>NC_050073.1:49922556-50246306 GCF_009764565.3 Dermochelys coriacea
TTCACTTAATGTAGTAGTTAATCATGTTTCTCTCTCTTCATTTATATTTTACCCAATATGGTGATGAAATGATGTTGCATTGATAGGGCAGTGATCCCAATGCATGAGGCATCAACAACTGAAATATACAAGGTTACAAATAATCTGCTGAGTGAACAAACTGACTAAAGATTTATTTTAAGTGATTAACAAGCACTTAAAGAAATGCATTCAAACCCGCATAAAGATACACTGAAGGAATAAGGGAGAAAAAGATGGTGATGAAACCCTTTTGTTTTCACCTATTTGGTTGAAAGAGCTGCTGCTTCTATTAACTATTTGAGGACTTCATCCCAAGAACTGAGACATGAAAAGCTACACTGGTAATTAACCTTTGCAAATTTCCCTTTGAAAACAGATTGTCTTTCCATTGGACTATCATGTACAATAGGGAAGAGTTGAAAGCTAAAGTGTATATGCCCTTATGTTGAGAGCAGAGGAATAAGAGTCAGGAAATCACAGTTCTATTTCGGGGTCAGCTACTGAGACAGCAGGTATAAGTCATTGGTCTCCTCAATGCCTCTATATATACCTCTGTAAAATGGACATAATACTTACCTAGTGCACAGTGGTGTGAAGAGGCTTTGAATAAAAATTGTAAAGGGTTTTGAAACCCACTATTGTATGGTTCTGTAGAAGGACTCTTGAATGCTTAATTTTAGAAAAAAATCTATGAATATCATTTATTTTTTCAAAATAGTTGCTTCACTGATGCTCCAGCCTCTTGTATTTCCTTTCCACACACATTTCCTGCATTTTACTCTGCACAAATGTTTGTAGACAGCAAATTCTAAAATCAAAATTAAGGGCTAGAGTGTGCCCTTTAGCACAGCCCTGTGTAAGGGCCAATGATGGCATAAAGCAGCACTGCCCCAAGAGCAGCTCAGCTTTGGGGACGAGTGAGTGTAATTTGATACAGCCCCTTACCAAGTGTAGCACATTACCCTCATTCATGCTAGTTCATCTCTTCTGACTAGTATTTTGGGGGAACAGGTCAAGGTTCTTCCCATTTACTGCTTCTCTCCACCTCCTTGCTTGAGGGTAGGGACTATCAGCTGTGTGCAGTCTGCTACACCTCTGCATCGAAAGTCAAAGTCTGAGGAGGCTACATAGGGAATTGGGGAGGAGCATCTTACTTCTTTTATGTGCATAAGGGTATGTCTACACTGCACACTAAACCCGGTCTCTCACTCAGGTTTAAGCCCAAGCCCCACTTCTGTCCACACACAAATTAGTCTGACTCGGGTCAACAAACACTCAGGATCCAGGTCCTAGCACACTGCTATGACAGTGGGTCAGAGCCTCACTTTGTAACTCAGGTGCAGGCTCTGTCATTTTGCAGTGTGGATACAGTTCAAGCTGCAGACCAGAGTCATAAGCTTTGCATAGTGCAGTATGGATGCCTTAGCATGGCTGTGAGATCTGTGTCCAGAAATTGTAAACCCAGCCTTATAATGCAGTCTGGATGCTGAAGGGTGGGCTTGGAAACACCAAATCTACAAGACCCGGACTCACATCATCTTGGTTTATAATATTGTGTAGACATACCTTATGTGGCTGTGTTAGGACCAGCCACAATTTGAACATGCCATTATCTGTGGCAGAAACACTTGTGTGCTCATCCAATCAGAAATATACACAACACCATGTGATTTACCTGACAAGTAACCCAAGACAATTCCAATAGTGCATTGATTGTACGTACAGAATTCTTCATGATCAATCCCTAGATTTGAAATTCTCAAAGAAAAGTGCTAAATAATTTTGAACCAAAAGTGAACTTGAAGAAACTCTTAGTTCTGCAAGAACAACAATAATATTTAGCACTTGCATTGTATTTTGGATCTATAGTTCTCAAGCATTTTACAAATAAGGGAAATCATCATTATCCTCATTTTACAGATGGGGAAACTGAGGCACAGAGATTAAATGACTTGGCCATGATCACACTGTAGATTTGGCAGTGCCAAGAATAAGCCAAGGTCTCCTAGTCCAGTGGCCTACTACTGAATCATGCTGCTTCCCAGAGAGAAGGCTAAATCTCTAGGATCAGTTATTTATCAGTTGTGAGTCACCATTGGTTTACAATATACATGTGCCAAATACCATTACACTTAAAGCAAGACAACGGAGGAAAGGAGGGAATTTATACTTGCTTTGGGGCATTCACATTTGAGTTGATCTCTCTCTCATAATAGCTGCTTGCCCGGGCTCTCCAAGCAAACATTTATTATGTTGATATATACCCTTGAAACAAAGTCACCATCATTTTTTGCCAATGCCTGTCTCATTTCTCTGAAGCACCGGAAGAGGTTAAACAGAAGAAAGAAATGTAATCTTCTCAATTAAGAATGCAGAGAAATAGATCTATATATATGCTGGGAGCTGCTGGAAGCAGTGGCCAGTACATCCCTCAGCCCGCGTCGCTTCCAGCAGCTCCCATTGGCCTGGAGCAGTGAACCACGGCCAGTGGGAGCCGCGATCGGCCGAACCTGCTGACGCAGCAGGTAAACAAACCGGCCCGGCTCACCAGGGGCTTTCCCTGCACAAGCGGCGGAACAAGTTTGGGAACCACTGTCCTACTAAAGTCTTATTAGAGGAGCCACGTCCCAAACTAATCGAGTTACCCGGAAGTTGGGGCTTATCTGCAGGCTCCCTTTGGCAAGGGGAAGGCTTACTGTCTCCAGTGACTGCATTAGGTGGCAGGTTGCTGTTGCGTTCCTTCAGGCAGGTAAACAGCAAGCTCCTGCCTCCTTGCCAGTCAGCACCTGATGAGCCAGGCTCTCTTCTTCCCCCCACCCCCTCCAGGCCTGGCATTGGCTGCAGGTCTAGCTGGGAGGGGCTAACTGAACCCACAGGTTTTCTTTAATCCCTGCTGTGGAGGCAGCAGTTTCTCTGCTCCTTCACAGGTGCATGGAGAGTGGTTTGCATTTAGCTGACCTATACATGGTGGTCTATCTAAATATCTTCCCCTTCAGAAGCTGAAGTTGGAGATCCCCTTCAAAATCAAACACCTTCTAACTGTACTGATTCTGAGAACTTACTGGGTCTTTGGATTGGTATTTGGATACAGAACATTTAATCAATGCATCAAACCGAACAGGGATGAAGAATTAAATTTGTTATCAGCTGGTGGATATGCACAGACCTATTTGACATGAATTTGGTGGTCTCAGTTTGTTCTTAGCAAATATGTGTTCACATACAAAAGACCACCACCATATTTCCCACTAATTTTCACATTTCACTCACAGCAGAGAAGATATAGAAACTAGAGGCCACATCCTCAAAGATATTTAGGTGCCTAATTCCCACTGAAATAAATGGGAGTTAGATGCCTAAATACCTTTGAAGATCTAGACCTAAGTTCCTCTCTTACACATGCAGGTGTGCCCTTCAGGTCAGAGGTGAAGTACCCTCTATTGGTGTAGCAGTGTGAGGAATTTGGTAGTTGCCATGCTGTATCTGTGTGGTGTATCTGTATCTATATAGATAGAAGGCTTCCATCTTCAGGCCTGCTAATCCAACCATTTTTATTAGTACTACTAACTAGAATAATATTTTAAAAACAAAATATTAACAGATTGTGCCGGACAGGGTAGATAAAAGAAATTCAAACCCAAGACAAATAAATATGAAAAAGTCATGGAGGGCACAGAAAAGAGGCAAGACAGTGAGAGAGAGCTAAAAAATCATGGCCTCACATTTGCACCAAAGGATGCCAACGCATTTTCAAAGTCATATAAACAGTTATGCAAACTTTAAGCATGGATAGATTCATTTATCATTTAAAAGTTCCTTCCCCTGGGGTGAAAGAGAATAGCTGTTTAAGAGTGCACACCCAAACTGCAGCCCAAGTTTATGAAAGTAACAAAACTGATGAGAAGGCAAGTATAATTCCAAGAGGAAAATGGTGGGCAGAAAATAACGGGGGTGGGGGAAGTGCAAAGGAGAAAGAAGATGGGAAGGAGAGAAGATGGAAGAGCAGGAGAGCAAATTACTTCCTTACTATTAAGAGAAAAGGGAACACCAGAAGAAAACATAACAGGAGTTTAAAATACTTACCAGCTGGAAGACAGGAAGGAGTAGTCTGTAGAAGTCACATGGACAAGGGTCATTTTAAGGGTGTAGCGGCTTGTTTCTGCCTAATTTAATGGAGCAGTTACCAAGAAAAGCATTCTGGGAAAGGATCCTATAAAAGGGTATACCCAATCTATGCAATTTGGTGGCAACAAGGCAATTACAGAAACCATATCTATATGTGAATCCCCATCTTTTATTGAGAGTCAGAAGCTTTGGAGGAGGTCAGAACAGAAACTTGATGTGTTGGAGGGATATGTTATCTGACATTAAGTTTCATTAATAAAATTCTGTTTTTTTGTTTTTTTTAATTAGATGCATCCTGGATTTAAATTTTACAACAACTGCACCACAGAGTGAATATCTGGGTGAAAAGGATGTGCTTTTGGGGAAAATGGACAGGGAAAGAAGGGAACATGCAAAGGAGACAAAGAAAATATAAAGTCAGAAAGCACTGGAAGGGTAATGCAATAAAGCACATGCCCCCAAGTCTGGTAGGCAGAGAATGGGGGTGTGGGAGCTTCACAAGCCACACTTTAATGGTAAATGTGCCACATGTGGCTCACAAGCCACGGTTTGGCCACCCAGGTATAAAATTTTCCACTACTTCCCTTGGGAGGCTGTTTTCCAATCTGGAATATTTTCCAACCATTCAACCTAATTTTTCATGTGCTTACTGTCATCCCATTTCTCTTAGCTATATAACATCAGAACACCCTAAAAAATCATCTGAGATGGGTGTGAACCAACCCCGACTAAACACTTGTACCTAATCCTATATGACAGGTTTCAGAGTAGCAGCCGTGTTAGTCTGTATTCGCAAAAAGAAAAGGAGTACTTGTGGCACCTTAGAGACTAACAAATTTATTTGAGCATAAGCTTTCGCTGTAGCTCACGAAAGCTTATGCTCAAATAAATTTGTTAGTCTCTAATGTGCCACAAGTACTCCCTTTCTTTTTGCTAATCCTATACGTTACTTTTACATTACCTTTTTAAAATGGTCCTTCTGACAGTTTTCAATTCAGTCTCTCTATAATATGTCAACCACTGTGGGATCTTCTTGTATCAATGAGAAGACAAGAACATGGAATGCAAAAAAAAAAAAAAAAAGAATGAGAAAAGACAAGGAGAGGCATGCAAGGGGGGATTACCCTCCCTCTCTCTCCCTTTTTCTTTTCATCGCCTTTCTCTCTTCATCATAATCTTCTTCTCTCTCAATAGTGCTCATTTCACCCTTGTCTTTCTGCCCACCCACTGTACCTTCTACTCCATTCTTCTTTCCCTGAGCAGGCAGACACTCTGTCTCATTAATGAAAGCTCTGGGTGAGCTAACATTTTTTGGTAAAGAATTGATTGTCTCCCCATTGCAGTGTCAGAAATCAGCAGGGATATAGAAGGGGAGCCAATATTTTCCAGGCAGAAGAAAGAAGAGATGACTGCCAATAATGCACACATCCATTCTGTGCTGAACACTCTGGAACTAAGCAATGAAATTTATAATGAAAGAAAAGATCTCTTTGAGGCTGCTGACGCCCTACATGCAGGCCATGGTAACTGATAGTCTTAGACTTGATACCAGTTTGACAGGGGCCTTGATTAGCTGGATGCAGAGTCAAAGGAGAAGCAGCTGTTGAGGAAAGAGAAAAGATGGGAGAAAAAGTGAGGGAAAAACCATCACTTGTTCATGCAATTATTTTTGAACTACCTTAGAGCATTTTAATGTGCTCAATTTTTAAAAGATAAGCCTAGACATGACTTGCAAACTTTAAAATTTCAGATGCCCAAAGAATATAATTCTTGTTTTCAAACCCCTGGCTTTAGAGCATACTTGATTATAAGGAAAGAGATGTGCGGCACTGGAAAAAATAAACAGCGTTTCCTAAACTTGTCTCTCAGGGCCAATTTGTTTAGAAATGGCAGACTTGAATACGAAAACATGTAGGGTACCAGAGAAATACTCGGAGACACTAGTTGCAAGGACATGAAAAGGGTAGTTACCCAAGTGTAACAATGAGTAGCATTTTTAAAGTGCCTAAGGGCTAGATACAGAGAGGTTCTAAGTGCCTAAGTCCAACATTGTCACGTGCCACAGACATTCTCAAACCCATGGCTTCACAGCCATGGGCTAATAGGGCTCGTGCTAGTGCTCTAAAAATAGCTGTGTTGACAGTGCTTTGAACTTGAGACTCAGGCTGGAACTCAGGTTCTGAAACTTTTCCTCCCCCACCCCCCCAACCGTCAGCTCCTAGGCTTTGAGCCTGAGCTCCAGCCCAAGCCACAACTTGAAAATGCTGTCTATACAGCTATTTTTAGAGCACTAGCACAGGGCCTGCTAGCCTGAGACTGTCGATCCCAGCTGGGAGGCTCACATCCAGAGGTTGTGCAGACGTTCCCTTTGTGAGAAAGGGTGACCTGGTTTAGACACCCAACTTGAGGAGCAAATTCACAGCTGAGAATCCTGAACAGAGATAGGCACCTCCCTCCAGCCTGTCAGTGTGGTGCCTAAGGCTTAGATCAAAGGGAGTTAGACATTTAAGTGACTGATGAATCTGGGCCCTAAATCCGACCCTTGTGCTTTGACTCAGCTTACTGGTTTATGAGTACTGTTTTCTTAAGTGCTTAATTTCCGCCATGCAGTGTATGAGCAGCTGGGGCAGCTAACTCAGACTTAAGGATTACGCTAGGTGGCAGTACACCTAGGAGTTAGGTGTTTTAATGCCTAAGTCCCTTTTCGATCTAGTCATAAGTGTCTTATGTCTAAGTTCCATTTTCAAAATTGACACAGGCATTTAGCATTCTAGGGCTCATAAAAGTCAATGGGTCTTAGATTCCCAGGTGCCTAAATTGCTTGGATTTCAGCTCTAAAAATGACTTAGATACTTTTGGACATTTTAGCCAATGCACCTAATTAGACTGTGGGGACTGAACCTAGGACCTCCAGATTTAAAACCATTTGCTTCTGTTGCTTGATGTAAATGATAAGGTCCATTAGTAGCTGATACATCTTTAAAAGTGGTCAAAGACCCATATTGGGTTAATGTGGATTCCCAACAGGGTAGCATACCAAAATGATAGGTCCATGGCAAAATGAGAAGGCCTACCCATGTCTGTGGTGTTTAAAATGATCAGTTGCTCTGAAGTGACATATGCCAAGATTTTTAACAGAGACAAGTGATTTTAAGTTCCTTGACTTAAAATGGCCTCTGCTGCTGGATCAAATAACACTACTCCTGAACAGAGTTACACAATGGATGGTAAAATCCTCTTCTTAGAGGCCTCCCAACTAAGTAATATGCTTACCTGATAGGTATGTGAGTTCCAGCTTTTAGTACTTACCGCCCATTTCATCTATAGATCTCAAAGGAGAGTAAAATACTTTTACAAATGGGCAAACTGAGGCACAGAGAGGTTAAGACTAGAGCTGTGAAAATTTCCATGATTTCAAATATTTTACCAGTCTGCAATGGGATGAAGCCAATAACTTTTGATATTTTTTTAGAATAAACCAGAAAGAGAGACAGGCAGCCCAGAATAGCGACTAGTGGTAGGGTACACACCTAGGAAATGTGACACCAGATTCAAGTCGCTGCTGTCTCTAAATCAGAAGAGGGACTTGAACCTGACTCTCCTACTTCCCAGGTGAGTGACCTAACCACTAGTCTACAGTGTCAATATCTGACTCAATTAACATTCATTTAATTATGTATACACCGTGGAACACCTCTAACAGGAGACACTGAGGGCATGTCTATACTACCTGCCAGATCGGCAGGCAGTGATCAATCCAGCAGGTGTTGATTTATTGCATCTAGTCTAGATGCAATAAATCGACCCCTGAGCACTCTCCTGTCGACTCCTGTAGTCCACTGCCACAAGAGGCGCAGGCAGAGTTGACGGGGGGAACAGCAGTAGTCAACTCACCATAGTGAAGACACCATGGTGAGTAGATCTAAGTACGTTGACTTCAGCTACGTTATTCACGTAGCTGAAGTTGCAAAACTTAGATCGATCCCCCCCACGCAGTGTAGACCAGGGCTGAGAGAGCCTTCCCCCAGCCCTCCACTCCCAATTATATCATATAACTTGTGGCTGGCATGTTCTCCTGGGAGGTGTGAGTCCTGGGTGCCAGTCCCTGACACATATCAGGCAGAGAAAGAATTTTAATGTGGGTCTCTCATGTCCCAGGTGCATGTTCTGGGCTATTGGCTATTGTGAAGGTTCTCTGTCTCTTTGACCCGCAATTCTGTCCTGGACCTGAGGAGCTTTTTCCAACAACAGTTTTGTTGAACTGGTATGGTCCCGCAAAAAAATAAAGGTTTCAGTGAATCACCATTTTCTGATGAAAAACCATTTTGTGAAAAAATTTCAGACCAGCTCTAGTTAAGACAAAGACTTAAAAATACATAGCAAGTTAGTGGCAGAGGCAAAAGAAGATTCCATAAACATGCTGAAACAACTGGACCAAAGCTTTCCTTGGAGGGTGTGGGGGGAAGGGAGATTCAATTACTGAAGATAAGTACTTAAGTGACCAAATTTCTTTTGCAGACACCTCAGTTCAGTTCTCCTGGACATCCACCACAATCCATCCATTACTTTCTCTCTTTCTCCATATGTATGTTTCCTTTTTCATTTCTCTAATCCCATCTGTAGTATCCCATTCGTAAATAATAGCACGTGCATATATGTGTGGGTGTGGGTGTGAGTGCACACATGGACTCGTGCATATTTTTCATAGTATATGAGCTCTTGCTTGCTCTGTAATGGATCATAATGGAATTATTTATAATAAAGTTGCTGACAGGGAACTAAAGTACATTTGTATTAATAATAATCTGATTTAATTAATTATTAATATATAAACTACCACTATCACTTACTCTTACTCTTTTGATTGTTAACTAGATCCAAAACAAGCTTCTGAAGCCCTGGATACATAACAACATGTTGTTACTGAAATACAGAATCAGAGAAAATGCAGGAAACTTCATTGTTGAGCCCTTTAAAACTAGACTCAAGCAACCCCTGGAGATCACAGGGAGTGTGGGCTGGGGAAAGTAACATGGGGAGAGGAACTAGATGACCTAACAGAGGTTTTCCACATCAGTTCTCCCTGGGAAGAGTATTTCAGAGTTGAAAGATCAGATTCTGGATGCTGCTGTATGGGTGTGCAAGCAAATTAGAAGGTCCAGGAAGTTCACACACATCAGCAGTAGACAGAGAGCAGCCGGAATCCTTGTATTTGCCGTCCCTGAGTATGGAGAAATGTTTTCATTAATATTAGAGAGTGTTAGGGCTGACATGAGGCATATGTTTTCTCAGAACCCCCAGAGGCATCCTGCTGGCACTTATTCTCTACAGCAACCTTCCCTTTCTGCACAGCCTGGTTGTAAAGGTCTAAAAGCCATAGCAGGTGTCTCTGTCAGGACACTGTGATATATGTGACTTTTAAATGTGTAGGGTTTGCATTTACATAGCAACTTTTGCATGCAGCACTCAGCTGATCATTTTTCAAATGTTAATTAAGCTTCACAAGCCATCTGTGGGGAAGGATAGCAGGTTCATCCTCTTTTTGCAAATGGGGAAAATAATGCACAGAAAGGTTACATGAGTTGCCTAAGGTCACACATTGGTGGCAATGCTGTGAATAAAATCCAGGAGGCCTGACTACCAGTACATGCTTTAATCACTATAGAAATTCCTTCTTCATGTCAGAAAAAAATGTACTGATCTTCTACCATATTTTTAACATGAAATTCTTCAAAGTTGCAAAAAGTATAGATTTTTTTCTATCCTTGTCTATATGAAATAATCATAGTCACTTCTCTGGGTACTTGAGTGTTTCCTCATTCAGCCAAAATAAAGTACTGGAATGGGGTTGGAACATTTGTGAACCTCAGATAGGGTTCAGGTTCAAGATAGATTCACTTACCCAGCCATTTGTAAAGCATTTTGGGAGCTTTCAGGATACAACATACTGTATAAATGTAAGCTATACAGGAATGACTGCAAGAATACATATGCTCTGGTAGGTTGCTGACTGCAACAGGTCAAATCCTGCTTGATGTAAATCTCATAGGTGTAACCCCATCTTGGAATTTTTCAGCTTCTGGAACTCTGGACTAGTCTGTAGGTAGGCTGGAATACAGGGAGCTGAAGTGACTTGTCCAAGCTCACCCAGCAGGACAATAGCAGAGGCAGGAAAAGACCCCAGGTCTCCGGAGTCCCACTCTAGTGCATTACCCACAAGGCCAGACTACTCCAGAGCAACATTTATGAAAATATGATGACTTTGCCACTCATGCAAAATTCACAGTGTAGGTCAATGTATAGAATTCAGCCATATTGACTAAGGCTTAAATCTTATTGCTTGAATAAAAGATTTAGGAGCGCAGTTTGGTGTAGCGGAGTTAACCAGAGACTGGAAAGAAGGAATTCTCCCTCCGTTTCCAGTCACTATGCGCTGGATACTGCATTACTTTAGTCCATACTAACTACTTCTGCATCTGTTTTCTGAGGTGGGGAGCAGACAATGAAACTGCACCCCTACAACAATACTGTTCCCAGCTGGATCCTTGCTGTGTGGCAGTGCACAGGGAATCACTACAAAGACCGGCTTGACGGTGCGCAGGCAGTGCAGCTCCTCTGGGTAGGCTCCTCAGTATCTGCCCAAAGTTATGCATGCCCATAATCCCCTCACCAGTTCTGACTATCTGAATAGCAGCAGAAGTGGAGGGATTTGCCAGTTAATGCCAATACAGAGACTATAATCACTGGAACTCAATACTCATTAAAACATCCACCCTCTGGTTATTGTCTACTAGAACAACTGTAAATGGAGCTGCTAGAGCTGTGTACCAGTGGATTAAGTGCATCTTTGGTCATACATGCATATTTATACAAAGGGGGAACAGAGACATTTGAGACAACTGGTAATATATGTGGTTCTCACTATATCATGTAGACTAGGCTAAAACTTGGTTTTATTTATTTATTTGCAGTGAAATTGTAAAGTTCTGCCCCTTCAGCTTCTAATGTTTCATTGACCTTTATCTTTTGGATCTCAAAAAGAACAGCAAGCCTTAATTAATTAATAAGAAATGCTATCCTTAAGACATGAATATATGGGAATATGCACTTGAGGGAAGGGGAAAACAGCTTTATGGAATTCTTCATCCTTCTTGTCCAAAGGACTGTGGTAAATAATGCAGATACCTCACATCAGTGAAGCCGTCAACAGAAGTTATGCATATTATTCACACCACATCAAATCTAGAATGTCAAATTTCAAATACAATGTCTGTTTAGTTTTCCCCTTTTTCTTATACTGTAACTGACCCACAGTGTCATCTATGTAAAAGGGAACCTGGAAACCCTTCCACATTATTCTTTAATGCACAGACTATTTTCTGTAGAAAGAGAAATCCAGCAACATAACAATTTTCATACATTTAGCATGTTTCAGAGTAACATAACATGCTTGTGTTATGTTGGGAACTGAAATGCAACCTATTTGTTTTTTCTCACGCTCCTGCATACTTCAAGCCCTATAATCATACCTCTTTTTGTGCACTTGAAGACTATTCCTGAGAAAAAATCCTCTGCAATTTGTATTTGTAGAAGAAAGCAGCTAACTCTGTACAACTTGATCTGGTGAACTGAAGATTATTTCATCTTTTCCCAAGTGTAAACTAAAAAAAATGACACTTCATAATCAAGATTACATTTGTTGCTCCTATGCAGGAAATAATATTTCATTGCTCATCTAGAGTGTCACCAATAAGAGCAAATTGATTATAGCAACCTGGTAACTGTGCTCTGCCATACAGGACATATAGGCTTTGTTCCCAGCTTCTGACTCTGAAGTGGCACAGCTGCAGCAGCTAGTGACTTCTCTCACTTTATTCCATATCCCTTCTGGCAGTTAAAGGTATGGGGTTGACTAGCTCTTTGGAGGACCATGTGCATGTTATTCTGGGTTGGAAAGGCAATGACAGAGCCATAGCTTGGTAGAAGAGTAGTAGGGAAAAACAAGAGGAATCCTCAGGGGTCTAACAAGGATGCAGAGGCTCCCCATGGGTGTCAACATTGGTGTGGTTTCAAATAGATCAGTAGAGTTGGCTGATATATTCTTTTCACAAAAAATAATTTTGATGAACAATCAGAAGCAAAAAATGTTCAGTAAAAAAATAATGATCAAAACCTGTTTTTGAAAACTTCCTCTCCCCACCCCCCGACCCCCAATTTTGGTTACAGTTATTTTTTGAAAAACCAAAAACATTATCTCAGGACATTTTGATAACAAACAAACAAACACCCCCCCCCCCCGGCTCCAAAATCCTGTGAAAAATAAGTGCCATTTTTTTGGTCAGCTGTAATTAACCATGGTTAGAGAGAATCCCCTACCATGTAACTAAGAACAACTTATTTATTCAGATCAAGAGTATTTAAAATACTGATTTACTGTTCCTTGTTGATATTTTTTTTTTTTGCATTTCATTTGGCAAGTAAAATTAGACCAGTTAGTTTTATTTCCTGCTTCCTATGCATGATCAAAATGTTGCACCTTAATCTAGGTGACAGTGTCTATTAATCCCTGGGAGACCAAAGAGACAATCAAAATGTCTGGCTTTGAAGATTTAAATCAATATTATTAATTTTGACACCCTCCCCATGTACAAGTAACATTTCTTTAAAATAAGAACAAAACTTCCACCATTGTCTAGTCAGGTGTTCCATAGAGTCAGGTGTACTCTGTTAGTCTCCTTTCCATTTGTGGGACATCTCCCAACAATATGCAAACATCAGAAGTTGAAATTGCAGGGCTCTTTTAAATTAATGCACATCACCGCTAGACTTTTTGTAACATCTTTTCTATACAAGTAAGCTTCAGAGATATCCCAGAGCTACTTTAAACTTAAATAAACTCTGTGTGGGGGAGCCATCTAAGCCTTTCCAAGCCCTTTCTTCATTAATGTGCATAAGCCACCATCCTCTCCCCCTCTCCTCCCACAAGATAATGCCAATAGGGGTCTTTTCCTTAACCCTATAACGAGCAGCTAAGAATATCCACTTGTGGGGTATGGGGGAGTATTTTGCAATTTTCTATTCATTTTATTTATTTATTTATTTAAAATCTTTGATTGTGCAGTAGGGTCAAGCTGTAGCTCAATTAACATTTTATGCTTTAAAAAAATTATGCTTAGCAGCACTTTAAGAAAAAAAGGGGACATAATTTTTGTAATGAAAAGCTCCCCAACAGCCAATCTGCTGCTTCCAGATGACCAAGGTACAAGAAACAAAAATTTAACACACCTCCGGAGCTACTGGATGGAACAGGCAAAATGCACCTCCTGGATAGACTAGATACTCTGTTCTACATAGGTTCTTATACCACTCTCATCACCATACTATCTGAACACCTTACCTTGAACAAAGTGCATCTGCAATGTTTCTGAATAGATTATGCCACAATGTTCATATGGAATTCAACAGGAACACTACTGAAATGGAGCAGTGTATTTCAAGTGGAGGACTAGCAAGCAAAGTAGCCATAAAACAACCTTCTCCCCAGTATTTCAGTATGTCTTATCCAGATCTTTCTTCATCCCCTATTAAAATTCTCTTAGAATATATATTATTTTTCATGTAATACATTGAAGGATAATGTCTCCAAATATTTTTCCGAGATTATTATAGGACTTTGGGTTTCCCTCTGCACTATACTTATGCTTCCTGCACATTGTGATTCAGTGTCACCTCTCTCCAGTTTCTTCTTTAGATTAGATTTTCTGATGTAATATTCACTTACAACTTTGAGGATTACACATGCTACCTTAGAGCATTTATCCTTTCAGTCAGGGCATCACATACATGTAAAGGGGACCATAAGAAGGTGCGGGTTACAGCAACTTGGACTCATCTGTGAATTTGGCCAAAAGGGTGTGTTAGACTGATTTTTCTCCTGGGTTAATCCACTTCTTTCAAAGCACCTTGATTTCATTTTGCAACAATCAGGAATATGGACTCAGAGATGTATCTTGGTTATCTAAATAAATTTCATATTTACACCTTGGAGAACTTCCAAAGCAATCAAAATGTCTGGCTTTGAAGATTAAAATCAATATTATTAATTTTGACACCCCCCCCCCATGTACAAGTAACATTTCTTTAAAATAAGAACAAAGCTTCCACCATTGTCTAATCAGCCCTTTTGTACCTGAACACTGTCTAGACATCTTTCACAGACTGCGGAATACTTCTTTGAATACAATGGAGATAATTGAAAGTTCCCTTACACTGAGTCATTATAATTTTGCATTAAAAGTCAGGTATTTTTATTATCTAGTACGCTGTTATTCTAAAATAAAAACAATGCTATTCTTCAGTAATGATCCAAAATGCAGCAGTAATACTCTTAAACTGTTGTGTTTTAGACCATCACAGCAGAATACTGTAAAATTTCTAACAAACTTTTAATTTTTTTAAAGCCACACTGAAAATAAGCTGTAACCGAGTACAGAAAAAAAAACAATATTTTATTTATAATCTTATTTTAGTGTTTGAACTACAAATTCTGGTTCTAGAATTGTTTAAAAGATCATGGGTTTTGTAGATGTTCACAAGTAAATTATTTTTTTAGATTTTGTTTCTTCTTCCACAGAATGCTCCTCTTGATAAATACAGAACAGGTCATTACATAAAAAATTTTAAAAAAGGCTTTGCTTTTTTGTTGTTGTTGTTGCTTGTTCCTTGGTTCTCACTTACAAATCTACTGCTAATGCTCCATTCTCTGTAGAACCGTTTCAAGAAGGGTATGAGAAAAGAAAAAATAAAACAGAAAAAAGAGACAAAATCGACTGAATCTCACCACTAGAGTTCACCATAAAAATTCCCAAAGTATGACAGAATTCTTACAAAATTTCCTAGACCAGTTCTCCTATGAAAAATATGGCAAATGGGGTTGGGGCAGGTAGGGGAGAGAGAAAGGAGGAAGTGGGGTAAATAAGTGCAGCAAAAAGAGGTTTTGAGGAATACACATAATTTTGTCTGCTTTAGATCACAATAGAATTTTTAATAAATAAATTTCTTTTTGTAAAGACACTTTTTTTTGAAACAGTAGATTTAGCCCAGTCATTTGTGTCATTTGTTTTATAAACCGTCCTTTTTGTATTTCCCCTCCCCCCAATTTTGTAAATATTTTAGATCTGAGTCTCTTGTACATTGTCTTTTGAGTTCATTCGAATCAATAACGGTTCATGCACTGAACTGTGTATTGAATTTATTGTGTTAACTGTTGTTGTGTGGTTGAAAGGAGACTTATAAGAGTTATAATGATTTAAGTGCTCATGCTCTATGGCTGGCATGGGCAAGTGACTCTCTATGGGTGTATCACCTGTAAGCTCATCATCCACGTTAATGATCTCTACAGTCCTTGTTGGAGCATGGTGGTTCTGCCGGTGATGCTGTTTCCTCATTTTGTAGAAAATTACCAGCATCACAGCGGCCATGAGAGTGATAGCCACAAAACAACCAATTATGATTTTGGTAGTCTTCATAACCTCATCTATTCCTGGGATCCCATTGCTTGCATCTGTGACTGGGATGGTAAATGTTTTTTCTGTTGACCTTGTGCTCTGTGGAGTAAGAGAAGTTGTCACATTGGTGGTCTCCCAGTCAATAACTGGCGTGGGCCCAATCTGCTCTGTGGTCCGGGCCTCATCCTGAGAAGGTTCCATAGTCTCTACGGTAACAGTTGAAAAGTATGTGTAACCATTGTCCAGTGCAGTCACATTCAGAGTGGCAGAAGCTGTGGTATTCCCAATAGAGTTACTCACCATGCAGGTATACAAGCCCGTGTCTTGCATGGTCACCTTTGTAAAATTTAATGTGCCATCACTGAGCACAGCAATCCGAACTCTGTATGCCCCATGCGTCATAACCGATCCATTTGGAGTAATCCAAGATACAGAGGTCAGGGAGGTCGATGCTCGGCATTTCAGTTCTGCAGCCATGCCTTCTGTGACGTTGAGGTCTGCTGGTGGCTCCACTATCACTGGAGCATAACATGTGAAATAATTCAGGTCCAGCTCACCGATGTACCTTCCTTTCAAATTGGGAGGTGTGTTGCAGCGAGCACAGCATGCAGTGTTGGAGGGTGCTTTGTCCTTAATCCACCAGCTGAGCCAAAGAATATCACAGTTGCAGTTCCAAGGATTGTGGTGCAGGTGGATCCTTTCTAGGTGGAGTGGTGTGAAGAGATCATGAGGCAGTAGTGTTAGGTTGTTGTGTGCCAGGTTGATTTCCACCAGTGACTGAAGGTTATCGAAGGCATTCCTTTCAATCACTTGAATCTGGGACTGTATCATCCACAATTTTTGAAGATGCATTAACCCTTGAAAGGATCCCGGCCTGATGGCTGTCAGATGGTTCCCAGAAAGATCTAACTCATCCAGTTTTATGAGTGGTGTGAGGTTAGGGATCTCTCGAAGGTTGCACATAGCAAGGTTCAAATACCTCAAATTGGATAGACCTTCAAAAGCACCTTCTGAGATGTATGAAAGCCTTTTTAGTTCCCCCAAATCCAGCCTACGTAGGGAAGGGATTCTGTTAAAAGCATAAGAAGGGATGCTCTCAATAGGGTTATTTCTCAACCAAAGCTCCTTCAGTTTTGATAGGTATACAAAAGCCCCATTAGGGATGGTGGTAAGACGATTGTCAAAAAGTTCCAGAGTGTTGAGATTGGCCAGACCATTGAAGGCCCCTATTTCAATGGTTCTAATGTGATTCCTACTCAGCTGCAAGATTTCCAGGTGTCTCAAATGTTTGAAACTATTCACCTTAATTATTTGGATCTGGTTCTCATGGAGATTCAATAACCGTGTGTTGGTGGAGATGCCGTCTGGGACTTCTCTCAGATTCTTCCGCACACAGATCACTTTGCTGAACTGGTTGCTGCAGGAGCAGATAGAAGGGCAAGTTTGAGCCCTGACTAGACCAGCCACCACAAGAAGTTGAAGAGCCAGTAGCACCACAAGCAGGGGGTCAAATAGGGCCCTGTTAAACCTAGGACCTATCATTATCTGCTGTGGATGTAAGGTCATCTTGTTCAACATTCATAATTTATTTGGTGTTGGTCCTTCTGGAGTTTGAATTGTCTGAAAGAAAGAAAGGAAGAGGGGGAAAATAACATTAAATTAATTCTAAATATTAAAAGTTACAGTGTTATAGATCAATATATCTCCAAACTTTTCAGTGACACTCTACCTATTCTATTAGGCACAGATTTTAATGTTTGCAACTCTGCAGGCTCTAACTTGCAATGGAGCTTGGGCCATTCCAGAAACTAGACTCTCAGTCCATACTTCATTTTAGGTTATAATGTGCATAACTGAATGACAGATAGCCAGTACCAGCACAACAGTGCTTAGCAGAAAGACTCATCCTTAAGGTACAGAGGGGAAGCCCAGAGTATCAGTGACAAGAACCTGAAAAGCCAGTACAGGTAATAATGGTTAGGATAGGAACCCCCAAATTATGCATGGTTTTAAATTTGCTGTGCATATTCTAAATAAAAGAACCATTACAAAGAAACACTGGCAGGTGCAAGCAAAAGTCCCAACTCCCTATTTTACAATCAGAACTGCATATGTGAACCCATACACTACTGCAAATGTGGCTACAAGACTGGGGTCTTATTGCAAGCAAAGTTTTTACTACTGGATGTAGAAGGTCACAAAAATGCTAGTAAAACATTTTGCTTATTTCAGGAAAGTGGAATAAAAAAAAACACAGCTTTATGAGAACTGCTGAGCATCAGCTCTCCCCCACCATTAAACAGGCTCATTCAATTTCATGATATTTTCTCCTCTATTCTCTGGTTTAGCAGCAGAGAAACACTCATTAGTAAATGTGTGCTGAGCACAGAAATAAAGAATAGCTGTTCAAATTAAAAACAAAAATCTTAGTAGCTGCAGGGTTGGTAATTTCACTGTTACCTCCAAAAAGTGTTCCTTTAGATCTTAGTATAACGGGAGAGAAGACCTTTACTCTCTGCAAATGATCATCACCATTCAAAGTATTTCAATGCTGATTCATTTGTGATAGTTCCTAAAGCCCCCAGTCCTGGGTATATTTTCAATCTGCTGCTATCTGCAAGGTCCCTCCACTGTAGAGATTAATGAAATTCCTATAAATCAGCCACAAGTGAAGTCTTATAAATTACAGCAAGCTCAAAACACATTTACAACCCTGAGCACCCTGATGCATAATACATGCATTCAGCAGAACAAAAAACTATCAGCTAAAGGTTTTTCACTTTAAACCTCAAATTGTTTCATTTTGTAATAAAAAGCCATCTCAGTTAAAAAAAATATGTTGTACATCAGAGCAGTCCATTTAAAGAAAGACAATTTTTATAATAATATGTTCTGACAATATATATTTATGAATTTAATTATGCATGCTTGGTAGTAATTTGCAACAATATCTCAGAATTACCAAGGGTTTTCTTTTGCACTCTTAAAACTTGACTATCATAGTCCAATGGCGAAAGCACAGGACTGGGAATCAGGAGATCTGGGCTGTATCTATCTTCTTTATCTAGTCTATTTTTGCTATTTATAGACACCAATTACTGTAGTATCTATTGATTAAACTAACACCAGTGTGTTTTGCAACCTTGCATAAGTCACTTGTTTCTCTTTTTCCATGTCCCATTACTCTCTAGTCTTAATTTCTTCAACTTTAAAACAAAGCTCTATATTAACAACCTCAGAGAGAAGTGATAAGGTTTAATTAACCAGGACCTGATTCTGATCTTTCCTACACTGTGATAAAAAAGGAGTGACTCTGCTGAAATCAATAGATTACACTAGTATAAAACTGGTATGAGACCAGAATCAGGCCATTATTGTTTATAAGATGAATTGATATTGTTGGATAAATTTTGCCATTGAATTGCACGTTATAATTATTTTTTGGAAACACTGGGCAAGATTTTATTAAGTTTTTGTTGTTTGTGTTTTTAGTATTGTGGCTTTTTTTTTAATTGTCTTATCCCAAAACATCTTGGCTTCAGTAATGAATCACATCAGCAATCAATAAAACAAAGAAACACAGAAACAATTTTTTTTTCTCAATTGCTTTGGTGCAATTCCATGGACTTCAATGTAGCTGAGACGAGAACTTGGCCAACTATATTTAACATCAGAGCTCTCAAGGGTCATTATGGATCTGGCATGACATGCAGTCAGGAGCTCCATCATGCATTCACAAAAGCTGTAGGGATAGCTCTGCGGTTACTCTTCATTCCATCACCATCAAAGGCCTACTGTGCAGCAGCTGATCTGCAGGCTGCCAAATGCCTTTTTGTCACTATTTTTGCTACTCGCTTTCTCTCCTCAGTCTTGGGCAGCTTGCAAGAGCAGCGAGGCAGTGACAGTACTACAAGAGGGAGCAGCAAGAGCAAGACAAGGCTGGGGAGAATACTGGCACTGCCAACCTTTTTAAATATAGCTAATGTAATGTAAATATTTAAAAAGGGCTCTAGAGGTGATCCCGGCAATTACAGACCGACAAGTCTAACGTCAGTACTGGGCAAATTAGTTGAAACAATAGTAAAGAATAAAATTGTCTGACACATAGATGAACAAAAACTGTTGCACAAAAGTCAACATGGTTTCTGTAAAGGGAGATCATGTCTTACTAATCTATTAGAGTTCTTTGAGGGGGTCAACAAACATGTGGACAAGGGGTAATCCAGTGAACATAGTGTACTTAGATTTCCAGAAAGACTTTGACAAGGTCTCTCACCAAAGGCTCTTACACAAATTAAGTTGTCTTGGGATAAGAGGGAAGATCCTTTCATGGGTTGAGAATTGGTGAAAAGACAGGAAACAAAGGGTAGGAATAAATGGTAAATTTTCAGAATGGAGAGGGATAACTCGTGGTGTTCCCCAAGGGTCAGTCCTAGGACCAATCCTATTCAACTTATTCATAAGTGATCTGGAGAAAGGGGTAAACATTGAGGTGGCAAAGTTTGCAGATGATACTAAACTGCTCAAGATAGTTAAGACCAAAGCATACTGTGAAGAACTTCAAAAAGATCTCACAAAACTAAGTGATTGGGCAACAAAATGGTAAATGAAATTTAATGTGGATAAATGTAAAGTAATGCACATTCGAAAAAATCACCCCAACTATACATACAATATTTAACTACAACTAATCAGGAAAGTAGATCGTGGATAGTTTTCTGAAGACGTCCACGCAGTGTGCAGCGGCAGTCAAAAAAGCGAACAGGATGTTAGGAATCATTAAAAAAGGGATAGAGAATAAGATGGAGAATATCTTATTGCCCTGATATATATCCATGGTACACCCAAATCTTGAAAACTGCATACAGTTGTGGTCCCCTCATCTCAAAGAAGATATACTGGCATTAGAAAAGGTTCAGAGAAGGGCAACTAAAATGACTGGGGTTTGGAATGGGTCCCATATGAGGAGAAATTAAAGAGGCTAGGACTTTTCAGCTTGGAAAAGAGGAGAGTAAGGGGGGTATGATACAGGTATATAAAATCATGAGCGGTGTGAAGAAAGTGAATAAGGAAAAAGTTATTTACTTGTTCACATCATATAAGAACTAGGGGCCACCAAATTAAATTAATGGGTAGCAGGTTTAAAACAAATAAAAGGAAGTTCTTCTTCACACAGCACACGGTCAACCTGTGGAACTCCTTGCCAGAGGAGGTTGTGAAGGCTAGGACTATAACAGGGTTTAAAGGAGAACTGGATAAATTCATGGAGGTTAAGTCCATTAATGGCTGTTAGCCAGGATGGGTAAGGAATGGTGTCCCTAGCCTCTGTTTGTCAGAGGGTGGAGAGAGATCACTTGATCATTACCTGTTATGTTCACTCCCTCTGGGGCACCTGGCATTGGCCACTGTCGGTAGACAGGATACTGGGCTGGATGGACCTTTGGTCTGCCCCAGTATGGCCATTCTTATGTTCTTATCCCCACTTTCATATACTCTTCCACTAATTCCCACACATCCAACTGCCATAGGCATCTTAAATCATGAACCGAGCTGCCCTAGACAAGACCTTCAAGATACAAAAGGCATTTTCCACCAATTCCACCAAATGCTTCCTTAGACAGTTGTGCCAAGAACACTTTTCCCTTCCTCACCAAAAATCCTGCTCCGTGTTCTCCTTTTCACCCATGCCAGAGGCAGGACGCCTCCAGCTGCCTCTTCTATCATCCATATAAACAGGGTCTGTATGCATGCTTAGGGGCTCTCCCATCATCTACTTCAAGTGAATATGGAAGGATAGCCACTGCTCAGGAACTAAGGAATTGGCGACTCTGATTCATAAGAAGCCTCACATGTGGAGCTGCCAAGAACTGCTCAAATTTTCATTGAATGCAAACCTGCTCAAGGCAGTGTCTGGGCTTGCAGCCATCTTTACCTTTCCCCCTTGGGTCCTATCATCCACATCCAAGCACAAGGACCATGTTCTCTGAAAGCACCTTCAGCAATTGCTCTGCACCCTTCAAATGTGTACACAATTGCATCACAACCTATATAGTTTGGCTAACTAATTGGGTACTTTCAGTATAATTTTTCAAAGCCAGATACTTTTTGCAAACTGTTCATAATGAGAGGCAAAGAGGAAGAAAGATGTGCCGTTGTTTTAACACATATCAGGGGTATTTGTTCATTTTGTCTCTTTCTCTCTCTGAATATCTCTGGATCCTATTCTGGGTTTTTTTTAGCATGTGAGGGTTAAAGATCTATAAACAAGCATCTTATTTCAGGGGTGAAGGGATCTTAGCTATTGTAGCTATTGATTGATTTTATTTTTGGACTTGTTATATAACTCAATATTTTTTCTCTTTCACGTACATGAGATGAAATTCATTTAATCAGCATAAGGTCATTAATCAGGCATTGTGCTGCTGAAGTACAGGGGTGGGAGGGTCAAATCCAGTCTCCCCAAACTGGGGTCTGATGCCATAGAACAGTCCCTGTGGCCACTAAGGGAGAGGAGGGGATAGCTGTAATCATGCCAACACACTTGTGTGTTGTATAACAGCCACGGTTATCTCTGCAATCTCCTCTGGTCTGTCCTCATCCCTGGCCTGCTGCCTTTGCACCAGGCTATGTGCTAGCACAAATATTACCCCCCCAGTGCACTTGGGTTACAAATGGCCCTCCCTGTTTTGCTGGTGGCTCCTTCACCTCAGGACTTAAGCAGCGTGGAAGTTTTTGTGCAGGTCTGGCTCAATTTCACCTTAATAAGAAACTGAAAAATAAATGTCACTATAAAAATGTGGAAAATTCATTTAAAGCATTAAAAAATATTGTAGTGATAATTTTAACAGGGTTCACATAAAGACCCAACTGCAAATTTGTATTTTAGCAATTTGCTATTCAGTAGCTCCCTCACTTGTGCTAGAGACATAAAGGTTTGACTTTATAAATCCAGACAGGAACAGCATTCGTGGACAGTCAACCAGTTTCTCCAGTTCTTCTTGATCCCCCTTTAAACCCTCCGTTTTCTGTGTCTCTTTCCTAGTGACAAAGGTACAAACTCTATGGTCAATTCAATAACACTACTGCCCTCTGCTGTATATATTTAAAACTCCATTAAAATGCTGAGAATTTTCTTGTTACATAGTTAACCCCCACAGCAGTCAGGAAATTGTTGAATTAAGTTTGCATGCATAACTTCAATGCTGTCCCTTGAATATATGACTTGTGATACTGCTCTAATTATAGGATCACATGCTACTGTTAAATAATGCATTATAATGCATAATATTTATTCTGCAGTCTTAGATACACACATACCTTGTAAAATTTTGTTTCATTCATGACTGTTTAAATTATTTTCGTTGCCAATTATTCTGAAGAAACTTTACTGAAATAGACTCTTTTCCCTGGGGAATCGATGTCAATAATTCAGTCAGGTCCTGTGCACTTTACGTTTTCTTTTGAGCCACTAGCACAGCCTTCTCTAGTTGCAAAACAGAGGATGGAACAATTAAAAATGAAGCTAATGTACCTGTGCAGGAATGTACAGCCTCGCTTTCCTTAGGTGCAACTCATGGGATGAAGATGTTACAGTAATTGCAAAGCTAATCTACCTGCACACACATGCAGAACACAGTATCTCAAATGCAATATTCTCTGAGTAAGTTTCTTAGACCTGAAGAAGAGCTCTATGAAAGCTTGAAAGCTTGTCTTTCTCACCAATAGTAGTTGTTCCAATAAAAGTTATTACCTCACCCACCCTGTGTCTCTAATAAAAGGCAGTTAACCATAATAGTAATTTAACCATAAATTTAGGTGGCCTCTATAAAATGCCAAAGTTTCACTGTTACTCAGTGATGTATAATTAGGCCCCAATCCTGGGCTGCACTTTTATTTCTTTGTACAACTCTCCCAGTATACCGTGACCATGACTCTAGCAAATAAGAGCCTTGAAAGATCCTCATTTTCATTGGAGTGGGGGAAGGAACCTCGAGTGGTATAGGGGAACTCCTACCCCACTCCTTGTCCTGGCTGCAAGTGTCAAAGGTCTGCTTCCAGCCATACATTTAACACTAGCAGCCAGCACAAGGAGTGGGATAGAAGTTCCCCTGTACCCCACTCAAGGTCCCTTCCCCCATTCCCTGAGGATGAAAGAAGCAAGGGGGTATAGTTGAGATTTCCCCAACACTGGTGATTCTTAGCTGCCACGTGGGGGCATTAGCAGCTAGTGCAGGCTGCTCTCATATGAGTCTAGGGATAGGCCTTGTGAAAAGCATGGGCGTGCCCAGTGCACATTTATGTCCCAACCTCCTCAGATGTGCTGAGCACTCCTCAAGCTCAGCTGTTTCAAGTTTCTAGGTCTTAATCTGTAGTAATTGTTTAATACAATTTACTATGTACTTCTTGCCCACTTTGGTGGATGCCATGCACCTGGCACACAAAAAAGCAGCACATGATAATGTGAGCTGCTACTCACATGCAAGCTGTAGAGAAACTGTATATCCTGTGTTATTTGTGTGTTAGCATGAGATCAAGTCATTAAGGTATATCTCCAAAGGCAGTATCCCTCCCTGAACGCCATGGAAGTTCACTTTTGACATAAAGTTAACCAAACATGCATGCATCAGGGAAAGGCACCTTCCGTGCACTTTTCACATCATGTGTCCATGTACACCACAGCCTTCTTGAAGAACTTAGCAAGAAAAAACATTCCAAAGGTAGCTGCATTTATTAAACTCCGCACATTCTGGGGCACCCTGAGGATGATCTCTGTGGCTACAAATTCAGTGGTAGATTTTCAAAGGAGCAAAGAGGAGTTAAGGGCCAACTCTCATTGTTTTTCCATGGGAAATAGGCACTTTGTTACCCTTTGCACTTTTGAAAATTTATCCATCAAAAGGTATCAAATATATTCAGAATTTCTTTAACAAGAAGACCTTAAAAACAAGGACTGTAAATAGCATGGGCTTACATTTAAGCAGAGCCCAGAGTTAGCCCTAAGATAAGGGAAAAGTGGAAGTGTTCAGCCTCAGGTGAAGAGATTATGTTTCAGGAACCACAGTCATTCCCTGAGTGACACAGCATGCAAGGGATGTGCATACAATATACCATCTCTTGATAGTGCAGCCTGTTTTCACCAAACAGCACTAACCAGCCCATGTGAGAGAGGGGCCATGGTGCTATCTTTGGGATGATTTATGTTCCCTGTGAGCCCTGGAGGATGCAGTCTCTGTATTTCCCACACAATTCCTTCTCCCTCATAATAGAAATGAGG
The DNA here is from genome assembly GCF_009764565.3 of Dermochelys coriacea. Classification (NCBI taxonomy): domain Eukaryota; kingdom Metazoa; phylum Chordata; order Testudines; family Dermochelyidae; genus Dermochelys; species Dermochelys coriacea. Next base: position 49,947,484 of record NC_050073.1, read on the forward strand.
GGATCCCACATTATTTTTGTGGTTTATGTATCATTTCTCATTTTCCCAGGAGTAAATCCAGCAATTGGAGTCATCTACAAAGGAATCTAAATCTTGCATGCTTCAGATCACAGTTCTTTAGTATCTCTGTCATGCAAGGGACAGGAATAGGGTAAGAGAGAAGCAAGTATGGAGATCCACTGCTATGCCGTATGACACCACGGCCGCTCATGGAGTACAGGAACTACAGCAAATACTCCAGTTTCACAAATCCCTTCCTCTCCCTACCCTATCTCCAGCACTCAGCCCAGCCACTTGTGGTAGGATACTCCCCTAAAAGATCTAAATTCAGTTGATCAAGCTGATCCTTACTGAATCTCCACTGAATCCTCTAGGGATGAATTTGGTTTGATTTCTCTTTCTCCTCATGTTTCTCAGTTTATTTCACAGTAAATAGGTTTATTTCATTGTCTTTTCCAACAGGGTTTCTTGTTTTCTCTCTTTTATCTTCCTAATTTCTCATGTAGTTTCCCCTCACAGTCTCAATTAAATCAAATGATGCCCATGTACATATTCTTCCAAGTGGGGCAGTCAGAACATGCATGTTCTGATAGCAATATCAGGTTAGGATACTGGAAAGCTTTTTACGCTAGTGCACTCTGACATGTGTCTATAGTAGGAAGAGAACCTGAGACGTGAGCCCTTGTATCAGAGGCCTGGTCTGAGGCCTGGGCTAAAGTAGTCAAAACCTTGCTGATATAAAGCAAAGTTAAGTAGTGAGCAAGAAGCAGACCCTGCTCACAGAATTTGGCAAGGATCGAGTTGGTATTTCAAAAACACATATTCCTAGGAGATGCTAGGTACAAAATACTCATAGAAGCATATTCCAAAAGGGTGATACCAGAACACCCCGATAAATACATTCCCCAAAGATAACAGGAACATGATAACCCATCTTAAGGATAAGGTCAGGATGACAGCATGATGAATAGAGATATTTTGATCAAACCTACAGGTACAAGGAAATGGGTGGCGCCCTAATACATCAGACAATGGTACCTTGATACGTCAAGGGTGATACGTAACTTGTTTGTATTGGTGTACAAAGATGTATCTCAGAGGGAGTGCCTTTTGTCCAGCCGAGAGGGCAGTGGAAAGTCCTGCCACTGGCTGAGCTGCATGCATTGTCACGGTCATATATGTGCTAGTGCAACTGTAGACATTAGTCTGGGGAGCTATTATTGTGCATTATCGGATGTTGTGGTCATTGGGCGGTTCGCTCGAGATCTGCTGTGCCAGCTATTGTGCAGAGCTGGAACAGCACACAGGGAGAACACACACACAGCTGAACATCTGACGACAGTGTCTATTTCCAAAGCAACTCTCTTTTAATCTCAGTTTTCACTTGCACATTGCATTCCTTTCTATTGCTCCTAATATTTGCTGATTTCAGTCATGAATGAGAACATAAGTCAAAGTATATTTTGGCAGATGTAGAAGTATACTAGGAAGAATTTGTTGGCCCATCTGCTCCCCTCTGATCTGGAGTAACCATATCGAATACTGCAAGGACAGTATGACCCAATCAATTCCTAGCCTCTCTGCTGAGATTGTTCAGAGTGGGGCTAATTGGTGCCACTTGTGATCTATCCACTAAGAACTTATCTAAGTTAATTTTGCAGAGGGCAGTGATTTGGTGGAATTACATATTAGCAACTTTCATTCTCTACTGCTCTGGGAAAGATTCCAACCAGTTCCCTAACAATAAAAGATTTGCCACCCCATTACTCATCCCTTGAGTTACTAAAGTCCAGTCTTGCTTTTCTCATTTCCGTAACTGTTGATGGCTCTTGTGAAGGCTTTTTACTGTTTTCATCTTCCGTATTCTTATGGAAGATATTTATGAGGAAGGAAGCAGGGAGATCAAAATAAGCAATTATACTGTTATAATAACCCTAACTACATAGACTTTGTAATTATTCGCACTAGCATGTTAATTCACCTCACATGCTAACTGTACCATGAATCAAAGTCAGATAAGCACCTTCTGGATGCCACTCTCTCATGCCAGAAATCTCTTGACCAATAATGATTAAACTGAAATTAAAGAGGAGCTTTCTAAGCTGACATTTGCTTTATAATGATGACCAAAACACATCTGTAGGTTCCTGTGTTGGAAGGTACATGGGAACCTAAACATAAAATAATGCAAAAACAATCCACAATAAATGTGACCTGGTATTCGAAAACAATGTTCCAAAACATTACAGATTCCAATAGTGTTACTAAGAGGTTGGGGGTGTTACTTTGGAACACTGTAGAACTTTAAACTTAAGAATAGTAATAGTCATCTAAGGCAGCGGTTTTCAAACTTTAGCAATCTGAGGACCCTCTTTTTGATTTAAAATTTTTCAGGGAGCCCCAAACCCTCCCACTCAGCCCTTGCCATACCCCCTTCCCTGGGACCATGCCCCTGCCCAACCCCTTCTTTGAGGCCCCGTTCCCCACTCACTCCATCCCCCCTCCTTCCTTCACTCGCTCTCCCCCATCCTCACTCACTTTCACCAGGCTGAGGCAGGGGGTTGGGTGCAGGAGGGGGTGTGGGATCTGGGAGGGAATTTGGGTGCAGTAGGAGGTGTAGGGGGTGGGCTCTGGGAGGGAGTTTGGGTGTAGGGTGCAGACTCTGTGCTGGGGCAGGGGGTTGCGGGAGGGGGTGCAGGCTCTGGGAGAGAGTTTGGGAGTGGGAGGGGGTGCAGGGTGCAGGCTCTGGACTGGGGGAGGCGTTGGGGTGCAGGAGAGGGTGATGGGCTGGTGCTTACCTCGGGACGCTCCCGAAAGCGACCAGCACATCCCTCTGGATGCAGCTCCTAGGCAGGGGTGGGAGGGTCCAGGGGTTTCTGCGTGCTGCCCTTACCTGCAGGTACCACTCCCCAGCCAATGGGAGCTGCAGAGTCAGCACTCAGGGCGAGGGCAGGACATAGAGACCCCATGGCCTTCCCGCCCCAGGATACATGCCTGCCACTTCTGGGAGCAGTGGGGAGCTGGGACAGGTAAAGCCTGTTTCCCAGCATGTTGGAGGTGTACCTGGGAGGATGGAGAGGAGTTGAGGAAGGGAGGAGTTTCTCAGCAGGGCTCGCAGACCACCTGGATTCCCCTTGGGAACCAGGGGTTTGAGAAACGCTGATCTAAGGTCTAACATCCCTTTTAAGGTACTACAGTAATTATCCAAACTCCTGCAATAAGACTATTTTAAAATGGAGCATTTTGGACCATTACTATGCATTGCTATTGTGATTTAGTCATATAATCTTAAGTCATATAGGCAACCTCACTTTTTGATGAAATAGTGTAGTATTCTAAAGCAGTTTTCCAAAATTCTGCAGCTTAAAGTAGTGAAATATTACAGGATTTAGGATCATTACTGTAGTACCTTTTAATAAGTAAATAGCTGATAGAATCCAAAATTATATCACCAAATCCCAACCAATCATTATGCCTCAAGCCCACAAAATGAAAAACAGGAACAACGGAAATTCCATAATGGATCAGACCAGCCAGACATCTAGTCCAGTAGCCTGTCTGTGACAATGCCTACTCCAGATATTTCTGGGGAAAGAAGACAGTTATGGGATACTCTGTCCCTTAAGAAAGCTCCTTCCTTACCTCCAAAAGTTAGAGTTTAGCTTATGTCCTAAAATATGAGGAATTATGTCCCTTCCAAACTACTATTTATTTATTTACTATTATAACTCTGATTATTTTTGCTATCCATATAAAGGTCTAATCCTTTTAGAAACCTTGCTGAGCTCTTGAACTCAATGTACTATATCAACCCTGTTCCTGTTCACAATAAACTTAAGAAAGAGACAAAAATATTGAGGCCTGATATTTCAGAGTGATGAACATGCATTGCAGTCATGAATTAGTAGCATCTTACATATGTGATGCAACAGATATGTTCTGACCAAACTTTGAGATGGTGGGGAAGACCATTTCCTTTCTTTCCAGTGTCTTGAGACTAACCAGACAGAAGACTTGGTTCAGCTGAAGTTAAGGTGGAAAGTCCATTTCAGTGATATGGATGATCATTTAATTTGACAAGAAGAGTATTTGATAATCTGCAAAATAGAATATTTTGAAAAAATAATGACGGCCTAGTAACATGAGGTCTCCCTGCAATGGTCTTATATCAAACCTTTACTGAAACATAGGCATAAGTCAGCATTTTGGGATGTGAATTAAAAGGTCTATTTATATGGCCCTCACCACTGTATTATAATAGTAAGATCTCAGTATACTGTGTTGAGCTGGCTTGTTGATAGATAACAGTATTATATAACCATAGTGACTGCAGGCTACAGCCACCTGGCATGTTTTCTTCTGAGAAAACTTCTTTCCCACATTCATTGGAGCAACATATCCGGCTAATAATGAAATGACACTGAAGCATGAGAGTCCATTTTGCATTATTGCATTTGCAGTTACTAACTGAGTCCAAATTACTCCCTTGTTCTGTTAATAAACAAAGAGATAAGGAGAAAAGGGAGACAAGAGAGAAAAGTTAATGCTGTGAATAGCCTGGAGTCCAGCAAATGATGGTTAAACTTCTTGTCCTTGGTAACTATGGAAACCCCTTAAGGTAAGAACGGCACACAGATACTTTATGGTCTGCAATTTACAAGCTGTTTATTTAATTATGATGGAATATGAGACTGTTAGGGACAATCAATTATCATACTCTGATAGAATTTTGGATACAACAAATAGGTACAGAGAAATAAGAAGTTAATTTTTTGGAAAATTACTAGTTTTATTGGAGTTTTATGCAACTGCAACACATTGTTTTTTACTGGGATCTGAGATTCTGAAGGTGTATGAGAAGCCAAAATTAGCAATGTGACATTTCTCAATAGCGTCCTTCAGCAGATATATAGCAATTATGTCCTTTCTGTGCCCAGTGAACAAAACCAAGGTCAGACTGTATTTTCAGTTAAACCCTTGGTGTTAGTAAAGTGCAGCACAGCTAGAATAGCAAACACATTATTACCAGATCTATCATTGCTGACCGATGAATAGGTCACAAGAGCTCCTGCACACAATATTTGTACAGGTTTGAATATTACAACCAAAAAAACATTTCAAGTCAATGTAGGAGGCAGCAAGTGAAATAAAATTAAGAGTGAAGCTCTGTGATGACTCAGGGGGAATACAACAACTGCCTACAAGTATTTCATGGGTGTGAACAACAAACTTTGACCTGATACTATACTCTCTTTGGCTGCACAAGGATTATAAGCTTAGGCACCAGGAAAGGAATTGTTTAAGGCTCAAAAGGAGGATGCATTTAGTATCAGAAACAATTGTCTAGTGGTAAGATCTTAAAATGACAATTTTCATTCCACAGTGGCCTTGACCAGAGGACATTAATGAGATAACATATTTTAATATAGCCTCATCATAGCCCTGTAAAGGAGGAAAGTAATATTATCCCTATTTTATAGCTGGAGAAACTGAGGCACAGAGAGATTAAAATGACTTGGGGTCAGTGAAAAAAGTGGGAATATAACCTAAATCTACTGATTCTTACTCCTACAAGAACATACTTCATCCATATTAGGCTGTCAAATGATCTTCTAAGTGAAGTTCTGTCATTTTCTTATGACATTTAAAATTACTTTGGTAAAACCATTACAAAACATACTGTATTCTATTCTATTTTATATAAATTTTTGTGCTATCCTCATCACTGTAGCATTTGAGCACCTTCTAGTAGTGCATTAAGTGATGTGACTAAAATATGTCACATGTAATTTGTTCTATCTCTAATCCACTGCCCAGAGAAGAATTGTGTATGCTGTGGAGTGTTTTATTTTGGTAGTGTTTATTAATTGTTTTTTTGTACGTACATGCTGCTATGCATTTATGTCAGACAGGGCAAGACTGAAGAAGTGTGCCTCACACTTGGAGCAGAACATGTTGAGATTTGTGGTAGTTCTTAGTTCCTCTGGGAGTTCATTCCATATTTTTGGACCAGCCCCTGAGAAAATGCCAATAAGCTTCATCTTAATGGTAGAAAGTTCTATTGTACTCAAGGAGTGAAATATTCATTACAAAGCCTGACACAATTTTTTAGCTATTCTGGCCCAGCCCATTGAGTGCCTTGAAAATACATGCCAAGACCTTGTACTTGATTCAATAGTCTATGTAAAACCACTGTAAAGGACAGGTCTAATGTGCTCGCAATAGAGTGTGCTGCACTGTTCTGTACTAGCTGGAGTTTCGTAAGGGCTGATGGTTTCAGGCTCTTTACATCACATTGCTGTAGTCCATCTGAGAGGTTATGAAGGTGTGAGTAACTGATCATCCATCCACCATCTGCCAACATGCAACAGAGTTTTCTAGCCAGCTAGAGATAATAGAAAGTGCTACTCAGGGATACAAGAGCTTAGCATCAGTGAGGAATCTAGGAGAACTCCTAAGCTACAGACTGAACTGACTAGCTGTGAGTGTGAACCTTCAATCAAAGAAGAATGCATCGTGGCTGCAAATTCTTCAAACTCTTCCTTTGCCCACCAGCGTAATTTCTGTCTTGCTTGGGTTCAGCTTCAGTCAGCTGTTCTTCATCTGTGAGCGGATCTCATCCAAGTACTGGGCTATTTTGGTGGTTGGGTATGTTCATATGTGGTGAAAGATAAGTATATCTGTCTGTCATCTGCATACTGACGCTGGCATTTGAGCCCATGCCATTTTACCAATTCAGCTAACTGATCATCCATCCACTATCTGCCAACATGCGACAGAGTTTTCTAGCCAACTAGAGATAATAAAAAGTGCTACTCAGGGTTGCATGTAGATGTTGAATAGAACCAGACAAAGAACTGATCCTGTGGGCCTCTAAGTGAGAGGTCTAGTGGCATAGGAGCAGTTTCACATCACTACTCTTTAGATGCATCCCTCCAGGAAATACTTAAATCATTCTAATGCATTCCTCAGAAGCTTACCACCTCTCTCACAGAGAGCAGTATCTCATACTGCTTGAAAAAAATCCTTCACTAGCAGGAAATGGACTAGATAAGTGGTTCTCAAATGTTCTCATAGTGTGGACCATGTAATAGGCAGGTTTTCTTCTGGCCACCTTCCCACTAATTCATGATAGTGTGGACCCAACCTCCTTTCCTAATCGCAGTCACAATAACCAGTTATTTTTGATCTCCATCCTTATTTCATCAACAGCAATTTCTGACATGATAAACTATGTAATGTAATTATTTTTGTCTCCTATGTCATGGAGTACTGATGATCCATGAGCCACAGTTTGAGAACCACTGATCTAGATGACCTATTATGTTTTTTTCTATCTCAAACATCTGTGATACTTTATTTCATTAGCAAAATATGATAGGGAGTCAAGACTCAACCAAACTAAAAGTATAAAGTTGCTATACATGAAAGAGTGCTATGAAGTAAAAATGGTCTAATATTTAACAATTATTAAGAAATTAATACATATGATTCTGAATATTAATAAAAGACTCCAAGCTATTATGCTTGATAGCTGTAGCTCTTTAAAATGTATATATTATATGAATGGAGTAAGTCTATGGGTCAATACATACTTGAAAATTATCTTTCCAATGAAGTATAAATTTGATGGCTAGTGTTATTAGAATGCCTACAAATATACAAATGAGACAGGGAGGCAAAAAGGGATCAAGCTTGGGAGGAATGGGTGAGTCTGTGCCCACTGGAACACATTCCCCTCCAGAGCCTGGAATGAAACCCAAGATTCTTGAGCCTTACCATCCCCCTGCTGTCAGCAAATATCTGTGAAACTCATTGGCAACATGTGTGTCTCAGTCCCCTCTAGTGCTGGTCCACTCAGAGGACGACAACCTACTACAGCTATCTATTAGCTCAAATGGCACAAGTTTGTGTTGTGGATCTAGAGATTTCAATCCTGCTGATGATTCATGTGGGTGTCAATAAATGCTCCGATTTGGAATTTCTGTTTTTTCAGTTTTCAAACAGCTAAGAAATTACACACACACACATACACACAAACAAAAAACCCAACAACACCAAAAACAATGCTAAAACAGCATTATTAGGTTTGCTAAGTCAATCTTTCAAAAGTCAGGAGATGCCAGAATTAAAGTTGCCTGTGTATTCTGAACACTGAATGGAGGCGAACCTGTGGGGGGAAAAATAGCATGTGCTCATATAATTAAAGACTGTATAATAATAATACATATGCAGAAGGGGGCCTGGCATTTCCTAAATTTTGAGTGTTTGACTTTGAAACATTAATAATGTTCTTTTCACATAGGTTTGTGTGTATAATTTATTTATATCTATAATGGGCTTTTTAAATAATTTTTAGAATGTAATCCAACCTTTTTGTCCTAGAATTATTTAAATATAAGGATGATAGACAAAACTGAGGTTTTGGGGGCTTTACTATTTAATCAGACCTCAATATTGAGTCATTCCAAAAAAGAGCATCCAGATCTCTTTAGCTGACGATTCCCCTGTTTCTGTCTGCTTGCATGCATGTGTGCATGTGGCTGGAATGCCAACGAACTCCAGAAACCTCTGGCTGATGGATGGCCTTAAATGGACATTGTTTAGAGCAAAAGGCTGAACTTGCCCCAGGATCAGAGAGACCATCCTCCACCATGTCCTCTACTCACCCAGAAATTATTGGGCTCAGTTGAGGATTGAAGCCCAGGTAATTATTCAGATAGCTCCAAGGAAGTGAAAAATAGAAGCATCATTTGCTTTCTTCCAGTCTTCTGAAACTTCCCTAGTGTTCCAAGATTTAATGAAAATCAGCATTAGTGATCCAGCAACATCCCCAGCAATTTCTTCTAAAATTTTTGGATGTAAGTTATCCAAGCTGCTGATTTTAAAATGTCTAAGTTTGGTAGATGATATTTAACAGCCTCCTGAGTTACTATTGCAATGGAAAGTGTTTAATCATATATGATATGATATGACTACATCATCTATTTTTTGTTTGTTTAATAGTTTTCCTAAATACAGAATAGAAATATTTATTGAACACTTCTGCCTTTTCAACATCTACCATTTCCATCTAGTAATGGACGAATATAACTGAGGAGGGTTTTTTTGATCCTACTATACATACAACCCCTCCATTTTATTATCTTTAACTCTGCTGGGCAGAGATTTCACTATATATTTTTCAAATCTATGCCACCCAGCATGGTTAAATCTGCATGACAAATGACAAAGACATTTAACTACTGCATTCATCAGACAACTTTGATCATATCATCTGTATTCTGCCCATTATTCTTTCTTCCAAGGACTACTGTTATCATTACAAAGCTCTTAGAAGTTTCAAACTGTATTGTTAGAAGAAGAGTCTGACAATAAAATGATTCCTTCTTGCTCCCAAATGCAGAATTGTACTCCAAATCAATAACGGTATGAGACTTAGGAAGAGCAAAATTTACTCTTGGACCCAGGACTTATTTAAGGTCCAATATCTTGGGACTTATAAAGACTAAAAATGAGAATTGTGTCTGACTAGGAACCAATGAATGCCCTTCCAGTGAGATAAGACACTTATTTCATGTTCTGGTAGATTGTAAGATATGGGACCATAAAATATGATATTATTATCTAAAGGAAATATTTTATTTCCCATTGTGGCCTGTACAGTTGGATACATAGAATGTCAGCACTTTACAGGGCCTGGTATATGGATCATCATCACTGGTGGTGCTGTTTGCAGCACATCCTCGATGGCACCGAAATTTTGTTCATTTAAATCTAGGGTATTTTTCACCATGCACCTGGCATCCCCAGGTATATGTACTTGTGCACACATATATGGTGATGATTATTACCAAGTTGCAATGGGTGTCCAGCCACATTCTGACAGAGCAGTCTGAAAGCCTGAGTTATAGAAAATTTGCAAAATTACAGCCTTTTCCTCCTTGTTACTCCCAATAATGTATTGCTTCCCTCATGCCTCCACAACCCAAGAAAACCCAGGAACGGACATGATATGACAACAGTACCTATAACCAACGGAGAGGTCTATAACCGACCTGACTGTTGGATGGGGACCTAAATCTCTAAGATGGAAATCAGGAAAGGCAGGAGGTTTTCTGGGTATCAGTTACAGAACAGGAATAGACATAGGAACCTGACGTATTAGTAAGACTATAGATCTAATTCTTTAGGCTCTTTTTTCTTGCATAACCTGAAAATAATTAACCTTTTACACATGAGCCTCTCCCTTTCCCCTCCCTCCCTCCCCTCCCCCACCCATCCCTGGTTCTGGGGAGAATGTCACAGAGACATCACTTGGTTCTTTTTTTCCCCACTCTTCCATTCCAGGAAGTGCAAGGGAATCTTTTCCCCTATGATTCGATGAATATTGGGCCACTCCTCAGCTGGTGGAAATTGACACTGCTCCGTTGAAGTCAATAGAACTATACCAATATACAGCAGCTGAAGTTGGGCCCCTTATTATTTTCTGCACTGGGTTCACTCATCCTTAATTAAAACTGAGAAGTTTAGATAACAAATTACTAATATGAAGCACCCTTTATAAAAATAGGCTGGTACTGTTAAAGATGATATAAACACATTTGTTTTAATTGTGTTAAACAAATCTGCATTCAGATTGCTAAAATGCTGGAAGGGGGATAATAACGCATCAGAAGGCTGCATTTATTTTTAGTTTGTAAAAATAAACTTTGAAAACTAGTTTTTTTTTCTCAAATGATAAGCAATCCCCTTCCTCCCACTCCTTATTACCATTTGATGGCTCTTTGCAATGGCAGCTGCACAATAATATACGACAGGCATGCACTATGATGAATCAAGAGAGGTCTTTATCTACAGCCTTTATAATGTGTTATGTCTGGTGTGCAAGGGATTTAGGAGGCTTTAAATTGACTAATAGATAATAATAGCTCACATTTATATAGCATCTTTTATCTTGAAAGATCCCTGTGGGCTTTAAAAATACGCTGATAAACAACATACATATTGTACCAAGAACATCCTATTCCCCACTGAAATGCAGCCATTCTGGGGAGAAATATAGCACCTGATAACAATGTACCACAACATGGCAGGAAGAGATGAAGAATACCATATTAAATTCAAACTGCAAAGAAAAATTAGGAAGATACAATTGTGATGTTGCACTCCATATGATTTTACGAAAATATGCCAATGAGTGTGAATATAATGTAACTGGAATATGCTTCATGCAAAAGGTCTCTTGTAAAATATCATTACAAATCTTATAATCCACTGAGTGTGGTCATTCTATTTGTATAAATGTATCACTCTTGTATCTGAAACTAGAAATATAAACTAGAAACTAGAAAATATAACTCTGAGGTCCTATTGTAATTATGCAAAGTATGGGCCATTAATGGTGGTTTGGAATCTTTATGGCTCACATCAACTAGGACAATTGGTTATAAACAGCTCTGTTTACTTGTAAGCCTTCCTGTGAGTCAAACCAGGAAGAATGAAGGCTTGGAGTCTTACAGGACATGTGACCATGTCACCTGGTACTGGAATCCATCTTAAATCTGGAGCTTTTCCATTTAGAAGGAGGGGTGGGGACACAGAGAGAGAAAAGATCCCCACCTTGTGCCAAAGTTATATAAGGGGGTGGAACAGAACAAAGGACGTTCCAGTCATTAGAAATCCCATAGTTACCAACTGAGATGAAGCTAACAAAAACTGTACCAGGGGAAAGGATTGGGTCCAGACTAGGAAGGTATCTAGTCTGTGAAAGAAGCTTATTGGAACATCTCTGAGGGTGAGATTTTATCGGTAATCAGTTTCTTAATGTATTAGGCTTAGACTTGCGTGTTTTATTTTATTTTGCTTGATAACTTACTTTGTTCTGTCTGTTATTACTTGAAACCACTTAAATCCTACTTTTTATACATAAAAAATCACTTTTGTTTATTATTAAACCCAGCATGAGTGATTAATACCTGGGGGAGCAAACAGTGCATCTCTCTCTATCAGTGTTATAGAGGGCGGACAATTTATGAGTTTACCCTGTATAAGCTTTATACAGAGTAAAATGGATTTATTTGGGTTTTGGTCCCCATTGGGAACTGGGTGTGTCTGGGTGCTGGAGACAGGAGTACTTGCTAAGCTATTTTCAGTTAAGTCTGCAGCTTTGGGGGGCATGGTTCAGACCTTGGGTCTGTGTTGCAGCAGGCTTGTATGTCTGGCTCAACAAGGCAGGGTTCTGAAGGCCCAAAATGGCAGAGAAAACGGGCTCAGAGGAAGTCTCAGCATAGGTGACAGTCCTAAGGAGGTCTCTGTGACCGAACCCATCACAACAAAGTAATTATATTTTGAAATTCAGCCAAGGCAATAGGATTAACATCTTTGCCATTGTGGAAAGTGCAATAGAAGCTTTAATTACCACAGTGGAAAGGACACCTCTCTTATATCTCATTTCAAAGATAGTATCTCCAATAGCACAGTATTGGAGTACTGTCTCCGGACTAGCTAAAAGGGAAAGACTCCCTCCTATTGTCACCAAATTCACTTCTTGCAACCCACTGTGTTTTCCTTGGATGTCTCCCATGAAAGTGGTGAGCAAACACAATGTTGCTCAGTTTAGGATACACAGTAAACTAACTATCCAAGGGGGTCTGAGCACAATTTCATTACTTGGTGGAAGCAATAGTAACATATACATATTGGTACCCAATCTATCCCTCAGATTCTACAAAGATATGGACTAGCTAGTCTCTGATATCTATCTTCATAATCCAGAATATGAGGGATTATTTGAGAACTGTTTAGCCATTTGTTATCCTCTCTCTCCTTAAAAGTGAAGAAGTGTAAACAGTGTAAGAAATCAACTGTCATCTAGGTGGTACCATTAAAATTCAATATTCACCTCCTTGGGTACCTATGGTAACTACTGTATCATCCTATGTTGAAAATGGGTGACTCTATAGCATCTGTGCAATGACAAATACTGGGATTTAAATTCCTCACTCTGGGCAGGCACAAGAACAAGAGAATACAACCACAGCAACATTTGTCTCTAACCATTTAATGGTGTCTAAGAGGGCAAAGTTCTCTGGCCTCTGGATGCCACCCTGAGCTGCAACCCATCAGTGAAAACTGCAAGACTGCAGTATCCTGCAGCCCGGGAGGCCATCTTAATGGTCTTTCCTGAAGATATTACAGCAGCACAACAATGCACCTTTCCGTTTAATTAAGAGTTTGTCAAGCATTTCTAATCTAAAACCTTGTTTTTTTTTTCTCCAAAGGGATACTAAATATTCACTTTAAAAATGCATTTCCCTGCAGTTTGGCATCCAAGTTGTCAGTTCAGCTGCAATTTATTTGTTCCTCTCAAACATAGGGCAAATTGCTTAGTCATATGAAAATTACGTAGCAGCAAAAAGCACAGCTTTTTAATGGTTTGGGGGGATTTTTTTTCATTGTCAAGACCCCTCATACTCACAGTAACAACATCTTCATTTTTCAAAAATTAAACCAACAGCAATTAAGTGTGAGAAAGGCGCTAGCTAAGCTGAATTTGATCACACTTCACTCCTCTAGTTCATTTTCCTGAGTTTACTGAGAGGTAAAGGAAGAAGGTAACATGCACTGAAAGACATAATTTGGGTACAGATCATCACACAGTGAATACACAAGCAATGGCTGATACTTCTAAAAGGGTTTAAGGTGGGGAAACTGCATTATTCTCCTCCCCCTGAAGCCATTCAAGCACCCTCTATACTTTAGGAATCTGTGGTTTCTGAGTGGGTTCTTGCATCATCTCCCACATAACTTGCAAAGGAACAATGCTGATCCATCATGGAACTATCTACAAGAAAAGAGTAAGAAATCCCCCCCATCCCCCCCACAGTTATCTGAGAATGGGCAATATGGATCTGGACACAAATTCCAGAGACATCTGTGCTAGGTAATCTGGGGGTCCATGGAGTATCCCATCCCTTTTTTCTCCCCTTAGCTGTGTGAGTTTGCAGAGGGATCCCATGGAATGCTCCATGCACTGTTTGAGTCCATGCCACTCTCTCAATTCCACAGTAGGCCAAACCCTAATCGGATAAGTTACTTGAAACTCCTTGGGTTCAGACTTTCCTGTGCCACCCCACATGGGATAATCTGACCCTTAGTCCCTCAGAGTATAGAAAAGAAAAGAAGATTGTATTATATATTTTATGAGATGACATTATGATGTATTTTCCCCTCCCCCCCAATCTCCACTTGGGATTACAATGTTTGGAGACATTTCTGGTCCCTGTCTCAATGAGAATTTTCCATTGAAGTCAATTGAAACAGAATAGAGCTATCAGACCTCTGGTACCTGTATAGAAGAAGCAAAACGACCCCGTTCTTGGGGCTATGGATGTAGGTCTAATGCTTTGTGATATGAACAATGACTGTAAAAAGTCCTCACATTGCTGTAGCCACAGTTACTGCCAAAAATACAGCTCATAAGGCAAATCTTCAGCTTGTTTAAAGTAATGTAGCTTCACTGAAGTCAATGGATCTATGCCAGATCATACTGGCAGAGGACCTGGCTCCATATAGCCACTCAGGCAGCCTCTCACTCACATTGTCCAGTCATATCCTCTTCTGTTTTAAATAATATGCTGACTAAGGGCAATTCGGAGCAGATGGAAATACATTTTAATAAAAATAGTGTCCATTGTCCTTTTCTTTGCCTCATAGTGCTCATTGTTGGGAGTTGGCTTTTTGGTTTGGTTTGTTTTTGTTTATGTTTTTCCTCTGCTTTTTTATTCATTCAAGTTTAATGTCCTTATTTATTAAATATCAATGTTAATTAATCCTCCTATGTTATAGGCTCCCTAATACTTAACTAACTAGTATTCAGTTCATTGTATCTGGGATAGTCTTATGTAGTGCAGTCGTTCTCAAAATTGTTGGTCTTCAGACCACAGAATGACCCACACAATTATCCTGCAAACCTCCATGGTATTTTTCCATAGCCCTTTGGATTGATCGTTGGATTTGTATCACAAGAATCATCAACAGGAGGTTTGGGGGTTCTATGGAATAGGTCACAAAGGGCCAGGTTTTTGGAACTGGTGAGTGCTGTCTCCCCAGTGGAAGCAGTTAGAACAAGAAATTCAGAATCAGGACATTTGAATTTCATTCCTCACTCTTCTCACTATGGCTTGCCATAGTTGCTTGACGTGTAGGTGACAAACTCAAGAACAATACTCATAGGTCCTAAATCCAAGTCTTCTCCTCTAACCACCCTATGACCCTTACCAAATACCACACCAATCATGCAGTTTACTTTTCACAAGCAGGTGTGACATTTTTTCAGTTGTTTAGAGGTACTGAAATGAAATGAACTGATTCTATTTCCTGTTTCCCTAGTCACTTTACTCAAGGGTAATTGATGGGCCATTGATTAAGAGACCGATTAAGGAAAGTCCAGAACAGAAATTATAGTTGCTCCTTCCACATGTTCCTATTAAGCTGCTGACTACCATATTGCCCCCAGGCAATGCCATACTCCTAACCAATAGCACATTCTCTTGTGTGATTTACAGAAACCTTTACTCTTGTTTGAAGTTGCAGATTCGTTTTAAACATGAGTTAACAATACATAGTGGAGTCTTCCATGATCTTGAATGTTTGATCTTAATAGGGTCTGACTGCACATCAAACAAGTTAGAACAAAGTATGCCAAAATATCAGGGCTGTATTAAAAAAGGTAACCACAATCTTTGATGTTTTGATTCCTTTCTTATTCAGACAAAGGCAAGTGTGAGCTAATAGAATTTTTCCTGTTACTCAAAGCAGCAGGCTGCAAAATCTGGAAACTACAAAAGCATTTTGCCAAGAGACTGTAGCTCAGAAATTAACCTAAGGTTGATTGAAGGCCTGCAGTTTATTGTCAAAAATCCTATTTAAAAGTATGATTTGCTCTAGTTTACGTATCATTCACAAATGTAAGCAGAGGGAAAATGATTCATATTCATTTAAAAAGGTAGAGTTCTAGGCTTTCTGGACAGGAAAATGGCACATGTCCAAATATAACATTCTTTGTCCCCTCTCTCCCCCCCCCCTTTTTTTTTTGCTATAATTATGTCTGTTACTCCTTTCAGCTGTAGCTATGTTTAGTGTTTCTATCTGTAGTATCTAAGAACCGGTGGTGTTTAACCCTTTGGGATTACATGCATGCATACAAGGACTGGGTGCGGAAGAAATATGCATTGATGCATTTTTTTATTATTTGAGCATATTTTTGATGATCACATAATAGTAGGTGAAAATTTTATAACATTTTTTTCCATTGGTCATTGAATAAACTGTTCGCAAATAAATGTTTCCATTATTCAGTCTGCTGTTCTCTTAAAAAATGCAGTGAAGACCCTTGAGGCTTGCATAAGGCCTTTTAAAATTTTTAACAGAACTATGCAAACCTTTTGATAATGCCACACTCTGGTTCCTCCTTGTTAAATAGAGCCAGGAAAATCTTTTAACTCATAGATTGCTTAAGTGACTAAAAATTCTTGCACACTGCACAGATTTCAGCAAGGCCTAAAAAAGAAATGAAAACTACACATATATTCTAAATCAATTCCTATTTTATGTATAAATGGTTTTAATTGTTCTGGCCAAATATGCACTGTCACAAGGTGAGCTATAGCTCTGTTGCCACAAATGAAAGCAGATAACATCTCTTATGGGATTAGTGTGGGGAGGGATTTTTATAGCAGCAGGGATTTCATTAACAAAATGAAAGATTAGATTTTTGCTTCACTTCAGAAGAAATGGATGCTAATAAAAGCCCATTCTCTTCTTCTCACATTGATCAGACAGAGAAGTTAATTATGCCATTGGCTTGCCTGCATATGGAAAGCAACCTAAATCAAAGCTTCCATGTGATTAAATGTGTTTAGATCCTTGATCAGAGACAGGCACAGTGGCTATGAGAAGTTATGGTGGTGTCGATGGAAGGAACAGGTGTACCACATACTGGAACTTGCTGAAGAATGTCCCTACCATATTGGTGCTCCATGTGGCTGCTTGTTTCAGGCACCCTTGCATATCTACTCCTAATATATAAGATATTAATCATTGCTATAATGTGTGCTAGACACTTGATAGCACTAGTAAAAGGATGACGTTCTTGCCCCCGAGAGACTGCAGTCTGATTGTAGATTTGATGCAATAAATGGGTTTAATAAGTTGTAAGGGAGGGATGGGGTGAAGATGAATGTGGTAAAAAGTTCATATAGCTACTCAATAGCTATGCAGATATTTTAATAATACAAATATGTTTTTTTGGCTGGGATTCTCAAAGAAGCGTATGGGAGTTAGGCCTGGTCTACCCTACAGTTAGGTCAGCATAAGTAGCCTTTTATTGACCTATGTTTGCACTTATCTACCCTCAGATTTGTCTGACCATGTAAGCACCCTTTACAGCAACGCAGTAAAACCACCTCCTCAAACAGTACGGAGCCCTGCTCGACCTACTGAAGTTGATGCAGTGCGAGTGTAGATACTCCATGATCTGTGTCAACACTAAAAGTCCATCAGCAGCTGTCCCACAATGCCCCATTCACTATGACAGTGACCACTGTGATCACTATTTTAAACTCTAGAGGCCTGGGGTCACAGAGATGGGAAGCCATCCCCTGCCTTTTCCTGATTGCTCACCTTGGTAAGCACAGCGAGAGCTCTGGGAGAGTAATTTCTATCCTGTAACACATTATGAAGATTTCCCAAAAAAACACTGTAACAGATAGTGGTGCGTGGCACACTGGAAAACATACTTCTGGTGAGGAATGCAACACTGACCCAAGCAGCCAGGTATGTGTGTGTCCAAGTGATATAGAAACTTTGGCATCAATATAAATTGAGTCAACCAAAGTTTGTAGTGTGGTTAGATGTCCAACTCCCATTGGATTCCAGTGGGACATAAGAGCTAACTCCCTGAGGCTGCTTTGAATTGCCTAGCCTATATCTCTATCTAAAGATATTATTGCCTCATGTCTTGTAGGCTTTGTGGGAGATGTCAGGCGTAAGGGAGATTTAAATGAAGTAGTGGGTAATGGCTAAGAAGAATGCAAATGGGAGAAATTAAAAAGCTATGGGTAGATTGGAAGAAAAATAAGAGGTTCGTCATGGGGAAGTGGACAAATGAATCTGGTCACATTTACATTTAAGAAAAAAGGTGATACCAGAAGAGATTAAGTCAGATATGTATGCAGCAGGGAATTATCCAGGGCACTGAAGAAGAGGACAAATATTGAATTAAAAAAGGAGTCAGACTCTAAAAACACTATTAAGGGACAGAACTAGAGATGTTTGGATTGAATTTGGCCCTATTTTTGTTTCCCAGTTATCTACAAACTTAGGGTGAGTTTCCCAAATTAACTTCTTATTCATTATTTCTAATATACAAAGCATATTCAGGCTTATGGGTTTTTCACCACTATTCACATAACTATGATATTAAATATTAAGTATTCATCACATTCAGTCACATGGTAAGGTGTCTGTTCCACACCTGGGTGAACTCAAGTGAGTACTTCTCATGCAACTGCACACGGTCATGCATGGATTTGCAAAGATAAAAATCTCACCGCCAAACAAATAAATATGGTCACTTATTTTTGCTACAACGTAAATATAATAGCACACAAATGTGGTTGGATGGAATGATGAGTTGGATTTTGCAAACATTGTTGTGAATAATTTCCCCACTATTTGCCCAGACATAACACACCTGAATAGTGTGTGTCACATCACCTTCTAGTGGGAGCTCTACAGAGGAGAAAACAACTTACTACTTGCTACAGCTTTAGTACAAGTAGTGAAAGTCTGTGTGGCAGTGATGAAGATTGCATATTCAAATCATTCTGATGAAACATGCTGGGGGTCATTGCACAAACTGTGATGAAGCAGATTTAATTTTGAAGCTCAGCAGAGAAACTTCCTGCCTCTAGATCATGGAGTTAAATGGTCCTCCTCTATAAAGGGTCAGCTGAAGATGAAAAAAAAGCAGCTCTACAGAGTTAAAAGAAAAGGAGTACTTGTGGCACCTTAGAGACTAACAAATTTATTTGAGCATAAGCTTTCGTGAGCTACAGTTCACTTCATCGGATGCATTTGGTGGAAAATACAGAGGGCAGATTGATATACACACACAGAAAACATGAAACAATGGGTTTTATCATACACACTGTAAGGAGAGTGATCACTTAAGATAAGCCATCACCAGCAGCGGGGGGGGGGAGGGGAGGAGGAAAACCTTTCATGGTGACAAGCAAGGTAGGCTATTTCCAGCAGTTAACAAGAAAATCTGAGGAACAGTGGAGGGTGGGGTGGGGGGAGAAATAACATGGAGAAATAGTTTTACTTTGTATAATGACTCATCCATTCCCAGTCTCTATTCAAGCCTAAGTTAATTGTATCCTGTTTGCAAATTAATTCCAATTCAGCAGTCTCTCGTTGGAGTCTATTTTTGAAGCTTTTTTTGTTGAAGTATAGCCACTCTTAGGTCTGTGATCGAGTGACCAGAGAGATTGAAGTGTTCTCCAACTGGTTTTTGGAGCCTGGACCAGTCCACACAAGAGATCCACTTCCTGGACACTATGGTGCTAATAAGCGATGGTCACATAAACACGACCCTATATCGGAAACCTACTGACCACTATTCCTACCTACATGCCTCTAGCTCTCATCCAGATCATACCACATGATCCATTGTCTACAGCCAAGCTCTACGATATAACCGCATTTGCTCCAACCCCTCAGACAGAGACAAACACCTACAAGATCTCTATCATGCATTCCTACAACTACAATACCCACCTGCTGAAGTGAAGAAACAGATTGACAGAGCCAGAAGAGTACCCAGAAGTCACCTACTACAGGACAGGCCCAACAAAGAAAATAACAGAACGCCACTAGCCATCACCTTCAGCCCCCAACTAAAACCTCTCCAACGCATCATCAAGGATCTACAACCCATCCTGAAGGATGACCCATCACTCTCACAGATCTTGGGAGACAGGCCAGTCCTTGCTTACAGACAGCCCCCCAATCTGAAGCAAATACTCACCAGCAACCACACACCACACAACAGAACCACTAACCCAGGAACCTATCCTTGCAACAAAGCCCATTGCCAACTCTCTCCACATATCTATTCAGGGGACACCATCATTGGGCCTAATCACATCAGCCACACTATCAGAGGCTCGTTCACCTGCTCATCTACCAATGTGATATATGCCATCATGTGCCAGCAATGCCCCTCTGCCATGTACATTGGTCAAACTGGACTGTCTCTACGTAAAAGAATGAATGGACACAAATCAGACGTCAAGAATTATAACATTCAAAAACCAGTTGGAGAACACTTCAATCTCTCCGATCACTCGATTACAGACCTGAGGGTGGCTATCCTTCAACAAAAAAACTTCAAAAACAGACTCCAACGAGAGACTGCTGAATTGGAATTAATTTGCAAACTGGATACAATTAACTTAGGCTTGAATAGAGACTGTGAGTGGGTGAGTCATTACACAAAGTAAAACTATTTCCCCATGTTATTTCTCCGCCCCCACCCCACTCCCCACTGTTCCTCTGATATTCTTGTTAACTGCTGGAAATAGCCTACCTTGCTTGTCACCATGAAAGGTTTTCCTCCTTTGCCCCCCCTGCTGCTGGTGATGGCTTATCTTAAGTGATCACTCTCCTTACAGTGTGTATGATAAAACCCATTGTTTCATGTTTTCTGTGTGTATATATCAATCTCTCCTCTCTATTTTCCACCAAATGCATCCGATGAAGTGAGCTGTCGCTCACGAAAGCTTATGCTCAAATAAATTTGTTAGTCTCTAAGATGCCACAAGTACTCCTTTTCTTTTTGCGAATACAGACTAACACGGCTGCTACTCTGAAATCTACAGAGTTAATTACTATAGCCAAAGCCGGCTCATTAGTACCATTGACTCATGTGGTGCAAAATCACAACTGAAAAGGTTCCACACCAACTGAGTACACTCAAAAGCTTCTCTTTCATAATTATGAATGAAGTGGAATCTTTGATTGACTGTTAATTACCTCTTTGACTCACGTGAATTATCTATAATTTAAGAGCAAAGCAGGTAGACAATAAGTTATGTCTTCTTGATACTTATTTGATTCTGAATTTTTTGTATTCCATCCCATTCTCCCCTCCAAAAAACCATGAACAAAACCTATTGAACTATAGCCTGCTATACAACGTAATGCAACATACACAATAATTTTGGTAATAATGAACTGGACAGAGGCCAGGAAAAACTTTTCACATCCCCTAGGGCAAAGACTTACAGTATTTAATAGAAAATGAAAATGTTACTATAGTTTTTTTAAAAAACAAAACAAAACAAATCATTCCACAGATTTTAATAGAGAATGATAAATTTGCTATAGAATTCTATAGGACAGCTCAACAATGCTACAGAAAAGAGCATTCCCAATTAAATTTTAAGGTTGAAATGTTGATCCGCAATGAAATCAAAAGCAAAATTGTCATTGGCTTCATAAGAATGGCCATACTGGGTCAGACTAATGGACCATCTAGCCCAGTATCCTGTCTTCTGACAGTGCCAAATGCTTCAAAGGGAATGAACAGAACATGACAATCATCAAGTGATCCATCCCCGGCCGTGCAATCCCAGCATCTTGCAGTCAGAAGCGTAGGAACACCTAGATCATGGGTTGCATCCTTGACCATCTTGGCTAATTGCCTGATGGACCAATCTTCCACTAATTTATCTAATTCTTTTTTTTTTAATCCAGCTATAGTTTTGGCCTTACAATATCCTCTGACAACCAGTTCCACAGGTTGACTGTAAGTTTTGTGAAGAAGTACTTCCCTATATTTATTTTAAACCTGCTGCCTATTAATTTCATTGGGTGATCTTTGGTTCTTGTGTTATGTGAAAGGGTAAATAACACTTCCCTATTCATTTTCTCCACATCATTCATAATTTTATAGACCTCTATCACAGTCCCCCTTAGTTGTCTCTTTCCCAAACTCAATAGTACCAGCCTTTCTAATCTCTTCTCATATGGAAGCTGTTCTGTACCTTAATCATTTTTGTTGCCCTTTCTGTACCTTTTCCACTTCTAATATATCTTTTTTTGAGATGGGGTGACCAGAACTACATGCAGTATTCAACGAGTGGGTGGCATTATGATGTTTACTGTCTTCTTATCTATCCCTTTTCTAATGGTTCCTAACATCCTATCACTTTTTTGACTGCTGCTGCACTCTGAGCAGATGTTTTCAGAGAACTATGCACGAGGACTCCAAGATCTCTGTCTTGAGTGGTAATCGCTAATTTAGACCCCATCATTTTGCATATATAGTTGGGATTATGTTTTTCAATGTACATTACTTTGCCTTTATCAACACTGAATTTCATCTTCCATTTTGTTGCCCAGTCACCCAGTTTTGTGAGATCCCTTTGTAACTCTGTGCAGGCTGCTTAGGACTTAACTATTTTGAGTAATTTTGTATCATCAGCAAACTTTGCCACCTCACTGTTTACCCCTTTTTTGTTGATCCTCTCAAAGAATTCTAGATTCAGTAGGACCAGGATTTGACCCTGTAGTTTTTAAAATAACTTCTGTAGAACCCTGTTTAATTTCTACAGAACCATGATGTTTCCATCTCTATGAAAAACTGGAGGATTTCATCAGAGATACAGATCCCATCTCTCTTTGACACCCTGTCCCCACCTCACTTCCTCCTTGTATCTCTGTTTCATAGCTAAATATACAGCCACAAAGAGAAAAAAAGGAGTGAGTGACTCTTTGGAGAATACAAATATTGAGGGCAATAGAAGTAACTTATAACCTGAAGGATAAAATCATTCTGGAGACTGATGTAATGTCTGAAACCTTTTTTTAAAAAAAATCTTACTTCCTGGAGAGATTGTGAAGTCCTCTTTTTCCCTCCAATAGGTAATTTTCAAAGTAGCATCCCTCTTATCCCCAATCCTTCCTCTCTTCTCCAGTGCACAACAGTTGGAAAGATGTGGGAAGCTGCAGAACTGCCCTAGGGAGCCCTTCATGGATACATACTGGAGGAGGTGAAAACTGCTGGTATTAGCTGCTCTCATTGTTAGCAACAGCTTCTTTCCAAAGCTGGGATTGAGGGTCCCAGAACAGTGTTTTATGATACAGAATGAGTACCTTGGCCAGATACTCCCATTTTGTTAATGTTGGTTCTTAGCAACTTCTTCCAGCTCCCACACTTTTCAGGAGAGCACATCATGACTTCTGACATGCACTGTTTCTTCCTGCTGAGGGCATTAGCGCAACTGATTGCAGATTATGTGATCAATTTAAGGGGTTAATACACACATACAGAGTACATACAAAA
The DNA here is from genome assembly GCF_009764565.3 of Dermochelys coriacea. Lineage (NCBI taxonomy): Eukaryota > Metazoa > Chordata > Testudines > Dermochelyidae > Dermochelys > Dermochelys coriacea. The sequence goes on from NC_050073.1 coordinate 49,970,900, forward strand.
ACACATATGCACACATACTCACAAAGAGTCAAGGACTGGAATTAGGGCCTCAAAAGAAAAAATTAAGGCACTTAGCTACTGAGTCACCATAGCTCAGCTTTGTTCCAGGGTAGTCATATGCAACCCATTAATTTGAAATCTAATTATGCTCCACTGCTAAGCACAAATGCACAGAACCTTATACACCTAAGGAAATATTCAAAGTGCTTTGCTCTGCAGAAACATCTGCAGCACCTATTTTAAACTCAAGGACCCAATATTATGCCTTCACCGAAATTAAGCTAATCTGTGTACAGTGAACCAACCAAACATAACTCTAATTAGTGGTGTGCTGCATCAGAACGGAGCCAGAGAGAAAAGGAGAATTCCATTCAGTCTCCAGGTACAATCAAAATCCTCATCAAATGTGTCTAATGTTTGTTCTTAAGGGATTGAAAAATAAATGTTTTAAGAAAATGAAGCTGTTAGCTCAAACCTTTAGTTACTGTAGTTAATTAATGTCTCCAAATCCCAGTTTGTCTTTCAGACTGAGTAGCCTTGGAAAACAGGCCCATCAACCAAAAAAACCAGACTCTGCACATTCACTTTAATATTCACCTCAACCTTCATACTATCAAATCACTTGGAGAGGCATTCTTCATTTTGTAAAGTAAGACATTCCTACCTTTGTGAAATGTGTCATGGGATCTTCAGTAGTCACAAATGATCATATTCTGGATTTCATGTCTCATTTGAAAGATGACACCTCTAGGAAAATAGCATCCCCTAACACCAAGCTGGGATATAAATTTGTATGGACTGGTATGGTACTCAAGTAGTAAAGAACTAATGAAAGGTAATGTAATTAATACAAATTAGCAGGGATTGATGTCAAGTGAATTTGATTCCTTTTTATGAGACTACAAATCTGGTTGATAAAGATAATAGTGGTGATGTAATATACTTAGTATATACTAACTCATAAGTCTCAAACTTATTGTAACTGTAAATAGGAATCATCGTTGAGCAGCTCTGTTTCCAGTGGGTTCCTGCAGGGATCCGTTATTGGCCCTGTTTAACATTTCACATCTTATAAAGAAAATATAAAATCATCACTGATAAAGTTTGCAGATGCAACAAAGATTGGGAAGTGGTAAATGATGAAGAGGACAGGTCACTGGTTCAGAACCATTTATATTGCTTGATAAACTGGGCACAAGCAAACAACATGTATTTTAATGCAGCTAAATGTAAATGTATACATCTGAGAACAAAGTATGTAGGGATGGGGGACTCTATCATGGGAAGCAGTGACTCTAAATAAGATTTGGGGGTTATGGTTGATAATAAGCTGAACATAAGCTCCCAGTTTGACACTGTGGCCAAAACAGCTACTGTGATCCTGAGATGAATAAACGGGAATTTCAGGTACGAGTAGAGAGATTATTTTATTTATGTATTTGGCACTGCTACATGCACTGCTGGAATACTGTATCCACTTCTGGTGCCCACAATTCAAGAAGGATGTTAATAAACTATAGAGGGTTCAGAGAAGAGCCACAAGAATGATTAAAAGATTAGAAAACATGCTTTCTGGTGATAGACTCAAGTTGCTCACTGTATTTAGCTTAACAAGGAGAAGGTGAAGGGGTGACTTGATTACAGTCTACAAGTACATGCAGAAGAAATATTTAATAATGGGCTCTTCAAAATAGCAGAGAAAGTTATAACAGCCAATGACTGGAAGTTGAAGCTAGACAAATTCAGTTTGGAAATAGGGCATACATTTTTAACAGTGAAAGTAATTAAACATTGGAATAATTTCCCAGGGATGTGGTGGATTTGCCATCACTTAGTAATTTTAAAAACAAGATTGGATGTTTTTCTAAAAGATATGTGCTAGGAATTAATTTGGGGAAGTTCTATGACTTGTACTATACAGACTAGATGATCACAATGATCCTGGTCTTGGAATTATAAAGAAGTCTGACAGCCTCCTATTGAATAGTCAACACCAACAGCACCAAAGATTTTACATTTTAGTCTCCCACCCATGTACCGACCCATCTCAATCCTGGTTAGTTAATGAGATCATAGCTTGTGATAATATGGTTACAAAATCATAATTAGCACACATTTTCCAACCAAAATTAAAACAACTCAAAAAGTCCATGAACATCACCATTTTCTAAAAAAACACACAATCACTTTACGATCACTAGAACAAGGAAAATATTATCAGATTCCAAGAATAGCCTTAGGGTGGAAAGTGCTTTTATAACCCATTAAGCTATCTTAACTTGCACATTGCTATCAGGGTTCCACTGTTTCAATAAATTGGCACTTTAGATGAGCTTTATCTGAACACACAGTGTTCTATACCAGTGTCCCAGAAATCAGCAATAAAATATAATGAAACTACATTAATAGCACAATGCCTCAGTTTGAGCAGAGTATAATTCAGTAAGTTTGGCTAGTTTCTAGTTCTTATTGCCAACTTGTCTATATTTTCTTTCTGTTGAATATGAGTTGTTTAAGTGATATGTTCAGAGCCAGATTCTGTCACATCTACGATGAACAATGAGTAAAGTACTAAATATCAAAAAATGTGGAATAGTCTGGCTCATAACTCATTCCTCCAGCCTGCCAGCTTAAAATCTGGATTATGTTTACAGATGGTGTAGTTAGAAATTTGTTTTTTTTACTATCCATTCTTCCATTTTGTAAATGTAATATTTTCAGCACTTGTGATTTCATTGCAAGTCTTGTGATTGTTCGCACTTTTCTCAAATCCCAAACCTCCACAGTCATGTCATTACGTGAAAATTGTGGCTTCTATTTAAGAGATATTAAACTGAAAAGCTTGAAAATATGCTCCCCTCAAGGTCCAAAACTGATAAATCAAATTAATCGAACCCCACATTTATTATTTTTTAAATTTTGTATTTTACAGAATATAATAATGTTAACAATTTTTATAGCTAAAACAAAATACTTTTGAAATATAAAAACAGAGTTAATTTGGTTGTTCCTTTGCTTGTTTGGATTTAAACATCCCCTGTAGCCCTTCCAATCATAAGGCATCAGCATTGCATTAGTGCTTAAAGAACAGAGAGTGAAACTGACTATAAATCAAAATCAAACTGATTTGTGTTTTCATTCCTCAAACTGTGACAGATTTTTAAGAGTGAAGAACCCAGCAATGCTGCCAAGCAAAAAATGATTTTAAAAATAATTTCATTTTTAATACCAGTAATACAGGAAGGCAATATGTTCCTTAAAAAATGTGTGTTTATATATTATTTGTTCCATTAAGCCTTTAAGCTACACACACAACTAATTTTACATCATCCCAACCCTAATATCAATTTGTAAGTTATAGGTCATAACTTGCCTCACAATTATTGCATACATAAAGGGCAGATCTACTACTGATGTAATTTTATATCATCTGAAAATCTGGCCCATAAAACTTATAATGGAGATCTGGCATCATGTAAAATTACCTAGGACTAGTGTGTCTCCATTTTGTATATAGATACAGTAACGAGAGACCAATGAAGTCTAGGGATGCTTTTAGTAGCTGGGTGATTCCAGCTGGGGGTGCCTCTCCATCAAGATTTGTGCAATCTTGTCTCTCCTCTCTCTATCGCTTGACCTGATTACCAAAGCAAAACATAGTTGGGTGTGATAGGTTCAAAGATAGCTGTGCTCCAGCAAGACAGTCTTCAAGGATGCCATCCCTTAAGTTGGAAGGAAGGATGGTGAGCCAGGCAGGCTGCCACCAATAGGTACTAGCCAGGACAGAGGACGACAGATACAGGGAAGAGGAGAAAGAAAAGGAGTACTTGTGGCACCTTAGAGACTAACAAATTTATTAGAGCATAAGCTTTCGTGAGCTACAGCTCACTTCATCGGATGCATCCGATGAAGTGAGCTGTAGCTCACGAAAGCTTATGCTCTAATAAATTTGTTAGTCTCTAAGGTGCCACAAGTACTCCTTTTCTTTTTGCGAATACAGACTAACACGGCTGCTACTCTGAAACCAGGGAAGAGGAGAGTTTTCCAGACTGTATTTATATCAGCTGCAGTAGCAACACTCCCCTGCCTACCTATCTCTGTCTTCTCTGCTCTAGAAAGATTTTGGAGGAAAGTGATATTTCTAGAAGGGCCACATCGGGCGGGGATGGGGAGGGGGAATGCAAGGAGTAACTGCGAGAATGTGTATGTCAACAGCAAGGTCTTCCCATACTTCTGAGCAGCCACCCACTCTGCCTATATTACGGGGTGGGAGGGCTGGTCTCTTGATTTGGTGAAAAATTGTAATCAAATAATTATTTTCTTAAAACTAAGATTTGATAAAAAATATTAAAGGTTTTTATTGTTGGTGCTACACAGTAAAGTAATTGTGTAATTATCTAAGACACTAATTACAGAAGAGACTTTTTACCCAGATGTTCATGTATATATACTTAAGCATCTATCCTTTCAGAATCCTGAAGTGAAGGAGTAAGGCTGCTTTCTAAAGAAACAGGAACAAGAAGGTCCAAATTAGAAGGATTTCTTAAGTTAGCACAAGAGCCAGGACTCCAGAAATGGTCATTTAAATGAATCAACTATAACTTCATCCTTCATGATAGAAGTCCAAGAAGATTCCCCTACTACCTTACTGGGTTCAGGCTTTAATTATTTGTCTGCCTATCCTTCACTAAACTCACTGTATTATCATGGTACCTGTTAATGTTTCATTGAAATCAATGGTCTGTATGATGTGCCTGCCTCCTACATTCAACAGCATTACAGCAGTACTCTACCTAATCTGGAGATACCTGTATAGTTATGCTGCTTTCTGAGGGTAAAGAATCCACATACTGCTGCAACCCGGATCTGGTAGGCATAATATGTATTTACCTCATCCAGTTGCTGAATGGGGTATACTGTAGCCCTGCTAAAAGTGGCAGTGACTATGCACCTTTAGCTTGTCGGTGGATTCCTCGATCACTTCTGCTGATTGAAAGGTTGTGCATACTGTAGCCTTGCCCCTGATCGGTACAGTTAGTATTCAAGAACGTAGTTCTTTGGTTGTCATTCTCAATAAACAAAGGCAATAACCTGCATTTATAGAACATCTTTCGTTTGAGGACTTCAGAGATGTATACTGAAACAAGCACACATAGAGCTTAAATGGCTTGTCCAAAATCACCCAGAAACTCAGTGGCAGAACTGGGAACAGAAGCTAGCTGCCTTGACATGCAATCCCCTGACAACACTGCCTTCCACCTAACATGGCCTGCCTCAGAGCTCAGCTTGGCTCCAGCTCTCCCAGGTTGTGTCCCCCTCCTAAACTTCACTCTGAGACTGAACTGCTTCAGGCTTTCATTTGATGGATACATGAGATCACTTGGCTGTGCTGACTATTTCATAGCAACTAGGAAGAAAACAAAGCTGTATATTACAGAAAAAAAGGAATTTCAATATGGGACAGTTCTCCCTAAATCAGTCATTACACTGGATTACAACCACAATCAGATTTGCCTGAGGTGGCTGGAAAGCAAATTAACCATTAATTTTTGCATAGAGTGCTTTTTTCCTTTTGCAGTTATCTATAATATTACTGTAAAAGGCTCATTAAAAAAAGTGATATCCTTTCACTCCTATCCAAGAAAAATTACCTGCAAAGAGTTTCCCACCAACATAGAAACTAATCTCATAAACTCCCCAATTTGGGGGGAATATAAAGCCAAACTGTTCAATGCTGGGGAAGGCCAGAGACATAAGATTGGCAGAGGCAGACAAGATACCTAATAGTCCAGATACATTGTGTAGAGACCTTCAGGCACCTCATTGTGATTTATGGATGGGCTACTCCAGGGGGAATTCTGCTCCACTGCATGCATACATAATGAATGAGCCAGACATATTTTTAATTTTTTGCACAGAAAAAAGCTTCTGCCAGAAAGTTACTGAGGTTCTGCCTTTTGCCCACCAGAGGGCACCGTGGCAATAGAACAGAACTACAGCTCCCGACCAACTAGGGAAGAAAAAGAGCCTGTAGTACCTTCTTCATAGCACCTGTCAGGCCAAGTCAAGGGACTGGGGCTATGAGGAGACAGACAGCGTGGGGCTGCTTGCGGGTGGGGGGGGTCACAGACAGGGGCTCATAAGGGCTAGTGTGGGAGGACAGACTTGGGCAGGGGGTGAATGGGAGTGGAGGCACAGGGCCACAGGGGGGAAGGAGGTGGCTGAGTGGGGGCACAGAGACACATGGAGACAAGAGCAAATGTGCTTGACTGAATGGGAGAGGCTAGGGGTCAGCCAGGGTCATAACAATCCCTCCCTGGCCCACAAAAAACTGTTCCATACTTTTCCCACCCATACCCAACATCCCTCCAAGTTCATACCCAGGCTCCTTTCCAGCTATTACTTCCCTCTCCCTCAGAACCTCTGTTACCCCCTGACTCGACCAAGCCTTTGAACTGCTTCTGAAGGGTGCGGGATTCTGATTCTGTATTGTTGTTTAAATGAATTATTACTCAGAGTTCTGTATTACTATGCCTAGTAAGGAATTGATTTGTGAAAAAAACATTTCCTGAATCTTTTTTGTTGTCTGTATTGTTACAGACATACTTGTTGACAGGTATTTTGAAATAAGTGATCAAAAATAAGTGAAACTGGTGTGATTCTATTGTGTTATTTTGACAAATAAAATATGGAGAATTTGAAAATATTGTGTGCAGAATTTTTAATTTTTGGTGCAGAATTCCCCCAGGAGTAATGGGTGGAAAACAGCTTCAGTGACGTGGCAGAACTGTGCTAATGACCACATTATGAAACCAATCAAGAGCTTTGCTCAACCTTTCGGTTAATGGTAGTTTAAGCAAGACAAACAAAGCAAGTGAAACCAGGTGAAAACTGTATTTCAGAGTAGTAGGATATTTTAGTACATTCCATGGAATGTTTATTTTTTGGGGGGAAGGATGGGTGGCTGGCTTTGAAGAGGACGGGGCAGTGTAATGGGGTAGCTTGTCCCCTTCAGGGCTAGTGGCCTGCAGCCCTGTCTGGCATACCTGGAAAGAGGAAGTAGGGGAACCAGCCTCCCCTTCCACTCTTCAGCTTCCTACTGCTCTTTGTAGGAGAATTAACTGTCCCATACACTGTTGATTCCACTAATTAAATACCACACCTCTGTGGCAGGCAGAGCTAACTGTAAGAGGGTGGCCAACTCCAGGCCTTTGGCACTGAAAGGGAAAAACCACTCTAGTACAGACAGCATTCCTTGTGATCAGGGGCAGGGGTGAGATTTTACTGGCTACCTCAGGAGATTATTGAGTGAAGCACCATGGTAGGATTTTAAAAAGGCTGGATAATTTTATGATCAATATCATCATGTGTACTTCCTCCTGTTACCGAAGAGACTTGATTGTGATGGATATAAAGCGTATTCTTTACTGAGGCCGGTGGACACACAGACTCTGTGGCTCTCTCTCTGTATAGTTGCCAGACTCAGTGCACACAGCCTATGCTGCCTGGTATTATCACACAGGGTCTCCTTAAGTTCTAGCATGGACTCAGCAGTCATCAAAGGGACTTCTGACTACTTGGATCTAGGGGTAATCATAATTTAATTTCAGGTCATTGGCTCATTGCTCAGGGACTCAGGAAAGAAATCTCTGTTCCTCACGCATATAGTATAGCACAATTCCCTAGTTACCCTGTGTGGTGCCTTCAGCTTCATTTCATGGATGCAAGATACTGGACTTAATGGTCCTATGATCTGATCCAATATGGTAAAATCTATGCTCCTATGCAGCATACTGCTAGATCTCTTTATGTAACTGCAGCTGCTGCCTTAGTGATCATATTGCGTGTAATGGCATGTCTGCCTTAAGGGATTTATGGGTATGCACTGCAGGCAATGGTGGGGTGGGGTGGGGGAAGGGAGGAATGCATCAGCTAGGATGTGTAGACATTTTGAATTGCTGGCAATCCCCTCTGGGCTGCTGCAGGAAAAATGAGAGACCCAGGGAGCTGTTGACAGCCCACACACTGGATGATCGGTTTCTTTCTGAAATGAAGAAAGTAAAACAACATTCAGCAGTGATGAAAAGAAGTAAAAGAGCAGCCCTCAACTATCACTTCTCTCAGTGTTCCAGAGATTGGCTTGGTGCCCAATGCAAAATTACATCTGAACTCTCACAGGCAGAGCCTGAGCAGCTGAGAGAGAAATGCTGGGGTGGGCAAGGACTTTCACAGCAGAACTGTTGTTTTCATTTGATCCTAAAAGCTGTTCAGGATCCTGACCCAAGGATACAAGCATTACAAAAATAAATATTTCTGTGTGTTCTTCTTTGTGAATTTAGTACTGGTCAAAGGGACTGGAGTTCCCATGTTGGAGACTGAAATCCTGCTTTGTATCCAAGAGAAGGCACAAGCTACAGGGATTTTCCATCTTCTTCTGAAGCATCTGGTATTGGCCATTATCAAGGTGTGACTGCAACTCATGTAGTCATAGCCAAGCTAGTTTCCATCTAGCTAGCTTTGTTACCGGTGCAGTGAAGCCTCAGCACTATGGGCTTCAGTTGGGGTGTACAAGCCTGAACTCCGCACGTTCACTGGTCTGGTACCTGAGCTAGCTAGATTAAAGGAAGCTCAGGTAGGTCTACACGAACTGCAGTCACATCCCTGACTGCAGTGTACACGTACCCTGAGAGACAGGAAGCTGGACTAGACAGACCACTAGTCTTATCAAGTATGACAATTCCTCTCTCTTCTGAGATGAAGTACAAACCAATTCTAAGGCAGGGGGGCATTTCTCTGTGATAGGGGTCACTATTCCAGTAGGGTCTGAAATGAGATCCTTCTTGAAATATATTCCTTTAAGCCCTCATTGAAATCTCCATTTAACGCTCCCGCCCAAATGCAATATTTAAAAATCAGTTCCTCCTTTTACTTGCATATCAAACACTGACAAGTTCAGGAGTACATGTTTTTTACTGCAATAAGAGATAATTTCACTGACCTCCTAGCATAATGCAGGTAACTGCCTTTTATGCTCCTTTAGGCTCACTGTATGGAGAACCATCAATACCCTGGACTCACCTCTTGTCAAGAAAAAGGCTATTTTGTTGTTTTTCCCCATTTTAAATTTAATTTTCTTTTTAATTTGAGCTTTAAAAAAGTCTCAAGGAAGTACCAGGTCTCTATTGGTTGATGATGGAATTTCATTGACTTCACTGACAGTTACTTGTACCTTGCCAAGGGGTGGAAATGGAGAGAGAATAAGACTCCCTGATGAAATGGTCTGAACTTGCCAATCACAGAAACACTGAGTGGCTGCCTTCACATAGACCCAAAGTGGCAACACCACAGTATGAAGTGATGCTGAATCTCTTGGCAAACAGCAGTGATACCATCCTCTAGGAGCTTAGTTCAAAATAAACGCATGACCTTTATTTCCAAACTGAAATACACACAAAGCTCATTCCCAGAGCATGCACAAGAACATTAGAGCCCATTTCTAGCAGCATCATTTCTTGAAAAGAGCAGGAAATATTCAGTAAAACACCAAGGAATTTAAGTAGTAAACAATATGTTCCTTGTTTGCCAATTACTACAGATCAGCCTCTTGCCAGAAACCAATCATGTCTCTGATTCACTTCAGAGCTCTATTTTTTATGTATTTATTTATTTTTGCCATATCTGTGAGCCTGACTGATTTAGCATACCTACAGCCTTATTTCTAATTGCCTGGTTACAAAAAAAAAAAAGGTTCAAACTGCCTGATTATATTATAAACCAATGCTCAGTTGTCAAACACCATATCACTAAATTAACCAAGGGGGTTCAACTTGTGTGCATACAATGTTTATGTAGTATCACTTGTGTATGCAGCTATAGGTGTTACAAAATCCCAATTTACCCTAGATCTGAAAATACAAACCAGTTTTGTACCTGTAAATTTTATTCTTTATGTGTACAAGTGACAGTGTGTAAAAAGTGTGTCCAATCACTTGCACACATAAAAATATCTGCAGATGGAGGACTCATTCTGAAAATATGACAGGCCCATAGAAATTAACCTTTTGCCTTCATACACAAATACAAATGGGTTTCCCTTATTAGAAACACTGAGAAGAGTGAGGACGGTGCTAAGTTCAATTGGGCTGTCAAGATCATTAGATTTCACATTACATTTAAGTTTTGTATTAAAGAAGGGAATTTTACAAGATTTAATTGAGAACAGAAATTTAATTTAAACAAACAGTTGTTTTAAACATTTTTAACAATCCCCTGTAGTGCTGTGAACCCAAATAACATTGTGCTAGTGCATGAGAAATAGGAAGCAAAACTGACTAGTCTTGCCAAGCTGAGTGAAGTGCAGAGTGCAAAGACCACAAATGCTCAATGTGAATTGTCTGTTTAAAATTCTGTCATTCTTGTTATGCTTTTCTGCACTAGATCAAAAAGCCCTTTAATACCCCATATTTTTTCCCTAGGAAGGTACTTGTACACTGTAATCAAGTCACCTCTCAATCTTCTTTTTCATAAGCTAAATAGGTTGATATTTTTGGGCTAGACTCACAAAGGGACATAGGTACCTCACGGACACTTTTAAGTTCCTAAATGCAAAATTTAGATCCTCAAAACCCACATTAGCTGCCACCTAACTCTACAGTTGCCTCAAGTCCCTAGGCACCTGAGTTTCCACCAATAAAGTCCATTAGGCACCTAAAAATCTGCCACTAGGCATGCACAAAGCCACCGCAGTCCCAATGCCCTAAATCCTAGTGAGATCCTCAAACTAGGCATTGCCTCACCTATCTCTCCTGTGAGGCTCAATCTGGCAAATATTTCTAGAGGCCACTTACAGATCAAGGCGGGCATAAGATGATGGTGGTGGTGATTGTGGTCCCTTTAGCTCAGTAATTAGAGCATTCACCTAGGGTATAGGAGAGACAGATTCAAACCCCCACTCTCTGCCCAAATTGAGCAGGAATCCAAAACCTAGGCCTATAAACTTACAAGAGGCCCCATCTACTGGGCAATGGGATATGTTGGGGGGGGGTCTCTCACAATTTCTCCTGTGGAAGCTTCTCCACTTTGCATAAATAAAGAGTCATTGGGCCTGTCACAGTTTCCTCTCCATGCTGAACTCTAGAGCACAGATGTGGGGACCTGCATGAAAGAGCCCATAAGCTTATTTCTACCAGCTTAGGTTAAAACTTCCCCAAGGCACAAACCACTTGGAGTTCCTATTCCCCCAAAATATCCCCCAAAGCCTTACACCCCCCCTTCCTGGGGAGGTTTGAGAATAATATCCTAACCAATTGGTTACAAAGTGATCACAAACCCAAACCCCTGGGTCTTAGGACAATAGAGAAATCAGTCAGGTTCTTAAAAGAAGGATTTTTTTTTAAAGTAAACAGCTTTAATAATTTAGGGTACTATTAGTAACACAGTATGACTGGGCACCTTTCCCAGATTGCTCCAAAACAAAGTCCATACAATGTACAAAGAATTTGGCTTTATTATATATCAGAAACTAACAACATACCATAATAATAACATATAGTTTCTTGGGTCTGCACAGCCCACATACTAATCCTCTCTCCACAGAGAACCCTTCCCACTTTCCTTATAGCTATGTCAAGGTAATGAGCTACCTGCCTCCGAACACAGTTGCCAACTCATGATTTTATCATGTCTCATTAATTTTTTTTTAATTGGACAATTCCTGGGTCCAAACCTAAAGAAATTTCCCTTATTCAAAATGACTGCCATTACCCATCTGTAAGGGACTGCAGAAGACTTTGTTACGGCCTAGCTAGGGAATTTCCGCTTTCTCGAGCCGAAAGGTTACTACAGGACATAGATAGTTGCTGAAGGACACAGAAACATAGATAGTTACTGAAGAACACAGGAAAGCAGCTGGGACCGGTCCCCCCCTTGGGAAGTACCTAATTCTATATTCATGAGCTCTTTCTGTGTAGTGATTATTAACGCTGATTGTCTGCCCCTCCGTTGGACTCTGTCCGAGGCAGAGCTCCGGTGTGCTGGGTTCCCTGCCTTCGTGACTGCAATGCTTGGAGTCCCCGTTGTGGGTGGGTCACTAACATTCAGTAAAGCCAATAACTCACAGCTTTGTGTAAGCCTCGTTTTTCTCAGAGTACTCCTGCCAGGCCTGTGGTGCTTCGAGCACCTTGGCCCAGAACAGCATCACTTTAAATGGGGCTAAAGCCAAATGTCCCTCAGCCTTCATAGCCATCACTTCATACAGGCTCTGACTGTAGAGAGGAGACTGCTAGTAAAGATGGCCACTACATTTTGTTACTTTAAATGAGAGTGAAGCAGGCAGACTTCAAGGAAGATGGCCATCTCCTGGGTGCTATGGTAAATATTCTGGATAGAAAACTGTGAGGAGACAGGAGTATGTGGGAAGCAGGAGACATCCTGAAGAGGAGCTGTGAAAAGGTGCTGGAAAACATGCAAGTAAAATGCAGGAATGCAAGCGAAAACACAACTGATACAAGAGTGTAAAGGGAAAGGGAGAGAAATATGGAGGGTTGCCTGGGAACAGGAGACTGTGGGAAGTTCAGGTGGACTCAGAAAGGAGACTGGGAAGCAATAAGGGAGGAGGACAGAGAGGAATAGAGTGGCAGCTCTCCCATCCAATGGATAGGAGAAGGTATAGGGAGGTCCACTCTTAGCAACCAGTGGAGAAGCCTGCATTTTTGCATATGCATATCAGATTGAATTTTGACCCTGAAATGCTCACACAAATGTGGGGGCAAACAGTTGGCAAAAGGGTTAAAAGCCATAAGGAAAATGGGAAAAAAATAAGCATCCCACACCCCTCCTCAAATATTCATATTTTTAAATCTCATAATTTTGGTGGGGTTGACTCCCAGTTTTTGAATTATTGGGATTGGGAGTAAAAGGGTCATCAGAAACCTCTTAACCTTTTTCCAGCTGCATCAATACCTGCATCAATAACTGGGTTGGATATTTCAGGTAAATAATACTGACTTGTTACACAAAGGTAAGGAATCTCCTAACAAATAGTTTTTATTTTTTTCTTTTATCTCAGAAGTGCCTCTATAAATGTTATTACAACAAACTCTATTTTTAAATTCAAACACCAAAGGTGGGAGAGAGATCTCAGGTGGATTTTGATTAGTGTTGATGTTTTCCATTAACAGATATTTAAAAAAAAAATCCCAGTTCCATAGGAGGTTAGGACCGTGAAAGAGAGAGTGAATCAAATGTCTCCAGTGGAACTGTACCTCTCAGCACACCATTCACTACTATCATTTGAGTGAAATATTTAAGTCACAATGGGATGACAGAGACAATTTTCTTTTTCCATTGCTAAACAGCTCATATCCTACCAATATCACATAGTAAAGTATGTAGAAAGGTGAGAATGGGGGGTTAATCTTTTTTCAGGAAGTAAATTTCCAAGTAACCTTGGTGACATGAAACACAATGGATGGAAGTGTATTTGACACCAGGATTTTTTGATGAGTATATGTATATAAGTCTGATATTATTTGATTCCCAACTTTTATTTGGATTAAGTTCCTGCCTCTTAAATTACTTCAAATAACTCAGATTTCTCTTCTAAACCTGTTTTCTTATTTATTTGGCTAAAGTTGGGTGCACAATAGGAGACTATTACTCTCTTGACAATCTGGTATTTGATTTAGTAATTGTAGCTATTTAAAAAAAAGAAAAAAGCAGGCTGCCTGCCACAGCAACTTCCTTTGTATTCAGTCCAAACCCTTATTAAGGTCCCAAGCTGCAGGGTCCAGTGGAAGCATCCTCTGGATTGTCAAACAGCTGAAATGGCACTGTAGATGTATAGAAACAGAACAAAATATGAATCTTGAAAAGGTAGGTATAAATCTAAGTCCTTCAAAATTTGTATTTTCTTCTTCTCCTCACACAGAAACCCTACTGTTTATTTTTACTATACAGCATATATAAGGGTCCTCCCACTGGACTGTGACCTTTTGAGATCTCACTAGCTTAGCAGAATTGGAAGCATAGTCCCCAGTTCTTCAATAAGCTCTGCACCAGGCTCCCATGCCTAAATTGAGCCCCAACAACATTAGTTTGGGGTCTACTCATGCAGAACACGAACACTCATGCACGATTGAGCCTTATTCAGTAAGAACATAAGAATAGCCATACTGGGTCAGACCAAAGGTCCATCCAGCCCAGTATCCAGTCTGCTGACAGTGGCCAATGCCAGGTGCCCCAGAAGGCGTGAACCTAATAGATAATGATCAAATGATCTCTCTCCTGCCATCCATCTCCACCCTCTGACAAACAGAGGCTAGGGACACCATTCCTTACCCATCCTGGCTAATAGCCATTAATGGACTTAACCTTCTTGAATTTATCTAGTTCTCTTTTAAACCCTGTTATAGTCCTAACCTTCACAATCTCCTCAGGCAGGGAGTTCCACAGGTTGACATAATTTAATACATAATAGTTGACATAATTTAATACATAATATTTTACAGATGGGACTGCAAAGGTCCAGCAGTGCAGATAGAGAGCATAAAACATTATATTTTCCTTTCTGAAGAAAAACTCAATAATATTGAAGTTAAGGGTGTATCAGTTCTGGGGAGAGAGGGTTCCCATCTATGCTGGACTTACACATTGTCAGAGAAAATGTGAGACTCACCAGAGGAATAGGATATTCAGAGAGGAATGATCATCTTGTTAAGGCTCTGGATTAGCACTCAGGATATCTGGAATCAGTTCATGGCTCTGCTGTAGACCTTTAGTATGACTTTGTGCATATAACTTAGGCCTTGTTTACACAGGAAATTGATGGGTATAGCTATTCCAGAATAAACCCTCCAGTGGCCACTCTATTCCAGGATAAAAGTAACTTTATCCCAGAATAATTATGCAGCTCACAAAGAAGATTAATTATTCTACAATAAAATCACTTTTATTCCAGAATAGAATTCCACAAAAGGAGCAATTGAGGAATAGATTATTCTGCAATAACTATGTTTGTCAATTTCCCTTTGTAACAAGGCCTAAATCTCTGTGCCTCACTTCCTCATCTATAAAATGGAGATCATATTCCCTTCCACCATCCTTTATATGTCTTGTGTAGATTTCACACTATCTCTCACCATTTATCTATACAGTGGCTAGCGCAATGTGGCTCCAGTCTCAGTTGGGGCTTCTAGGTGCTACATTAATATCAACGAATAATAATACATAACAACAGCCTACTGGTTTCTTCATTAATCATATTCTTTCCCTCTGCCATCAAAAGCTTAGCTGTTCTTCCAATAACACTCCCACCACTCTCACCCATTCTCTCGTTTTTGTATTAATATATAATAACAACAATAATATAATTTTCTTTATGCCCCCACGTATCAGAAACTGCAACTTGGTCACCGAGGAGCTACCATGTGATACATTTGCATGCCCCTAGGACTGCCTCTGGTTTCCTGCAATATGCCAGTTCATCACTAGAGCTGTGAGGACCTCACTGTTCACAAGTGCTCACAGGTATGTTTCCTTTGTTTCCATTCCCTGAATGGAGTTTCCCTTGGAGTTGACACTCAACAACTCATTGAGAAACACTGTAATTGCTGAGGTTCTCCTGGTTCTCTAGCAAAATGTTAATTGGTCTCAGATCCACTCAAACCTCGTTTCACTTTACTGGGAAGGTTTGAAAACCTGAATAGATAACTCACTTTCTAGTAAAACCCAAACTAGGAGAGTTTTGTGTGGTTTCTGGTTTGTTGCAAGTAGGGTGACCAGATAGCAAATGTGAAAAATTGGGACAGAGGATGGGGTATAATAGTTTGAGTGGGAGTTTGCAAGGGGAGTTTGGGGGGAAGACTAAGAGAATCAGGCAGAAGAACAGACAAGCTAGTGAAGGGGGTGTGGGGTGGTCTGGCAGTGTTTTGGTGCTCGTTGGAGGTTTGTTTTGATTTGGTGGGGGGTGCTTTGGTTTGGTTTGTGTTTCCCAGACTAACAGGATTTAGGTGAGAAGGCGATGACAGATACAGAGACAGCAGTGGAAGACACAAGCAATGGAAGACACAATGAAGATGACTGGATGTGGAAGCTGCAGCATGTACATGATCCTGGAGGGGGTACCTGATAAGAGTTTTGTCTGCATGAAGTGCCGTCTGTCAGAGCTGATGGAAGAAAAGATCTGAGGATTGGAGATGCAGGTGGAAACTCTGGTCGAGTTTAGAAGGGGGTTCAGGTGGATAATGGAAGAAAGACATGAGGAGGCTGAAGGGAAAAGCTTAGATGTGCAGATGAAAGCAGGACCAAAAAACTCTGAGGGGAGACCGCTGGGTGAGGAAAGTGGACAGTGGAAGCATGTGACTAAGAGAATCAGGTAGAGGAAAAGACAGGCTAGTGAAGGAGAAATAAAGCTCAGGAACAAGTTTGTGGAGTTGAAAAATGACGAAGGAGCACAGCAGATGGTCAGTGAAGGTGAGAGGGCATGGAAGAAGAGAAGAGCAGCAAGTCCTATGGGAAGAGTCAAGGAGATAACAACACCAAATATGAGCCCCAAGAGGATACGGGATGGGTTGCAGAGGATTGAAAGGGACAATAGGGATTGAAAGGACTTGCAGCTAGAGGGAACAGGGGATAGACCGGAGAATCGCACCATCACCAGGAAAAAGGCAGGTCTACATGACTGGAGATTCCTTACTGAGAAGAATAGACAGGCCTGTAACCAGAGCTGATCCAGAGAACAGAAGGGTGTGCTGTCTGCCAGGTGCTAAGTTATGGGATGTGGACCTGAGGCTGAAGAGGATCCTAACAGGAGCGGAAACGAATCCACTAATTGTCCTTCATGTGGGAACAAATGATTTGGCTAGATTCTCACTGGAATGTATCAAGGAAGACTATGCCAGGCTGGGGAAGATGCTTAAGGAAATTGAGGCTCAGGTGATCTTCACTGGGATTCTGCCTGTTCCTAGAGAAGGCCAACAAAGGTGTGACAAGATTATGATGATCAACAGATGGCTCAGGCAGTGGTGCTATAAGGTGGGCTTTGGGATGTATGGCCACTGGGCAGCATTCATGGACAGAGGACTGTTCTCTTGGGATGGACTTAATCTGAGTAGGGAGGGAAATAGACTTCTAGGACGGAGGCTGGTACAACTGATTAGGAGAGCTTTAAACTAGGAATTTGGGGGAGATGGTTGGGAGATGTCCAGGTAATCTCCACACTGGATTTTAACATTGAAAGGAAAGAAAACAAAGTAAGAAAGGATAAAACCATCAATAGGAGAATGGACATAAGGAGGAAGAGTAGTGTAGCTACCAGTCTAATAGGTGATACTGGCGGTAGAATGTCTGTGCCTAATCAGGTAAAGAATGTGAGTGAAGCCAAACAGCCTACGCTGCTCCCCGCAGCTGTCATTGGTCTGGACCGGTGAACCATGGCCAGTGGGAGCCGTGATCGGCTGAACCTGTGGATGTGGCAGGTAAACAAACTGGTCTGGCGCACCAGGAGCTTTCCCTGAGCAAGTGGCGGACCGGCTTTGAGAACCACTGCTATAGACCATAGGGATCCAATTTGGAGATGGATAGAGACCTCTTCAATATTTTTAATGAAGTAAATACTAATGGGAATTGTGTGATCATGGGAGACTTTAACTTCCCAGATATAGACTGGAGGACAAGTGCTAGTAATAATAATAGGGCTCAGATTTTCTTGGATGCAGTAGCTGATGCATTCCTTCACCAAGTAGTTGCTGAACCAACAAGAGGGGATGCCATTTTAGATTTGGTTTTGGTGAGTAATGAGGACCTCATAGAAGACATGGTTATAGGGAACAACATCGGTTCGAGTGATCATAAGCTAATTCAGTTCAAACTAAATGGAAGGATAAACAAAAATAGATCTTTGACAAGCGTTTTTGATTTCAAAAGGGATAACTTTAAAAAATTAAGGAAATTAGTTAAGGAAGTGGATTGGACTGAAGAACTTGTGGATCTAAAGGCAGAGGAGACCTGGAATTACTTCAGGTCAAGGTTGCAGAAACTATCAGAAGCCAGCATCCCAAGAAAGGGGGAAAAATTCATAGGCAGGAGTTGTAGACCAAGCTGGATGAGCAAGCATCTCAGAGAGGTGATTAAGAAAAAGCAGAAAGCCTACAAGGAGTGGAAGATAGGAGGGATCAGCAAGGAAAGCTACCTTATTGAGGTCAGAATATGAAGGGATAAAGTGAGAAAGGCCAAAAGCCATGTAGAGTTGGACCTTGCAAATGGTATTAAAACTAATAGTAAAAGGTTCTATAGCCATATGAATAAGAAGAAAACAAAGAAAGAAAAAGTGGGACCACTAACACTGAGGATGGAGTGGAGGTTAAGGATGATTTAGGTATGGCCCAATATCTAAACAAATACTTTGCCTCAGTCTTTAATGAGGCTAATGAGGAGCTTAAGGATAATGGTAGGATGACAAATGGGAATGAGAATATGGAGGTAGATATTACCACATCCGAGGCAGAAGCCAAACTCGAACAGCTTAATGAGACTAAATGAGGGAGAGGGGGCAGATAATCTTCATACAAGAATATTAAAGGAATTGGCACATGAAATTGCAAGACCATTAGCAAAAATTTTTAATGAATCTGTAAACTCAGGGGTTGTACCGTATCACTGGAGAATTGCTAACATAGTTCCTATTTTTAAGAAAGGAAAAAAAAGTGATCTAGTTAAGTACAGGCCTGTTAGTTTGACATCTGTAGTATGCAAGGTCTTGGAAAGAATTTTGAAGGAGAAATTAGTTAAGGACATTGAGGTCAATGGCAATTAGGACAAAATATAACATGCTTTTACAAAAGGTAAGATCATGCCAAACCAACCTGATTTCCTTCTTTGAGAAGGTAACAGATTTTTTAGACAAAGGAAACACTGTGGATCTAATTTACCTCGATTTCAGTAAGGCATTTGATACGGTTCCACATGGGGAATTATTAGCTAAATTGGAAAAGATGGGGATCAATATGAAAATTGAAAGGTGAATAAGGAACTGGTTAAAGGGGAGACTACAACAGGTCATACTGAAAGGTGAACTGTCAGGCCGGAAGGCGGTTACTAGTGGAGTTGCTAGGGATTGGTTTTGGGAGCAATGTTATTTAATCTTTTTATTACTGACTTTGGCACAAAAAGTGGGAATGTGCTAATAAAGTTTGCAGATGAGACGAAGCTGGGAGGTATTGCCAATACAAAGAGGGACCGGGATATCATACAGGAAGATCTGGATGACCTTATAAACTGGAGTAATAGTAATAGGATGAAATTTAATAGTGAAAAGTGCAACATCATGCATTTAGAGATTAATAACAAGAACTTTTGTTATAAACTGGAGACGCATCACTTGGAAGCAACAGAGAAGGAGAAGGACCTCAGAATATTGGTTGAACACAGGATGACTATGAGCTGCCAACGTGATATGGCTGTGAAAAAAGGTAATGTAGTCTTGGGATGCATCATGCGAGATATTTCCAGTAGAGATAAGGAGGTGTTAGTAATGTTATACAAGGCACTGGTGAGACGTCATCTGGAATATTATGTGCAGTTCTGGTCTCCCATGTTTAAGAAGGATGATTTCAAACTGAAACAGGTACAGATAAGGGCTATTAGGATGATCCAAGGAATCCTATCTCAGGAAAGGAGACTCAAAGAGTTGTCTTGTTTAGCCTAACCAAAAGAAGGCTAGGGGAGATATGATTGCTCTCTATAAATATATCAGAGGGATAAATACCAGAGAGGGAGAAGAATTATTGAAGCTCTGTACCAATGTGAACACAAGAACAAATGGATATAAACTGGCCATCAGGAAGTTTAGACTTGAAATTAGACAAAGATTTCTAACCATCAGAGGAGTAAAAAGAAAAGGAGTACCCGTGGCACCTTAGAGACTAACAAATTTATTAGAGCATAAGATTTCGTGAGCTACAGCTCACTTCATAGGATGCATTTGGTGGAAAAAGCAGAGGAGAGATTTATATACACACACACACAAAGAGAACGTGAAACAATGGGTTTATCATACACACTGTAAGGAGAGTGATCACTTAAGATAAGCCATCACCAGCAGCAGGGGGGGGGAAAGGAGGAAAACCTTTCATGGTGACAAGCAAGGTAGGCTAATTCCAGCAGTTAACAAGAATATCAGAGGAACAGTGGGGGGTGGGGTGGGAGGGAGAAATACCATGGGGGAATAGTTTTACTTTGTGTAATGACTCATCCATTCCCAGTCTCTATTCAAGCCTATATTAATTGTATCCAGTTTGCAAATTAATTCCAATTCAGCAGTCTCTCGTTGGAGTCTGTTTTTGAAGCTTTTTTGTTGAAGTATAGCCACTCTTAGGTCTGTGATCGAGTGACCAGAGAGATTGAAGTGTTCTCCAACTGGTTTTTGAATGTTATAATTCTTGACGTCTGATTTGTGTCCATTGATTCTTTTACGTAGAGACTGTCCAGTTTGGCCAATGTACATGGCAGAGGGGCATTGCTGGCACATGATGGCATATATCACATTGGTAGATGCGCAGGTGAACAAGCCTCTGATAGTGTGGCTGATGTGATTAGGCCCTATGATGGTATCCCCTAAATAGATATGTGGACAGAGTTGGCAACGGGCTTTGTTGCAAGGATAGGTTCCTGGGTTAGTGGTTCTGTTGTGTGGTGTGTGGTTGCTGGTGAGTATTTGCTTCAGATTGGGAGGCTGTCTGTAAGCAAGAACTGGTCTGTCTCCCAAGGTCTGTGAGAGTGTTGGGTCGTCCTTCAGGATAGGTTGTAGATCCTTGATGATGCGTTGGAGAGGTTTTAGTTAGGGGCTGAAGGTGATGGCTAGTGGCATTCTGTTGTTTTCTTTGTTGGGCCTGTCCTGTAGTAGGTGACTTCTGGGTACTCTTCTGGCTCTGTCAGTCTGTTTCTTCACTTCAGCAGGTGGGTATTGTAGTTAGAGACTTACAAATTTATTTGAGCATAAGCTTTTGTGAGCTACAGCTCACTTCATCAGATACATTTGGGGAAAATACAGTAATTTCCTTACAGTGTGTATGATAAAACCCATTGTTTCATGTTCTCTGTGTGTGTATATAAATCTCCCCACTGTATTTTCCACCAAATGCATCTGATGAAGTGAGCTGTAGCTCACGAAAGCTTATGCTCAAATAAATTTGTTAGTCTCTAAGGTGCCACAAGTACTCCTTTTCTTTTTGTGAATACAGACTAACACGGCTGCTACTCTGAAACCTATCAGAGGCTCATTCAAATCTACCAATGTAATATACACCATCATGTGCCAGCAATGCCCCTCTGCCATGTACATTGGCCAAGCTGGACAGTCTCTACATAAAAGAATAAATGAACACAAATCAGACGTCAAGAATTATAACATTCAAAAACCAGTCGGAGAACACTTCAATCTCCCTGGTCACTCGATTACAGACCTAAAAGTCGCAATATTACAACAAAAAAACTTCAAAAACAGACTCCAATGAGAGACTGCTGAACTGGAATTAGTTTGCAAACTGGATACCATTAAATTAGGCTTGAATAAAGATTGGGAATGGATGGGTCATTACACAAAGTAAAACTATTTTCCCATGCTTATTTTTTGCCCCCTACTGTTACTCACACCTTCTTGTCAACTGTTGGAAATGGTCCATCCTGATTATCACTATAAGAGGTTTTTTTTCCTGCTGGTAATAGCGCACCTTAATTGATCACTCTCTTTATAGTGTGTATGGCAACACCCATTTTTTCATGTTTCTCTGTGTATATATATCTATATCTATATATATCTTCCTACTGTATTTTCCACTGTATGCATCTGATGAAGTGGGTTTTAGCCCATGAAATTTTATGCTCAAATAAATTTGAGTCACAAGTACTCCTCGTTCTTTTTACCCTAATCCCATCACTCTTTTCTACCACCTGCCAGATGCTATACTTTATTGTATGGTTACTACAATTTACAAAATCAATGACCTGACATGAGTACCTTTAGCAGTGTTTGTTAATGTCTGGGATTACAGCTACAGAAGGGAAAACAGGGATTAAGCTATTCCTACCATATCACAACATATACACATTTTCCTTTACTCAAAATTATAAAGCAAAATATAATTTCATGAAAAGTGTTTTATTATTTCGGAGTGGATTTAGAAATCAGTGATTAATAATGCCGGTCACAGCCAGGAATAGCATAGTTTTCGTAGGGGACATCTGAACAGCCACATGCTTGACTCACTGAAGCGAAGCTAATGCATTAGTATGAACAATAATACATATTTTACACTACAGCATAACTCATGCAAGAATGAGTCAAACATTTTAAATTATTAATGGTTAGTAGTAGTAGTATTTGTATTGCAGTAGCAGCTGGAGGCCGCAGTTGTGCTTGCAGTAGGTTAAAAACTCATTTTACAGGTGGGGAAATTGAGGCACAAAGAATTGAAGAGACTTGCCCAATGCCATATAAAAAATCAGGGGCAAGCACAGAAACAGAAACCACTGGCACTCAGTTTTCTGATCTAACCCCTGGACAATATTCCAGTTAATTAATGATGGAGAGAGCTTGCAAACGTAGTATTGTTCCTGGTTAGAGAACAACTGTGCATTGCCTCAATGTTTAAACTGCTCTGTACCCTGTCATGGTTACATTCCACTTTTTCCTAACCTATGTTCATCATCACACCTCTTCACCTCATCTCCCTTGAGTGTTTCACTGTCTTTGGACAGCTGATGAGCTATGAAAGATGTGCAGCAATAAGCGAAAACCAAGGAGCTTATCTTCAGCCCGTGAAATGAGCTTGCAGTCACTTGTCTGTACAGCAACAGTGACATCCAGTGGACAATTGTGCCCAAGTACTTCCAAATAATGAATACAGAAGAACAGGCCTCATAGCTGTCCCCCATCATCAGTCAATAGGGATAAGGCAATTTATTTTGCCTAATGTCTAGCCCATTCAAAATTGATGGGTCCAAAGTGAGACTCAAAGGATATTTGCTTTATGCTTTGCTGTGAAAACAGGAACGGAGATTAAAAAAAATGGATCTGTATTATCCTGCACAAAGTTTGCAGTGAATCTGGGTCTCACAAACCTTCCCTCTGTGATAAATTTATAAATAAGCTTCAGTTATTTTTAGAGAACTTCCCACTGAGATTAGCTCAGCATAGTTACTACCAGGTCCCCTTTCGCTCAGAGACAGCCACAGCGGCTCTAGTGAGAGTCTCAGCTGACGGGAGCACCAATAGCAAGTCCAAGCACCAGATTGGACTCTGCTAACTGGTTATGTCTCCTCTCAAACTCAAGCTTCAGATGGGTAGCCATGTCAGTCTGGATCTGTGAAAGCGGCAAAGAGTCCTGTGGCACCTTATAAACTAACAGACGTATTGAAGCATGAGCTTTCATGAGTGAATACCGACTTTGTCAGAAAGGTCGTCTCAAACTCAGGGTCATTTACTAGACCGCAACTGTTCCAATAATGTAACAGCATAGACCTTTGCTACTGGGAAATTTTAGGACACTTGGAGAAGAAATTGTAGACATTTTATTACAACCTCTGATAACCACAGTATCACTCTTTTAAATCAGAAATTTCCATCAAACAATTTATTACAACACAGTATTTAAAATAGTAGCTAATATTTCAGAACTTAAGAGGGGTGTGTGTGTGTGTGACAGAACTGAGCTGTAAAACTTGCATTACCAAACAAATTTCACATTTGACCTATAGTTTTCACAGGCCACATTCCAGGACATTAATCCTCAGTGCCACTCAATCCCTGATGGATACACTGATTTCTTAAAAAGAAAAGGAGTACTTGTGGCACCTTAGAGACTAACAAATTTATTTGAGCATAAGCTTTCGTGAGCTACAGCTAGCTCACGAAAGCTTATGCTCAAATAAATTTGTTAGTCTCTGAGGTGCCACAAGTACTCCTTTTCTTTTTGCGAATACAGACTGACACGGCTCCTACTCTGAAACTGATTTCTTACTTTCTTTCTTAACTATCTTTATATAGAGAAAGTTTTCCTAATAACTAACTTAAAGTTCCCTTGCTGCAAACTAAATGGATTACTTCTTGTCCTACCCTCAGTGGACTTGGAGAACAATTGATCAGCATCCTCTTTATAATGATTTTTACATATTGGAAGATTGTTACCAGGTCCCCCCTCAGCCTTCTCTTCTCTAGTCTAGACTAGACATGTCCAGTTCTTTCAACCTTTCCTCATAGGTCAGGTTTTCTAACCCTCTCATTATTTTTTTGCTCTTCTCTGGACTCTCCAATTTGTCCACATCTTTCTTAAAACTGGGCACAGTATTTCAGCTAAGATACTTTTTAAATATAATTGAACTTGACAGCTGCTATCTGGAGTTAAATTAAATAAACAAAC
This sequence comes from Dermochelys coriacea, assembly GCF_009764565.3. NCBI lineage: Eukaryota > Metazoa > Chordata > Testudines > Dermochelyidae > Dermochelys > Dermochelys coriacea. The sequence goes on from NC_050073.1 coordinate 49,995,313, forward strand.
ACATCTGTTCATTGTGTCAAAATAATTGGTCTCCCAGCTGTTTTCTATTGATCTTAGCCTAACAAAGAGAAGTGTTAATTTAGAGACAGGAGTTACCCTGTTACACAAATTCAAACATAGCTGTGGAATTCAGAAATCACCTTGCAGGATTACAGCCCAGCTATGAGATGCCCAACAAGTTTACTTCAGCTCTGGAGCGAGATCTTCAATTGATTTAAATTGATGCTGCTCTCAAGTGTGAAGAATGACACCAACTGACCTGAAGAAAAGCTCTATGCGAGCTTGAAAGCTGTCTCTTTCACCAACAGAAGTTGGTGCAATAAAAGTTATTACCTCAACCACCTTGTCTCTCACATCCTGGGACCAACACAGTTACAACAACCCTCCATAAATGCCCAGAGAAAATACAGCAGGGGCAAAAGCAATGCAAGCTTCCCTCATACTGACCCCTTAGAATGTTGCCACTTTCAGCAAGACTATAAATGATACATTACCCCACATAACTAGCACAGCACGAACCAGCGATGTGATGAATAGATGTCCTCTGTAAAGTGGAAATACTTCTGCCTGTATAGGGCTTTGTGTGAACCAGTAACACATAATATTAATGCTTAGCCCTTGTGCATTACTTTATAATAGAGCATTACCAGTCCTATTTTACTTATCTGGAAAACAAAGCACAGAGGCATAAAGTGATTTGTCCAAGGTCATCCAGCATGTCAACGGCAGAACAGGGAAGGAAATCCAGGTTCCTGATTTTCAATGCTGTACCCTATCCACCAGACCACAGGGCCTCCACTAGTGATGCATTATCTATAAAAGGAGAAGCACTAGATAGAGACAGTTTTGGTGAACCATTGAGTGATCTTAACCCAGCAACCTGTGTTTTCCTCTTTGTACTTCTACACAAACACAGTGCACAAGACCCATCCAAATGAGAATGTATTTCTCTCTCTCCCTCAAAGGCAAATGGTCCTTCCGTGATTTGCAGTTACTGTATTAATTATGAAAACATCTATTTACTTTTGATTTTTTTAAACCACTCTAAAAACAAAATTGTTTAAACGTTGATTCAGTTTCAGTGCCCAAGTGAGCTGCCCTGAGGATTGCCAGCCACTGAAACACTTGAAAATGCCCTTGTAAATTAGCAAGCATTGTACAAATACTGCTGGCAAATTCAATTATTTCTCTGTCATGCTACATTGTTATCTGCTGCTCTCTTAAAGAGCTGAAGTTCATTCTTCTTTAATTCCATGTAGGTTAGTCAGATGATACAAATGACTTTGGTTAAGAGAAACCATCTCTATTAATATTTTACTATAGAAAATAATAAAAACAGAACAAAAAAGGTTTTGGAATTAAATGATCACTCTTATTTTCCGATTCTCGTTTTTAAAATAAAATATGTTTCCCACAACTGTATTTTATCTATTTTTTTTAAAAAATCATTCCTTTGCATAATAGTTGTTCTTATACTATGACTGCTGGAAAAAAGAAAAGGAGTACTTGTGGCACCTTAGAGACTAACAAATTTATTTGAGCATAAGCTTTCGTGAGCTACAGCTTAACATTCGGTGGTTTTGCAGGGTCTTGTCTCAAGATCAGAACCAGATTATTAGTTGAGAAGCCTGACGTGCAAGGAAGAGACACTCACAAAGGAAAGGCCTTTTACATTTGCAATAATTTTATTAGCACAATTAGGAAAATCTCACACACTCTAACCCAGCAAAGTAGATAGAAGTAAACAGAATGGTCCAGGTATTTGGGATCTAGTTCATTTTTATACGCAGACCATTCCTCATGTAAAAACCCAAAGTATTAGTCATCATTCACATCACCATCATCATCATCCTCCTCCTCATCATCAGCAGTAGTCATCACCAGTGAGCTGTAGCTCATGAAAGCTTATGCTCAAATAAATGTGTTAGTCTCTAAGGTGCCACAAGTACTCCTTTTCTTTTTGCGGATACAGACTAGCACGGCTGCTACTCTGAATGCTGGAAAAAAGGAAATTTAAAAGACTGAGTCCTGACTCTGATATTGTTTCATATTGTTTGATATTATTTGATATTGTTTGATATTGATATCAATAAGCAATCAATTGTTTATATCAGACCCCTACAGACTTCCATGGAAAAAGATTTTCAGAAATGGGTGCCCAAATTTAGGCTCATAAGTCACTAACTCCAAAGATTACCATTGATTTTCAGCCCTTTAGGAAATCAGGCCATTTATTGAAGTGGTGAAACAAAGAATCAGGCCCTTAATCAGGGCATCTTTAATTCTTTTGTTTCCCAAACTACAGGATACTATTGAAGAAAAATATTCAAATTCCTCACAGTCAGGGAATCACAGCATGTGGCTGATGATGTGAACTTTGCTTACATGGTCTTCTGTGAGACTTTGTTAAGTGCAGCTAGAAAATTCATTCCATGTGGTTTTCATAGGGCATTTATCCCCTGCTGGGATGATGTCTGTGACAACCTCTTTCAAAAAGTCACACAGTCTGCTTCACCTGAGGGGACAAACAAGCAGCTAATATGTTAATGGAACATTTTAGTGTTAAGAGGCAGGAAAGGTGGCATGAATTGAAAGTTCTGACTTCAGGTACTCAAACCATCCAGTGTGGGACCTCCTTCCTCACATTCAGGAAGAGGAGACCCCTAAATGCCCTACCTGTGTCTCAGCAAGTGCTGAAACAGTCCACCTTGTGGCCAACAGCTGACCAGGAATCACAAACAGAGATCACGATTGGAAGTATTGTTGGCTCTCACAAGGATTTATTAATCCCCACAGCCGACTGCAGCTTATCCCAGTCATTCATTAAGGAGAAACTGGAATCAACTATTTCTTTTTTTAAAATCTTCAAGACTCCTGGGCTTGACAACATTCATGGGGAGTTCTTGCATCCCATGAGCTCATCCTGTTGCGACTTTCTACTAAGGCTCTATAATACTTGCCTGGAATGTTGTACAGTTCAAAAGCCCTGGTGAAGGTCACACATCATGGCTCTTCTTAAGCCTGGAAGGAAGGCAGATGACCCGAAGAACTACTGCTCTGATCAGCATCACTTTTAAGCTGCTTGAGAGTCTGGTATATAAACGACTGTTGCCTTTAATTGACTTCCAGTTACCTCATTACCAGGCAGGGTTCCAACTCAGCCATAGTGCTAAGGATCAAGTGATTAGACTGATTTTTTTAATTGAGGATGCCTTTGAGGCAGGACAGAAGGTTGGTGCTGTTTTTGCTGACTTGTTTGTGGCCATACGACACAGGGTGGCACCATGGACTAGTCTATGGTCCCAGACAAGAACTTCTACAGTTTACTATCCAGATGATTTCTAACTGAACAATGATTGCCAAGTGTGGAGATAGTTCAAATAGCCGAATGATATGAATCATCTCACCCACATCATATGAACAAGATATCCCCAGGGATCTGTACTCACGCTGATGTTCTTTTGTGTGTATATATATATATATATATATATAAGGTGTCCAACCTGGCTGGCATTGCTCTCCCAGCCATTAGGTGTTGAATCAGGGTCTTTGCTGCATTACTGCATGCAGCCAACAGTCAAGATAGCTTACTTCACAATTTTATTTCAAAACTACATCAAAAACACCATTTTAAGTCAAGATGTCCTTTCCCTGAAATAGTCGAGCCTGTCAGACAGTACATCAGACACAACCTTCCTAAGGAAGTGTAGCAATAGATGGTTTGGGGCAGCATTTTGGATCAGTGGCACATTTCTTGGCAGATTGACAACTCAGATCTGCATGTCCTAGTCTCTCGGGTTCAGTACTTACAAGTCCCTCATAACAATCATATGAACCGAAAGATTCTTCTTAGTTACAATTGGATGTGTCATGGGCAGTTTAACTCAGATCTGTAACTTTGGCGTTTCTTGTGCTCCTGTTCTGCCCCTGTGGAGTTCATGAACAGTGTGCCATCTGGTTACGGACTGACTTCTTTATCATCTTGATAGTGGATTGCTATGTGTCATGTCTCCAGATGCTGCTGCTATAGCTACATCACTTATCTAATACCTAATTCATTGTTTGTGCCATGAGAAGCCATATACCAGAAGAAGCTTCAAAGAGGTCCTTGGAAATGTAGCTGTAACATTGCTTGTACACTCAAAGCCAATGTTTGTATGTGAAAGCAGGTACGTGTGCATGCAAATCTAGCATATTGTACTTCTATGTTAATTGATCATTTGCTCATAGAAAACCTGCATTGTTATTTGTGATAACAAACTAAGTAACTGAAAGGTAGGTGACCACATTTGAAAATGTGGTCTTCTTCTTAATAAGTTTTTGTTATATGCTAAATATAAGAATCAGTTTGCTGTACAGCTAGTTATTTTCATAGGGAACACAAGCAAGTGTCTGAGTTTTCTGTAACATTTAAAGTCAGTGATTACTATTAATACAAAAATAAATATTTGAACTTCTTCTGCAAGTTCAAATATAAGTAATATAATAAATAATAAAGAAAGGGTATATTTTAGGGGTTATCACAAGGAATTTGTAGGCAGGATTTCTAAATTCTCTGCAAGGCTGTGCCAGCATCTGGCTTTGTGATAATGGGCAAGTCACTTCATCTCTGTGTGTCTTGTCTGTAAAATGGGACTAAAAATACTTAATTCACAGGGGTGCTGTGAGGGTTAATTAATAGTTGTAAATGTACTGAAGGGAAGATGCTGCAGAAGTGCAAAGTATAATTATCTTGATATAACAATTGTCCTCTTATTTCTTTCCCTAACATTTTTTCTATTTTACTATCTATCCTCACATAATTCTAATTTAATCTTAGATGTGCTAAAATCTTTTCCAAGTCTCTGATGTTCTTTTACTTTTGTCAGCTACTTTTGGCAACTATTTTTATATCCATAAATATATATTTTTTCTTTATTCTGGAGAAGGCATTTTTGCCTGATGATTACAAATGACTAAGCAGCAATTGAGGATGGAGTCATTGCTAGTCTATAGTTGGCCATCTCTCACACAAGTTAATATTTCAGCTTTATTGAAGCTAGTCATCTTACATTAAGTATAATGGTGCTGAGCAAATTGTGAATGATGCCAGTAACTTGTATAATTTGCTGAAAAGCACTTTAGCTTTGAAATGGTCCCGTTTCTTCACTCCCATGTTCTTGCTTATGGAATAATTTGAAATGAACGAAAACTTATATATATATATATATATATATATATATATGCCATAAATAAAATGGAGCCATTTGCTACTAGATACAAAGAGGATGCCAGTCTTGGGTCCTAATCCTGCAATTGCCTTTTTTTTTAATAAATTTATTTACATGGATGTTTCTGGTATTTGGCTCTTCATGTACACAAAATAAAGCCAGGTCCCTAGGATGAGACAGAAAACTGAAAATTGATTATTCACAACTTGTGATCTTTAAAGATCCCACAGCATCTTTCACCTGAGTAATAGCACCTTTAACTTCAGAATCCTGCCCCAATCCGTATGCTGCCAGTCTAATATTCCAACTATAGTATTGTATAGTATAGTATTCAATTGTATTCAGTATTCTTCTTCACTTCCCATCATGAATTTTGTGTAGTATTGTTGTGTTAAACAGCTTTCATATTACACACTAACTGTACTTGCATTTCAGAAATTACAGGGTGTATGTAAGAGTTTGTAAAACCTTTCTGATAAGAGGCAAAGGCATAAAAGTTCAAATGTGACTAGTGATTCTGATGCCCAATTTGAAACACTTTAAAAAACCGTCATTTTCAGAAAGTGCTGGGCATTCACTCTCTGAAAATTAGGCTTTTTAAAAGATGTTTTAAGTTGGGCACCCACAAACTGAGAAGGTCAAAATCACAGTTTTCACTCTTGAAAATTTAAATGGCAGTATCTTTCTAAATTCTCCATCACTGTAGTATCGTACAGACTAATTTATGATATTGTTATAATCACTGTATGCCTCCAAAATGTAGATAAAGGTGAAAAGTAAATAAACTACATTTTTCAAAAGGCTTATTTTATCATTTAAGATTCCAGTGGTTCATATGGAACATGAATAATTAATCCTTAAAATCCTCTTTGATATATGTATACACAATACCCAGTCATTATTTGGTGGCAAAATTAAGATGTGAAATAACATAAGTATGACCTAGAAAAATGAAGCAGTGTGTGTGTAGGAGAGAAAAATAAACCCTCAGGAAACAGATGAAACCCATGAAATTAAAGGAAATTATTATTGTGTACTTATACAGCACCTTTCAAATTAACATTTCAAAGCACTTTTCATATAGTTCCTTAATTAGACATAAACACCCTCTGAATTAGATATTATGGCATCCATTTTATAGATTAGGAAATTGAGGCACAGATAATTTAAGTGACTTGCCTAAGGGCACATAGTGAGTCAGTAGCTGAAGAAGAATCCTGGTACTCTGACAACTAGACAACACTGATTATTGTCTGTAAAATATATATTTCAAAAAACAAAGTGAAGAATATGGAAAAATGCAAATATATTCTGTACATGCAGAAAGGATTTTGACCATCCTGGTTTTAAAATAAAACATTATAGGGAATCAAAGCTCAGGGAGGAGTAAGGAAATATTTGGAGACTGAAAGGAACGGAGGGGAAATTAGTAATCTTTTTCTGTGAAGCAAGGTTTAGTTAGTAACTGAGAGAGAGAAGACCTAATGTGAACTAGAGGTGGATTAGAATCATTATGGGAAATAGTAGGCAATATTGGGATTAAGTTGATAGTAGGCATTTGCTGGAGACCCATCTGATCAGACGGTGCAAAATGAGTAAGAGATTATAACAGAAATAAAAAAAACAAGCAGATGAAAAGATGACATGGGTAGCAGTTGATGGGAGATTTCCATAGCAGCTTGGGAAAATGCTGGAATCATTAAATTGAATTAGAAAATGTCATCAGTACAGCAGTAGTGTGGCACCTTAGAGACTAACAAATTTATTTGAGCATAAGCTTTCGTGAGCTACAGCTCACTGCATCGGATTCTTTAGCTCACAAAAGTTTATGCTCAAATAAATTTGTTAGTCTCTAAGGTGCCACAAGTACTTCTTTTCTTTTTGCGAATACAGACTAACACAGCCGCTACTCTGAAACCTATCAGTACAGCAGCCAGTCAAACTCACTTTCAAATAGTTAGGCAAATTGGAGGGCTCACGTTTCATCAGAATCAGCCTGTTTCCTTTTAACATTGTTCTCTGTGTAATGTGATCAGGAAGCATGATGATTCAAATGTTCAGAATTGTGCAAATGTATTTGTGCATCTAATTTGCATGCATAGTTGTGTGTTTAAAAGTTAGTGAACCTGCACATTTGCTGCAACTGCACATACAATTTTACTGACTGAATGGTTCAAGTAGACAAGCAAATAGGAATTTAAAATTCTCAAAATCTAAGCTCAGGGACAGCTCTAGCTTTCATAGAGCTCTTTATGAAGCATCTTACTCTTTTCCCATCTGTGATCTGTCCCAAGTCACCTTAATCTACATATCCACTCATCACTGCTTGCCTATCAATTCTGTGCATAGGGCTCTGGTGGTAATTTCTACACACTCCTGGTCCTGAACCCTTTGATCTCTAAAGACCCAATAACAAAACCCTGGTATTCAAGTCAAGCACAGCAAACATTTTAGTATTTTCTCAGTGGTGCATAAATGCAAAGCCCAGTAGCACTATTGTAGCTCCTTTTCAATACAAACTCTTCTACCTGATAATTGACCTTGACTTCTGCTATATGCCTTTGGCATAAGAGATGTAATTCCCATCACAGCCAGTTCTTTGACTGGCAGACTCATGACAAAAGGGGAATTATCGATTAACAAATCCATTAAACCAAGGTCCAGATGTGTCATGAACACACAATATGATGGGCACCAGAACAAGAAGAGGGCGGAGAGGTTAAAATGATCAGGAATCAATTACTTTAACATAAATGATATTTTCAACAACTTCTATTTCAAAGCTTGGCTGCTCTCTCACTTTCATGATAAAGTGCATTTGGATAATAGAACAAGTGTAAGTGTTAGTTAGTAACTGAGAGAGAGAAAACCTAATGTGAACTAGAGGTGGGGTAGAATCATTATGGGAAATTGTAGGCAATATTGGGATTAAGTTGATAGTAGGCATTTTCTGGAGACCCATCTGATCAGACGGTGCAAAATGAGTAGGAGATTATAACAGAAATAAAAAAAGACAGACATCTCTGATGTAGAGCATTACAGTACCTGATGCTGAGAGGTACTGAATACCCTAAAATCACATCAGCTTCAATGGGAGTTGAGCATGTTCAGACCCTTCAAGAATCAGACCTATCTTATTAGTAAAAATAAGAGCAATAAAAACTGTCTTATGTGAGCGCTAAAGTGGCTGATAAATTTTAGTTGCTTAATGAAACTAAACAAGAATTGTACTTAGTAGGTTTGGGGATACTTTAGGGTGGTAGGTTGCTTTGCAGACATGACAGGCATATAGGATACTGGACTCAGCCACAACAAACTATGTTTAATTTCTGGCTCTGCCTCGACCTGGCTGGGTGACCTTGGGCAAGTAACTTCACTGCTCAGTGCCTCAGTTTCTCCATCTGTAAAATAGGGAATGACTATGCTTACCTCCTTTGAGATCTTCTGATTAAAAGTGCTATTTAAGCGCTAGGTATGTCTATCTTAGGGCTTTATTCTGCTCCCGAGTACTAAAGTATCTGAGCACCTTCCACTTAAAATCAATAGCAAAGACCCTAATGGCATTCATGGAGTACGTATCATATGAATATATGATATGACTAAGGCTGTGAGTTTGTCACATAGGTCACAAATTCTGTGACTTTCCGTGACCTCCATGACTTCTGCAGCAGCCAGCTGCACCGGCCACTGCTGGGGCAGTCTTGAGGCACCGTCCCCTTGCCCCCACCCCCGACAACAGCAGCAGGAGTTTGGGTGGGGAGCTCAGGGCTGGGGGTTGGGGCACGGGAGGGTGTGAGGGCTCTGGGCGGTGCTTACCTCGGGGGGCTCCCTCGGCTTCTGGGGGAAGTGTGGCCGGGGGCACTGTTTGCTGCATCAGTCTGCAGGCACCATACCCGCAGCTCCCATTGGCTATGGTTCCCAGCCAATGGGAGCTGCAGAGCCGGTTCTCAAGGGGCAGGCAGTGCACAGAGCTGCGTGGCTGCACCTCCGCCTCTGCCTAGGAGCTGAGGGATGTCGCCGCTTCCCAGAAGGCATGGAACTGGGTAGGGAGTCCGCCAGCCCCCCAACCTCCTTGCTCCCCCCCGCACCAGCTGGTGTCTCACCCTCCAACATCCGCGGTGTCCCCCAGGCCACCCCGTGAGCATCCGTAACACCCCCAGATTTAGTCAGGAGTATATAGTACAAGTCATGGACAGGTCACACACCATGAATTTTTGTTTACTGCCCGTAAACCGTCCATGACTTTTACTAAAAATACCCATGATTAAAATGTAGCCTTAGCTATGGCTCAACAATCAAATAAACACCAAAAACACCAAGAGCATCTCTTCAGACTTTGGACAGGGGGAAGCAATTGGAAGGTTAATCAATTCTCCTTTTAACTTTCACAAATAATATCAGGTTTAAATAGAGGAGGTAAATTCTATTATAGGAAAAGTACATACATTTGTCTTCTGGGAAGAGAGATTGAAGGAATACAAGGTAAGCAATTAATTGCAGTCTTCAGGCACATGGTTTGTTTCACTCTCACCATCCCTTTAAACTCACAGTACCCTCAACCTGAGAAAATACAGATGTAGGGCAAAATGTTCCACTTTGAGCATCATTCCAGAGCTCAATGCAATATTCTACTGTCTCTAAATGCCCGGATCTCCCATTTATTTCACTGGGAGTCTGGGATGGGGGCAGTTTTGTGTCTGAACAGGGAGTGGATTACCAGAGTTAAGAATCTGCAATGTGGGTATGAGATGAAAGTGGAAGTTTTTGGTTAAAAAACGTTATTTAGGTTGCAAAGTCAAACATTCCAAAGTTGGGAAATGCCAGATTTAAGATGGCTCCTGCAACCATAATTCTTTTCTCTTATGCAACTGTGCACTGAATGAGGTAGGGTCCGGTAGAAAACAGAAACAAAAACAAATAGTTTGTATGTTCACATACTTCAAGAGAATGACAAATATGGGAATTCTGACCTTTCAAGTGTTTGACTTTTTGCAATTAAAATAACATTTTTAATAACCTGCCTTACAGGGTTTTTTTAGGTAATTTCATAGGGTGCCCTCCCAGAAAAATGTAAAAGCAAATTCTGCCACATATAACTGTAATAATCCCTCTATCAGGCAACATCAGCAGGGTTTGAACCCTGAACATTCAGGAATGTAGTACAGATGTCTACAACTTGACCTCTGTGACTAACTATATGAGCTGACAGCAAGAAAAGACTGTTATCCCAAAGGGTGATGGACTATTGGCCCCATGTGCTGGATCCAGGAGGTGGGTGGGAGAAACCCAGTTTAGTCTGGTTTTCTTTCCTTCCCACACCCTCCAGGCAGTGAGTGGGCTCTTGCCTCATCTGCTTCCACCAGAAAGGGGGATGGGATGTTGGGACCTGTTCCAGGTCTGGGGAGGTGTGCTCAGTGAGGAGAAGGATGAGCCTATCTTGACCTGACCTTCCTCCTCCTCCCCCCCATTCACTACTAAGTCAGCTCCCAGGAATTCCCAGGGCTGCTGATGCTTTGGTGTTGGCATAGGCCTAGCTTTTTAGAATGTTGGGTTTTGTTATTATTTTGGCATGCTGCCAAAATGTTCTCTTCCAAAGCAAGAAAAATGACTATTTTTAATAGTTTATAACTCAGTCAAACCTGAATGGAATTTCATGCAGTACAGAAAAGGCACTTCACTCTTCTTTTTGAAGGCTGTGCCAAATTTTAAAGGCCTACTGCAAGCAATGGAGGTGTTAAGAGTTTCTCAAAGAAAGCCCCAAGGATATTTTAAATGGAAAACATTAGGCACTCTAAATAAGGGTTGATACCAGTGCATGCACGTGCATGCACACCTTATTTTTACTACAAAGAAAAGGTGATTTTTTTTTAAACCACATGTTGGGTAATGTGCTAACTAACATGAGGTGAAATCCTACAGAAGACAAGAAAGTTGTAGTTTTAATGGATGTTAGCAGGTCAGGTTGAACCCTAGGCTCTCCCTCCTCTCTCAACATGCTAACAGAGGTAAAAATGACAAACTGCCTTGTCTTTAGGATTTTACCTACTTAACATGAGATATGACAACACCTTTTTTCTTAGAGTGGGGATACCCACAAAGATAAATTCCATGGAGAAGAATTAGGCTCAATACAACGTTACTACTGCAAAATCTCACATTGAAATGTCAAGAAATCAAAGAGATCTAAGGAACAAATCAAGTTCAGCCACTAACAATTATGAGCACAGAATTTTTCATTAGACAATATGGGACAAGTGTTCAGTTTTTAATATGGAGAAAATTCACAATGATTAATAGATTTTGCTGAAATTAAATAAATGAATGAATAAATAAAATAATGTCTACTACTGTGTTGAGAAGAAGCAGGGTAAAATTCCACCCCAATGGGATTTATTGAAGACAGTTATAAGAAACAGAGAAAATGGGGTTTATAATGGATGCTACGCTCCACCTTTAATTACAGTGGTGACTCCTAGTATAACACGAGTGAGATAAGCACAAATACCTCTGTCATTAGGAGTAATAGAGGTTAAAATCATGAATCCAATGGATAAACTTAAAGTTCAAAATAATTTACATACTGTCAAGCTTTCTAACTGCATCCCACATTGGTTTTGCTTTATTTTAACATACAGGGTATTTTTTCAAAAAGAAAAGGAGTACTTGTGGCACCTTAGAGACTAACAAATTTATTAGAGCATAAGCTTTCGTGAGCTACAGCTCACTTCATCGGATGCATCCGATGAAGTGAGCTGTAGCTCACGAAAGCTTATGCTCTAATAAATTTGTTAGTCTCTAAGGTGCCACAAGTACTCCTTTTCTTTTTGCGAATACAGACTAACACGGCTGCTACTCTGAAACCTGTGATTATGCAGGGTATTTTTTGCTGTTTACAGAAAAAAAATCTATCAGTTTGATTTCTTTCCTACTAGCATGTTCATGAGGTAAGACTATAATTAAGATTATATTAGTTAAGAAATGAGTTAAGATTATAACTTGCAGATAGGCACCCACATCAGAAAGAGAATATTATATATATTTATTGGAGTGAATGTTCCTCTATTCATTTATAAAGCTCTGTGTACCTTTATGACAATCTGGGCCTGATGCAGGAGGTTCTTAGCACCCCCATCAATCATGGATTTCCATTGACTTCAGCAAGGGTTGGGAATGTTGAACATTTTTCAGAATCATACTTTTTATATTTCCTTGAATTCAAGTCTTGAATGACTAATTAATAGATAATAATAATAGTAATAATGTTTCCTTTAGGTCTAATGAGTGTTTTTCCCCATCCTTTTAGACAATTCTCATACATTTGGAGATTATTCTGATCTTGAGCACTATGAAAATGAGACTAAAATGTGAGGGTGAAATTGGAATTAACACACACACACAAGAGTTTTTCATTAGTAGTCGTGAGGGGAAAATGTGAGAATAAGGAGAATAAAACAAATTAACGGAAATACTTCATACATCTTCCCAAATCACTAACAGTCTGTTCCGCAAGGCTGGCCCAAAGCCCTGCAAAGTCAAAAGGAGTCTTTCCATCAGCATTAACGGTCCTCAGATCATACCCTGCGTAGGGCAAGTCCCATGTTCCTGAGAAGGTTTGTGTTTTGTCTCATTTCCCTTTTGCCTCCTTTGAAGACTCCAGAATTTAGGTGTGATGAATGACTCTGAAAACATTTGGAGGTTCATTTCAGAGAGATAAAAACAGGTTAGCTTGCTAATGTAACCCTGGAAATTGGATGTTCCATGATTTAATTATTACCTGTTCCCTGACTTTAACTACTTTTAACTTGACATTTCTCTGCCCAGTGTGCAGGTGGTATAGCAAGAGAGTACAAAACCGCACTGCAACACTGCAGCTGTGCCACTGTAGCGCTTCACTGAAGACACTATCTACGATGATGGGACAGGTTCTCCCATTAGTGTAGGAACTCCACCTCCATGAGAGGCAGTGTTAGATTGACAGGAGAACTCTCCTGTTGACATAGTACTGTCTACGCCAGGGATTATGTCCATTTAATTGTGTCGCTCGGGCGTGTAAATACCGACCTACTTTCCTAGTGTAGACCCGGCCAAAGAAGTTTACTTCTCTCAGTGAGTTACTTCTGAGCATGATAGAATAAAAAACAATTGGAACTCCGCTTCCTGTTTCCTTGGCACCAAAAGCTTTGAACCTTTTTGCCAGTCTGATAAGCCAGGGGTTCTCAATCTTTTTCTTTCTGAGGTCCCCACTACATGCTATAAAAACTCCACGGTCCATCTGTGCCACAATAACTGGTTTTTTGCATATAAAAGCCAGGGCCTATGTTAGGGGCTAGCTAGCAGGGCAACTGCCCAAAGCCCCACGCTACAGGGCATCCCACAAAACGACATTGCTTAGGCTTTGGCTTCAGCCCCAGGTGGCAGGGCTCAGGGCTCCAGACTTCAGCCCCAGGCTCTGGGACTTCAGCTTTGTGCCCTGGGCCCCAGCGAGTCTAATGCTGGCCTTATTTTGTGGCCCCCCTGAAACCTGCTCACAGCCCCCAAGGAGGCCTCAGACCCCTGCTTGAGCACCACTGAGATAAGCCATGGAAATATGGATCTTTCCTTCTCCATCACATCCAGATCCCTGAACAAAGGTAGCTGATGAAAACATTCATTGAAGATGCAACTGACGATGCACATCAATGTGTTCTACTAATACATCTAAATAACTGTGAAACTCAGTTTATAACACCATGATACCAGATTAAATCCCAAACAAATGAAGTTGGGATTCACTTTTCACCTCCCAAAACAACAGTATTTTTGCATTATTTTATCTATAATTCAGGATGAAATAAAACAAAAACAATGAAACACCAAACAAAGCAAAGAAAAATGCCATTGTCCTTAATTTCATGAACCTCATCAAGCTGAAAACCAGGATGCTGGAAATCTCATCAGAAGTGCATTTCTGACAGCATTCTGGCCCTTCTTACTCTGGGAAACTTCAAGGCATATGCATATAAAAAAAGTTTGCCAAATTTTCTCTCAGCTCAGAAATGTTTCAGGCTAAGGTTTGAGTTCAGGAAAAGTTCAAGTGGCAATCCTTAGCCAATTGCTTGTCTCTCATACAGCTAATATGGTAGGTATATTGGGGTAGAGACCATCACTTGGCTGACATGACTTTATAAACACATTGCACTTTTTAAAAAAAATATATCCTTAATCGTACTAATTAGAACTAAGATTTAAACCAGTGAGAAATTGGGGGCTTTCACTCTGAGACCTTGCATGGAGCACAAAGGCTTGATGTGGCTTTCATTAATTATTGCTGACACAATTCTGGTGCATTTGGTATATATTATAAGCCCAATTTCTCAGAGGTATATTGCTTGGCCACATGTCAGGTTGAAACTTCATTTGCAGGTAACCAGCTGGGTCTCAAATTCTCTTCCTTTTCTAAAAGAACAGCTAACATTTTTCATCTATGGAAATATGTGTTCAATTTAATGCTTATTTGGTGTAAAAGAATGAAATGAGTTTGGTGGGGCTCAACTCTGTAGCTAGTTAACATTTGCCAGCATTACTAAACAACCATGCAATCAGCTGCGATAATCAGTGCCTGCTTAAACGCAGCTCAGGACTAGAATAGTAGGAGGAGCTATAGATCAGGACTCACTGACTGAGTCAACACACTGATTGAGTGCATTGGCACTTTAACTCTCTTAGCAGAACAACATGGGGGAAATTTGCAAAGCAGCAAGTCTTTACTATGCTTGCTTTTAGCTATTAGCTCTTTGCTTTAATATCTTCAAATTCTCCCACCCTTAAAAGATTGTACAGGAATTGGAAGGGGAAGCAATCTATATAAACATTTCTATAACCACCTCCAAAAATGACCTACAATAAGCATTTTTTTTACCTCAACATGTCATAAACTTGAAGTCTGATGCAATAGAATCTTCAAGGGCTACAAACAAGTGTTGTGTGTCTCACTAGGAAGGAGGGATTCTTGCTAGCCCCAGCAGGGCTCTGCACAGGAAAAAAGGTTCACATTAGAAGATCAAATTGCTGGACTGGAGCCATAAAGTAGAAGATGCCACTTTGTTTTGTTTTGTTTAGTCAGTATTAGGAGATCTGGGTTCTATTCTAAACTCTGCCATGGGCTTCCTGCTTGACTTTGAGCAAGTAATTAAGGGCACAATCCAAAGCCTAATGGAGTCACTGGGAATCATCTGATTGCTTTCAATGGGCTTTCAGTCAGGTCCCTAATCTCTGTGCCTCAGTTTACCCATCTGTAAAATGGGACAATTGTAATGTTCATGGAGTGTGCACACAAAGATAATGACAGGTTTCAGAGTAGCAGCCGTGCTAGTCTGTATTCGCAAAAAGAAAAGGAGTACCCGTGGCACCTTAGAGACTAACAAATTTATTAGAGCATAAGCTTTCGTGAGCTACAGCTCACTTCATCGGATGCATCCTTAGTCTCTAAGGTGCCACGGGTACTCCTTTTCTTTTCACAAAGATAATGCCACTTATCTACTAACATTTAGAGCATACTACACAGGACATCTTTTAAGAAGAACTGCAAGCACATAGATGCAATATTTAGGAATTTTGATTATTTCTGTGGTTTGATTATTTAGTACACTTGTAAATCATAGGTTGCTGTTTCCTTTTTTCATTTATTGTAGTTTTAAGTATTGGTCAGATGTAGCTAGACTGTTCAGAGAGGTCTCTCTTATTTTATAAATCTAAATTAATTACAGTTTCTGAAACATTCAGATACTCTGGATATAAGCAACATAAAAAAGCCTATACATCAATAGAATTAAATAAAGCTTCCAGATTCATTGTTATGGTATATGTCAGCAACATATAGTGTGCCCCATGGCACTGTAAACAGACTATTTGCACAATATGAAATATAAGTTTTTTGTATATTTAAAATATACTCACATGAAACATTTTGTAGAATCATTTTTAAAAAAGTTACCTTTAGCTAATTGCATATAGGTGTTTAGCTGTTATATTTTGCATCCCATGTATTAAGGGTTTGTTTGTGCTTGTTTGCTTTATGGAATGAAATACAGGGCCATTTGTTTGTTTTTAATGGCTTTTGTTTTGGAGGTTAATCCGAAAATCTGTACAAGTAAATCTGCAGTTATCAGAATTCAAATATGTAGCAAGACTCCATTAGCAACATGAGTGGGTCACTATGCAGGTGGGTATCTAGAAGAAAAACAGGGGTATTGACTATTAAACTTCTCCTTAGAAGAGCCTCTTGAACTTACTTTTTGAAACTAGCCTGCTGTTTAGAGAGATTTCAAATGATTTAGGGTGTGTACCTGTAGTCTCTAAGGGTATGTCCAGACTACAGTTAAACACCTGTAGCTGAGCCATGTCAGCTGACTTGGGTTTGTGGGGCTGTGAGGGCTGTAAAACTCTGGTGTAGACATTCAGGCTGGAGCCCAGGCTCTGGGATCCTACACAGCGATAGGTTCCCATAGCCCGGTCTCCAGACACAGCTCAAACCTCTTCACCACAATTTTACACAATTTTACATAGCCCAAGCCCTGCAAGTCTGGGTCAGCTGCCATGTGCCAACCATAGTTTTTTAATTGCAGTCTAGACATACCCTAACTCCCAAATGTCCCAAATGTTGCCAAATTTCAGAAGTACTTAGTTCAGAGCCTGATCTTTCCTTGCCACGTGGGGGATAAGAGGAGGAAATATCCAAAAGGGAACAACATCTTGGGGGGTCCCCTCCATTTAGATCAGAGAGATGTGAGTGGGCCCTCAAGATTTAATCAGCCCTTAGCCAAGGCAAAATTCCTGTTGATGCCATTAAGTAAAAACACAGTAGGTATTTCAGGATCTGGCCCATGAGTGGTACCATTGACTTCCATGGGGCAGAGCTGTCTTACCCACATTTGGAGGGTAAAACATGCACATTCATTCTCCCACACAATCATCTTCCATGACACACTCATTGCCTGCATTTGGAGGGTGAGGGAAATCCATATTCCATTCCCCATCCTAAGAGAACTTGGGAGGCACTTGAGGGATGGGAAGGATGGGATGTGAAATGGAGGAGAGGACCATGGTGGGTGAGAAATGGAAGGAAGAGACATAAGAGTGGAGAGAGAATAGCATAGAAAGGATGAAAGAGGAAAAAGAAAAAAGAGTGACGATTTTTAAAAGATAGTGGCAGAAGCACAGAAAGAAAAAAACATACTGAAAAAAAGGTCTGAAGAATGAAAAACAAAAGATAATTGAGACACTGGGTGAAATTCTTACCCCACAGAAGTCAAGGGGAGTTTTGCCATTGATTTTAATGGGGACAGAATTTCACCCGAATGCCATGAACATTTAAAATTTATGATATACAATGGGTAAGCTGCTTCTAGCAACAACATTGTGCTTTGGAAAGCGAAAGGGTAACATGTATGGCAAGCAACTAAGGACTGCATGACTGGACTTGTAATTTTCACCAGATTAAGCTTGTTCCTTTTACATTTCATTTTTCAATTTATCCCAAGGAAATTCAAAATGATCTACTCATGTCACATCACTATTTCTATTCCGCCCTGGAATATAAAAAGGAATTGCTATTAAGTTCTCCTGCCTCCATTTGTCTCTTGAGGGTTATTGACTTTGGTTCCATCTAAGGGTCCTTTCTTCTAAAATAAATCCCCAGACATCTTAGTAGTAAAACTGAGTGAACAGAGGCTTCCCAGCGTTCATTTATACATATACAGAATATCAAAAATTACTCATTTGATCATTTTATTTGTCTAAATTTGCCTGGTAGCAATGGAAGCTGCCCACATAATTTTACATGAAAAATTACAACTGCCTGATAATGACTGTAGTCCTGTCAACTCCCAACTGCTTTCTGCCTGTCCAGAAATAGATGTGTATATGCAGGTTAAAATCTGTATTCATTTAGAATACATCTGGCATGCATAGGTCTATATGTGGGTATGTGCATTTGTTGGGGGGCAGAGGGAGGGTGGTAAGAAGTGAGCCCTCACTATTACTTGAATCACTCTTTTTTATACTTCTTACTTAATCTGCACATGGGACTTAATCAAATAGGGTCCAACAGGTTTTTCACAATGCCTAGAGTGATAACTCAACATTTATAACGAACATTCTAACACTTGCTGCATGTCATGTATGCCATTTTTTCAAGACGGACATCAAACTTTCTAATAAGGTGCCACAAAGTGATTACACTTTACCATAAACCACAGGAATACAAACAACAGGCAAATTGCTCAACTGATATAGTTCAGCATAGAGCCGTGAATTTCACAGAGCTATTCAGATATACACCAGGTGAGACTGTAATCACATATATCTAACAGTTAGCATCTTTCATCTTTAAAAAGAACAGGAGTAATTGTGGCAATTTAGAGACTAACAAATTTATTTGAGTATAAGCTTTCATGAGCTACAGCTCACTTCATCGGATGCATGCAGTGGAAAATACAGAAGGGAGATTTTATATACACAGAGAACATGAAACAATGGGTGTTACCATACACATTGTAATGAGAGTGATCAGGTAAGGTGAGCTATTACCAGAAGGAGAGAAAAGAAAAACCTTTTGTAGTGATAATCAAGGTGGGCCATTTCCAGCAGTTGACAAGAAGGTCCGAGGAACAGTAGAGGGAAAAATAAACATGGGGAAATAGTTTTACTTTGTGTAATGACCAATCCACTCCCAGGCTTTATTCAAGCCTAAGTTAATGGTGTCCAGTTTGCAAATTAATTCCAATTCAGCGGTCTCTCTTTGGAGCCTGTTTCTGAAGTTTTTTTTGTTGTAATATTGTGACTTTTAGGTCTGTAATCGAGTGATCAGAGAGATTGAAGTGTTCTCTGACTGGTTTTTGAATGTAATAATTCTTGACGTCTGATTTGTGTCCATTGATTCTTTTACATAGAGACTGTCCGGTTTGGCCAATGTGCATGGCAGAGGGGCATTGCTGGCACATGATGGCATATATCACATTGGTAGATGCGCAGGTGAACGAGCCTCTGATAGTGTGGCTGATGTGATTAGGCCCTATGATGGTGTCCCCTGAATAGATATGTGGACACAGTTGGCAACGGGCTTTGTTGCAAGGATAGGTTCCTGGGTGAGTGTTTTTGTTGTGTGGTGTGTGGTTGCTGGTGAGTATTTGCTTCAGGTTGGGGGGCTGTCTGTACGTGAGGACTGGCCTGTCTCCCAAGATCTGTGAGAGTGAGGGGTTGTCCTTCAGGATAGGTTGCAGATCCTTGATGATGCGTTGGAGAGGTTTTAGCTGGGGGCTGAAGGTGATGGCTAGTGGTGTTCTGTTATTTTCTTTTTTGGGCCTGTCCTGTAGTAGGTGACTTCTGGGTACTCTTCTGGCTCTGTCAATACAGACTAACACGGCTGTTACTCTGAAACCTTTCATCTTTAAGAAACCCGAACAAATTATTTAGTCAAAAAAATTAACAGTGAAATGCAGCCACCTCTGGGGTTGAATAGGGCAGCTGTTTAATAGTGCCCTGAAATATTATACAGGATCTGAGGCGAGGAAGAGCCAAATTCTGTCCACATTTGCACCAATGTGAAACTTGTGTGACTCCATTGGATTTATATTAAATTTAAACATGTTTAACTGGATGCAAAATTTGGTAAGAAATGAGGGAGAGTACCATATTCATTTGAAGCTGCAAGAGGAGGCTCTACTTAAATGTCCAACGTTAGAATTCAGCTAAAACAAAATCTTCTTTCATAAAATATTGGAGCCAAGTCTTAAACAATCAGTTACAATCAAGAGCTCAGTTTTATATCTCACTGCCCCCCCCACAACACTTCCAACGACATAGTGCCCTCCTTGTTCCAGCTAGGGCATTGGCTCTGTGGTGAATCAGATTGAAGAGCACTCTCTATTAAGCCATTGACCCCACTCCCTGCAACACCCTGTTCCCCCCCCCTTAAGGTTAAGTGCTGACACTAATTAGTATGTGCAGTTGAGGATCTCAACTCCAGCTGGTCTAACTTCAGACACTTTTCTCTCACACATATTTTTAGCTATGTCCTTAGTGTGAGGAAATAATTTTTTCCCATTGGCTACAGAGCCCACTATCATAACTGACACCAGCAGCACCAGGATTATCTTTCTAGGTACTTTCAAGGTCCTAATCACAATTGTATCAAAGTAGCTATCAGACATTAATGAAGGTAACTTCTGTGCGGTAAGGAATTATTGTTAGCCCCATTTTACAGGTGGAAAATAGAGGCATAGATAGATTGCCCAGAGTCACTGAGGACATCTGAGACAGAGCTAGGAAGTTCATGCAGATCACCTGAGTCCCAGAACAGTTCCTTAAATACAAGCACATTATTCCTTCCCTTTGCTGGTGCCAGCTTTTGAGAAACTAATTTCTGCAGGGTCTTTGGATATTTTCAAACGAAATAGAATAAACAATGCAACATTTGCTGAAAATTTTGAGGCCAATATTCAAAACTGCAGAGGGAGGTGGAACAGGCAGAAAACCAAAATTCTTTACATCTATGGAGTGTGCGGGAATAAAATGAATGATCTGAACATTAGCAAATGTAAGATCCACCCTATCCCCCTGCCTTCCCCACAACCCCCCAGCCACCTACCCTCCCTCTCCTCTGGGAATGTATCTATCAGCTCCTCTCAGTCAAACACAATAAAGGTAGCTGCTCTCTTTAGATATGGAGGCCTCAGGATCTCACACTCTGTCAGGGCTGCAGGCCATATAGAAATGTAACTTGCAGCAAGATTATGATTGCAGATTGGTCTGTTGTCTTGAGGCTGCCAAGGTTGGCAAAGCATGGAAGCGATTTGTGAATTGCAGCACTGGTAACTCTGAATGGCTTTAATTAACGGATGCCAGGGAGCTGGAGGGAGCTCACCAGCAAGAAAAAAGGAAGGTGGTTCCCTAAGCCTTTTGAAAGCCCAGCCTATTACTCCACCAACCAAGCCTATCTACATCACTGAGAGCTGAGCAGAGGCAAAAGCTTCCCTAGCTGAGATAACCTTCTATCTAGCTTCCCCTGCCCCGAGTCAGAAGTGGAAAGACCCTACTAATGTAACTTTTCCATTAGAAATTCCATTTCAGTTTGCATTGTCTAATTAGTATGATTTTCCATTGTCTACATTTTCTCTCCCTGCACAGGTATTATAGCACAATAAATGAAAGGAATCAGTCATCTTGTCAGATTTTTCCTAAAGCATCCTGGGAAATAATGTGTTTAGGATGACTTAACAAAATCTATTTGCTCAGCAAACCTAATTTTTGCTGAGAACCAATAAATATGTATGTAGTGAAGATACCACTGCAAGCTAAGAGCGCTCAGAACTAAGTGGCAGATTCACACCAGGTGACAGATTATTTGGGCCAATGAAAAATACAATGGTTTATTTCATTTGGGATATCATGGCTCAGTTCGATTGGGATGCAATAAGGATGACAATATCACCTTGCTTACAAATGTTTTGGGTCACCTGGTGATGTTCTTGACCCTGATGCTGTGAGACTATGGACCTGCAGTCCGTACATTCTCTGGAGTCTCAAACCTTTGACAATTAACATCAACAAGAGTGGTTTGTAAAAGGAAATCATGCACCAAGCAAGAGAATTACAGAAAAAATATTATATTTTCAGTCCTCCCCATTCCCCAGCACATGCCCCTATTGTTCAAGACCGTTATATAGCTGATATGGTTGTATTATCAGGAGCGGACAGTACTGTACGGATTACCATTGGAAACCTGTGAGACGCAATTCCTAACAGGGCCCTCAGAGGATCTAAAAATCAAACGCACATAAAAAAACCCAGAAGGTTTCTCTGGTGTTTCTCCTCTGAACTATCCCATGGGACAAGGCAAGTTTTGCCTCACACGCAAAAGAAGGGGATTGGGACCCTAAATCCTGAGGACGCTGGGAGTTCTTCAGAAGGTACAGGACAAACCATGGAGAGGACTTGGGCCTCCATATTTCTGAAGCTTTGTGTTCCCTTCCCCCTTCAACATAATGCCAGGTCTTCTCCTGTGATGGATGTTCCCAGAAACGTCCCCCCCCCCCCAAAGGATGTATTCCAGAGCTCAGCAAGCAGACTGTATACAAGGTCAGGCACTGCATTACCTTCTCTGTGGTTTTACCAGTGGGGGGAGATGATGCTTGTCGTCCACTCCCAAACCACCCGAGGACTTTCTCATCTTGTCGGGCCCTTGGAGTACTAGGAGTGTAAAAGACAGTGCCACAGAGGTGGCTGGACCCTTCCATAAACATACACATGCTGACCCTGAGGAGACAGTCCTCTCCAGAGAAACCTGAATTCACTTATTTAAAAATTGATGTCAAGGAGATCAAGTGGCCCAACAGGATAAAATTTTAACCTTGCGTCTGAATTCCCTGGCTATTGGGAGTGCTATTGCCTTGTAATATGGGTAGTGGTGATAGGAAAAGCCATGTATTACTGCAACAGTTTGACAGTGAGGGATCTCATTATAGGGACTGATCCTACAAGGTGCTGAGATGCCTCACCTCCCACTGATATCAATGAGAGGCAAGCACATCTCAAGTGGTGCTCTGACCCTTCGGGGTTGGGTCCTTCTTACATAGATATGTACATACATACACACAGTGATATAAAATCAAACATAAGCAACAATTAAACAAACAAACCAACCTGCTGCCCCAAACTGCTTCCAGAATATAGGCACAAGTCAGGACCTGCAGAGTCAGAAATCTCAATTAAATTAATCAGTACCATTATAAATAATAGTTATATGTATAATCCCAAAAGCCTAAAGGGAATGGGATACAAAAATAGGTCTTTCATTTCAAATCTCTTAAAAATGCTGTTAACTACCCAAGAAATAAACAAATAAATTCCACATTTACTTATTTATAACAAAGATGACACAATAAGTGGTTATTTCAGATAACCCATAAGTCACTGATTTTGTTTTCAAAGCCCTGCCTGCTTTCTATGCCTTTGGCCTCTGCTGCCTAGCAACCTCAACAGAGCTTTCTTAGTCTATACGGATTCTGGAGGGTTTTCATTTCTTTATTTATTGGAATGTCTATAAGGAGGATATGAAAACAAAGAGCTGTTTGTTCTCTTTATCAAACATCATACCCAAGGCATCCCACCTCACTGAGGAACACAGCTCTCACTGATCCAATAACCCACCACCACCCCCTGGATTTGCTGGGAAATTGAAAAAGCCCTACTTTTCATTAAGGCAGGTAGACTTTGGAACCCTTCCAGTGGCTCCCGGCAGTAACGGGCGCTGCTCTTTTTCAGCCGCTTTAATTATGTTGGTTGATTCTGCATAAGCCTTTTCACTCTGGAATATCAAGTGTTGTGTAAGCCTCCTGCTTGCCAGTAGCCATGGAGTTCCTGAATAATATGCACATGCTTCACTACTGCAATACTGACTCACTAGCACACCCCCACTACAGCATCCATGCCATGGAAGGAAACAATGTTTAAAACTCTGCAATTTCTCACTGTGTCTGCTCTTCAAGGCATGGGGGTTTGGAGGGGGCTGTGTTTAAAGTAGGTGGTGGGGAAGGGTCTCACTGCATCAGCCAATGAGGAGGGGGGAGTTATGGATATGTTCTGCTCTATCAAGCTAGGGGCAGGAAATATAGCTTCCTTCTGCTTTTCTGGAGTGGGGTTATCTCCTCAGTCTTGTTCTGATTGACTCTCTTCCCCATTTTATCAAGAATTACTAAGGCTGATTATTAGGTTCTATTGCTCTTTGGTTACATCTACACTTGGAGCAGGGGGCATGATTTACCGCTCACGTAGCCATATCCGCCCTAGTTCTGCTCACGCTAGCATGCCAAAAATAGCAGTGTAGCTGGGATAACATGGGCAGTGGCTTGAACTAGCCACTCCAGGTACGTACCCACCTGGACCCTCGAGGTAATAGTCGGGCAGCTAGCCCAAGCCAGCACCTGCACTAACCTGATTACACTGCTATTTTTAGCAGTCTAGCTCGAGCAGAGCTAGCACAGGTACATCTACACAAGCTGGGAATCACAACCCCTGTTCCAAGTGTAGACATAGCCGTGTAATGATGGCTGCACAGAACACCTCCTCCCCACTGCTAAGTAAGACTCATACTTCTCTTATATGGAGAGAGAGGGCTTTATAGCCCTCTCTATATATCCATGTCACTGGATCGATACTTCATCCTGCCCCACAATGGGGTAGGTCAATATTATTAACCTTGTTTTACAGATAGAGAAATTGAGGCATGAAGAGGTGTTGTAATTTAACTGAACCCAGATCTCCTTAACACGTAGGGCTGAGTAAATAGTTAACAAAGACAACAATAACAAAAACCATCTTATTTAAAAAATAAACAAACAAACAAAAAACACCAATAAAAGTGCCCGCCTTGTTTTGCTATGATTCTCAAGTTGATATTATTCATGCAAACCATTTTGGTGTGAAGATGTTGTGAATCTCAGCATTTGCCTGCATTTAAGACAAATGTTTATTCTGCCAAAATTTTGTACTGGGAAATGAGGTATTTGCTATCTGTTATTCTCAATTGAAAAATTTCCCATTATCCAATCAGAAAGCAGAAACAATATCAGATGACTTAAGTGATCAAACAAACAAGAAGTGTTTGAAAATCATTCATAGACCAGCCACAGGCTTCAAATGTTTCATTTATTTATGGATACTTATGGATAATGAAGATATTTACAGAAAATGGAATAGATCTGCAGACTATTCATTGTCTGAAAAGGGGATTAAGTTAGGCAAGCAGAGGTCACTGGTCTGCAAGTTAGGAGACCTAAATTCTATTCCTGGTTCTGCCACTGACAGGTAGTGTTGTTTCACCTCCTTGTGCCTCTATTTATCCTCCTGCTGCCAACTCTTTGGGACAGAGACCATCTCTTACCAAATGTATGCACAGTGCCTAGCACAATTAGACCATGATCTCAATTGTGACTTCTGGCTGCTACCATAATACACAGACATAATAATAAATATTATTCAAAATTAAATATTTGATCACCTCTAATTATACGCAATTTGTTTTACGTCCACTTTCCACTGAGTATCAGTGCTACAGTTCCATAGTTAACTGCACCTTTGACCCCCGGCCAATCTTCCTTAAAGTTTTAGGTTTCCTAGCCATCACCTCTCTTGGGTTGAAATAACGAGGAGTCCTTGTGGCACCTTAGAGACTAACACATTTATTTGGGCATAAGCTTTCGTGGGTTAGAACGCACTTCATCAGATACATGGAGTGAAAATACAGGAGCAGGTATAAATACATGAAAGGATAGGTTTCAGAGTAGCAGCTGTGTTAGTCTGTATTTGCAAAAAGAAAAGGAGTACTTGTGGCACCTTAGAGACTAACAAATTTATTAGAGCATAAGCTTTCGTGAGCTACAGCTCACTTCATCGGATGCATTTGGTGGAAAAAACAGAGGAGAGATTTATATACACACACACAGAGAACATGAAACAATGGGTTTATCATACAAACTATAAGGAGAGTGATCATTTAAGATAAGCCATCACCAACAGCGGGGGGGGAAGGAGGAAAACCTTTCATGGTGACAAGCAGGTAGGCTAATTCCAGCAGTTAACAAGAATATCAGAGGAACAGTGGGGGGTGGGGTGGGAGGGAGAAATACCATGGGGAAATAGTTTTACTTTGTGTAATGACTCATCCATTCCCAGTCTCTATTCAAGCCTAAGTTAATTGTATCCAGTTTGCAAATTAATTCCAATTCAGCAGTCTCTCGTTGGAGTCTGTTTCTGAAGCTTTTTTGTTGAAGTATAGCCACTCTTAGGTCTGTGATCGAGTGACCAGAGAGATTGAAGTGTTCTCCAACTGGTTACGGATTGCTTTACCAAGTGAGAGGTCAGTCTAACGAGATAAATCAATTAACAACAGGATACCAAGGGAGGAAAAATAACTTTTGAAGTGGTAAGAGAGTGGCCCATTACAGACAGTTGACAAGAAGGTGTGAGTAACAATAGGGAGAAATTACTATTGGGGAAATTAAGTTTAGGTTTTGTAATGACCCAACCGTTCTCAGTCTCTATTCAGGCCTGATCTGATGTTATCCAGTTTGCAAATTAATTCATTTCTGCAGCTTCATGTTGGAGTCTGTTTTTGAAGTTTTTTGTTGTTGAAGAATTGCCACTTTTAGGTCTGTTATTGAGTGACCAAAGAGACTGAAGTGTTTTCTGTCAAGTTTTTGAATGTGATGATTCCTGATGTCAGATTTGTGTCCATTTATTCTTTTGTGTAGAGACTGTCCGGTTTGGCCAATGTACATGGCAGAGGGGCATTGCTGGCACATGATGACATACATCACATTGGTAGATGTGCAAGTGAATGAGCCCTTGATGGTGTGACTAATGTGGTTAGGTCCTATGATGGTGTCCCCTGAATGGATATGTGGACAGAGTTGGCAACAGGGTTTGGTTCCTGGGTTGGTGTTTTTGTTGTGTAGTTGCTGGTGAGTATTTGCTTGAAGTTGTGAGGCTGTCTGTAAGCAAGGATTGGCCTGTCTCCCAAGATCTGTGAGAGTGAGGGATCGTTCTTCAGGATAGGTTGTAGATCCTTGATGATGCACTAGAGAGGTTTTAGTTGAGGGCTGTAGGTGATGGCTAGTGGCGTTCTGTTACTTTCTTTTTTGGGTCTGTCTTGTAGTAGTGACTTCTCAGTATCCTTCTGGCTCTGTTAGTCTATTTCTTCACTTCACCAGGTGGGTATTGCAGTTTTAAGAATGCTTGATAGAGATTCTGTAGGTGTTTGTCTCGGTCTGAGGGATCGGAGCAAATGCGGTAGTATCTTAGAGTTTGGCTGTAGACACCCCCATCAACTGTCTGTAATGGACCACTTTCTTACCACTTCAAAAGTTATTTTTCCTCCCTTGGTATGCTGCTGTTAATTGATTTATCTCTTTAGACTGACCTCTCACTTGGAAAAGCAACCCCCATCCTTTCACATATTTATACCTGCTCCTGTATTTTCACTCCATGTATCTGGTGAAGTGGCCCTTTCTAACCCACGAAAGCTTATGCCCAAATAAATTTGTTAGTCTCTAAGGTGCCACAAGGACTCCTTGTTATTTTTGCTGATACAGACTAACACAGCTACCACTTGGAAACCTCTCTCTTGGGTTCGATATCCATATCTCTCTCCCTTCAGACTGGGGGTTTAGGATTGCAGTCATTCTGCACCTTACTGTGACTTCCTAGCAGCTATGACCTGGGTCCAGCATCTGCAATTAACCTTTTTCCAGGACCTCTAACAGTGTACATGAGTTACAAACCAGCCTTCACAAAGCAAACCACATTTATTCCTAGGGCAAAAGCATTACAGAGAAAACACATATAAACAATAAAAGAAAACCTACATACATGCTAAAAGTTTACTAGAGGTCATCCCCAACTCCCATACAGAGCTCTGGTAAGTTCCAGTCTTTCACACCCCATCTGGGTTTTCCCCCTTGGTTGCAAGTTCATGGCAGTTTTTAGATCAGGAACCAGGCCCCAGCTGGACAGTTCAATTGTTGCTTTATACAGCTCGAGCCTTTGATCTAATCTCCAAGAACAGGAAATCACTAGTCAATGTTTATCTTCACAGGACATAGGTTTCAAAAGGCTGAATTTCCAAATAACCAGGTTTGTGACATTTGCATTAATCACTACCCAGGGATTCCTCAGGAAACACACATAATTGTTGTCCCAAAAGTCCACGCCTGTCTGGCACATTTCAATATAGTCATTCAAACTCCTTACACTTCCCAGGTCTCATATCTATCACAATCAGCATTTGGTTTAAAACAAAAATCAAGTTGCTGGCTCTTTTCTCTTGCAAGGAATAAATGTAAGATCTCATGCTGCTGCTTGTGAACCCAACCTTTCAGAGAACGATCTTTAAATAAACAGCAGCAGACATACAAACTCGTAAGTCTACCGTCACGTTCACCCAGGTGAGGGATCAACTTTAAAGCCAAGCTGAAATCATGGAAATGGACAACCAAAAATAAGCATGCACAAACTTTTATTCTTTTATCAAATATTCTAATAAATGGATTTGACTGTATAATGAAGAAAGTGCGATTAGCACCAAAACAGACTTTGGAGAAAATATTTTAGAAGTAAGCAGAAGTCAGACTAGCTACCACCCTAAAGGGAAAAAAAAGAAGGCTGTACAGGTTATAGGAAAAGGATATTAGAAGAAAGTCACATCCCAATTTCTGAAGATTGAAAGTAGATTTTAAAGAAGGAAAACCCCAACTGCCTTGGTTTTTATCTTAAAAAAATTAGTAGAGCCAGGAGTTCACTTCACCCTCCTAGGAAAGATAGTTGCAGACTAGGTTGGTTCGCAATTTATGATCTCTCCCTAAATATGAAGTTCATCAGGGTCCGCACACACACACAGCAAAAAGAGACACAAAGATGGTGATGAAATAAATCATCAAGGTGATGCAAGGCAAAAGTATTATCAAGAAATGTGCCAGCACTGCACAAACTATAGATAAATGATTAAAACATGGATCAGCCTAATTAATCAAGGAAGGCTGCAAGCAATTCGGCACAGAGGTTTTTGAGGGTCCAGGACAAAACCTGGAGTCCCCTCCAGGCATCCTTCCAAAAACATTACCACTGAGAGGAGGCCATGCGTGGCTCTTGGAGCGCAAACCAGCCCTGCACTAGCCCCACAGCAGTGTTCCTGTCCTGAGGGGCTGTGCTCAGCTCCATGCTCCAGGAGTTGTGATCTGGCAGCCAGGGATGCAGTACCATTCAGGATTGGCTTGGCCTCCTCCTTCATGACAGAAAGATGACTGGGCCAAACCTGAGTGGTGCTGTGACCCCATGTGCCAAGTCATGAAGTGGGAGCTGGGACAAACTGTCCCTTTGGCCAGCTACCTTCTCTCCACCCTAGTCAGCTCTTAACAACAGGACACATTATTCCAATGGTCAAAACCTGATCCCCATTACCCTGATGTTACTCCAGACATATAGCAGTGTAACTGAGATCAGAATTTGGCCCAATTGTTTAAATATCAACTATAAACATATTGGAAAAATAAGAGACATGAAATCACTGAAGTTACAAAATGCTCTATTCAGGCACTGTTAAATGCTCAAAATATGGTTACCTGAACAAAAAAGATATCTATAAAAAGAAAAAAGAAAAGGAGTAATTGTGGCACCTTAGAGACTAACAAATTTATTAGAGCATAAGCTTTCGTGAGCTACAGCTCACTTCATCGGATGCATTTGGTGGAAAAAACAGAGGAGAGATTTATATACACACACACAGAGAACATGAAACAATGGGTTTATCATACACACTGTAAGGAGAGTGATCACTTAAGATAAGCCATCACCAACAGCAGGGGGGGGAAGGAGGAAAACCTTTCATGGTGACAAGCAGGTAGGCTAATTCCAGCAGTTAACAAGAATATCAGAGGAACAGTGGGCGGTGGGGTGGGAGGGAGAAATACCATGGGGAAATAGTTTTACTTTGTGTAATGACTCATCCATTCCCAGTCTCTATTCAAGCCTAAGTTAATTGTATCCAGTTTGCAAATTAATTCCAATTCAGCAGTCTCTCGTTGGAGTCTGTTTTTGAAGCTTTTTTGTTGAAGGATAGCCACTCTTAGGTCTGTGATCGAGTGACCAGAGAGATTGAAGTGTTCTCCAACTGGTTTTTGAATGTTATAATTCTTGACGTCTGATTTGTGTCCATTCATTCTTTTACGTAGAGACTGTCCAGTTTGGCCAATGTACATGGCAGAGGGGCATTGCTGGCACATGATGGCATATATCACATTGGTAGATGCGCAGGTGAACGAGCCTCTGATAGTGTGGCTGATGTGATTAGGCCCTATGATGGTATCCCCTGAATAGATATGTGGACAGAGTTGGCAACGGGCTTTGTTGCAAGGATAGGTTCCTGGGTTAGTGGTTCTGTTGTGTGGTGTGTGGTTGTTCCTACAACTACAGTACCCACCTGCTGAAGTGAAGAAACAGATTGACAGAGCCAGAAGAGTACCCAGAAGTCACCTACTACAGGACAGGCCCAACAAAGAAAACAACAGAACGCCACTAGCCATCACCTTCAGCCCCCAACTAAAACCCCTCCAACGCATCATCAAGGATCTACAACCTATCCTGAAGGACGAGCCATCGCTCTCTCAGATCTTGGGAGACAGACCAGTCCTTGCTTACAGACAGCCCCCCCAATCTGAAGCAAATACTCACCAGCAACCACACACCACACAACAGAACCACTAACCCAGGAACCTATCCTTGCAACAAAGCCCGTTGCCAACTCTGTCCACATATCTATTCAGGGGATACCATCATAGGGCCTAATCACATCAGCCACACTATCAGAGGCTCGTTCACCTGCGCATCTACCAATGTGATATATGCCATCATGTGCCAGCAATGCCCCTCTGCCATGTACATTGGCCAAACTGGACAGTCTCTACGTAAAAGAATGAATGGACACAAATCAGACGTCAAGAATTATAACATTCAAAAACCAGTTGGAGAACACTTCAATCTCTCTGGTCACTCGATCACAGACCTAAGAGTGGCTATACTTCAACAAAAAAGCTTCAAAAACAGACTCCAACGAGAGACTGCTGAATTGGAATTAATTTGCAAACTGGATACAATTAACTTAGGCTTGAATAGAGACTGGGAATGGATGAGTCATTACACAAAGTAAAACTATTTCCCCATGGTATTTCTCCCTCCCACCCCACCCCCCACTGTTCCTCTGATATTCTTGTTAACTGCTGGAATTAGCCTACCTGCTTGTCACCATGAAAGGTTTTCCTCCTTCCCCCCCCTGCTGTTGGTGATGGCTTATCTTAAGTGATCACTCTCCTTACAGTGTGTATGATAAACCCATTGTTTCATGTTCTCTGTGTGTGTTCTTATAAATCTCTCCTCTGTTTTTTCCACCAAATGCATCCGATGAAGTGAGCTGTAGCTCACGAAAGCTTATGCTCTAATAAATTTGTTAGTCTCTAAGGTGCCACAAGTACTCCTTTTCTTTTTGCGAATACAGACTAACACGGCTGCTACTCTGAAACCTATAAAAAGAAAGTTGTGATCAAAGTAAGTTTGGTGAGAAGTACTTACATAAAAACTTTACAAGTACTGTAGTAATGGCATAATAAATACAAAATACATAGAACCAAACATAACCAATACCAACAAATGCACTATTTTAAGGAAATGTACAGCATTTGAGAATCTACCTACATTATAAAGCAAGAGATGAGACATATTGTCAGGAAAAATAAATGTGCTTTGGGCTGTTTACATCTATATTTTAGTAGGCACAGTGACGACAAAGTTATTAAAATGTGAAAGTCACAATGTTATCTGCCCACATAAACCATTTAACAGTCCTTCCAGATACAGAGGAAAAAGCTGCTCTGTACAGTTGCATACAGAGATACTCTCTTTACAGCCATATATTATTACTAGCTGTGGATATGATGATGAATTCTCATCCTGTGAATGAATCCTGAGTGATTTCACAATATCCAGCTACCATGGGTTTCCTGATGATGTGAAACTCTGTCTTTGACTATTTAAATTTCTCCTGGTCAATACTTGTTTAAGTGCTAGAGTACAGCGTGTAGTGAAATCAAAAGGGGTTGTAGTCTGCTATATATGGCTTTAGAGATAATACCACAAACTGTCATGATGTAAAGTGAAATTAGAATGTATGGAAAATGACAGATTGACAGCACTGGAGAATAAAATGTAAGTTTTTGGCTCAGGGATAGTCATGTATTCTATGTTTGTACAACACCTAGCACAATGGGCACCAACCTGGTTGTGGCCTTCAGGTATTATCTCCAATATAAATGTTAAATAACTAACAATAATATATCCATGAACAGGTATAGCCTAGGCAGTGACAGTGTAATTCACCTACTATGAATGAGCCTCAGATTGCTGATGTGGAAGATTGTTCGGTCTTCATGCCCATCCAACTCCATGATTTCTGATGAATGGAAGAGTTTTGAGTTGTGGATGTATCCGTCTACTAGAAATTGAGTTGATACTTCCCAACTCAAAACAAAAACAAGCAGAGAGCTAGAAAATTATATGCTGCATATTACCCACCTAAGCATAGGTGTTCATTTAACCCTATTCTGGGTATTCCTCCTGGCCTCCCTCCTTGCCTGTAATTAATTCCCTGAGTATCCAGGCCTTGTCATCATCAATTTGTTCTTTGGGGAAGACTCCATGTCTTTCCTTACACTGTGAAGCAGGATGACACCTATGTGCACTATACATGAACCTTTAATAATATCACATGATATAATTTCACAGAGAGAATCACAAAGGCATCAGACCATTTTAATCATTACCAATCCAAACTATAGTTCAAATTGAAATTTCTAGGACACAGCATTGCAAAGGATCCCTTTATTTTACATCTGCTCCCCCTCACATTTCAGGTCCATAATTAATAGGAGACTTGTCATTTGTGTATGCCATCTCTTCCCCTCTAATGTAGGAGAAAGCCTACCTAAACCTGATGAATGAGGTTCTTTTATATACAATGGGGAACTTAATTTACTAACCATTGGCAGCCCTTTTTTGTTTTAGGGACAAATCCTAAGGATTTACTGCATTTTCACTCATTACTCCAAACTTTCATTGATTTCAACAGGTGTGCACCTAAGTATGGTGTAAAATGGAGTAAGCACTTTATAAATTAGTAAACCATGAAGATGATTAGAAATGGAAAAATGAAATTTTCACCAAAAAAGATGTACTTTTAAAATGTTTTGCTGATTTCCCCCCATTTCCTCCCCCTATTTTCTGACCAGCTCTTCCAGCAAATACTGTTTTCCAAATACTCCTCTGACAAATAGCTGTTTAACACAGTTCTGCTTATAAAAGGTTTCCCTTGGTTTGTGCATCTATAAATACACATTTATGTGCTGTAGATACAAATATGTATTTGTGTTAGCTTTCATCCCTGCTGTGTTTCTACAACACAGTGTGACATTCACAAAGAAGAAAAGAGACTAGAAGTGAGGAGCATTCAATAGTGCTGTCTAGCATTTTAAATGCAATGAGAGAGATAAATTAGTGCTATGTTCACCAACTGGAGTGACTAAATGAGAGAGGAAGGGTGGGATAGATACATTGCAAAGTAAACCATGGATTAAGAGACCAGTCTCCACAATCTCAGCCGCTCTAGAGTGTATTCTGTTGAACTGTACCCTGGCACTCGCTGTGTCATTTTAGACCTTTATCCCTGATGGTAGACCTTTTATTCTTCCACTCTTCAGTATTAATGATAATAGTTTTTTGCCTTCCTTCTAGCAGCTTGCAGCCAAGGTTCCCACGCCATTTCACAAACTTGGATAGATGAAGCCTCAGATAGCCATCTGAGGTATCTGCCTCACATATGAAGCCTCTCATAGCCATCTGTCAGAGCATTATCCCCACTTTATAGACGAGTAAGATGAGGTTCTGAGAAGTCAACTTGCTCAAAGTCTTACCAGACACTTAGGGTATGTCTACACTGCAGTCAAAAGTATGACTACAGCATGCATAGACATATCCAAATTAGCTTTAATCTAGCTAGTGCAGGTAACAATATCAAGGAGTTTCAAAGAAATCAGAGATGGAAAAGACCTACCAGATTGTCTAGTCCATCCTCTGCCCCACACTCTCCCAGGCCAATACATGAGAAACACTGGAGACAACACTATCTGTTTTTGTCACTCAGAAGGGAATGCTTCCTTGTGGTTAGTGAGAACAAACCCTTTTGAAGATCCCCCTCTAGTTACAAAATGCCAGTCCTCCTTCATGAAGATATGAAGAACATGTTTTCTTCTGTATTATATGCCCATGTCTACGGAGTATTGTTATAGATGTGCCTATAACTTCAGGAAAGAGGAAGCCCTCTTGGAATTCTTAGAAGTCCTAAAAATGACACTCTTAAAACAAAATAGAAATAATAAATAGCATTCATCCTTACATTCTGTAGACAAATAGCTAGATATCCATGTTTTTGCTAACTAGAATTAGCTAGCACAATCCTACTTATTAATGAATAACACAGCTTCAACCCATGACTTTTTGTTTAATTTAGATATACTTGACAAATCATTTGGCCATCTAGGAACTTCATGATAATCATTATACACTCTGGCCTCTCAGAAATTCACAGTCGTGATGGGGTGGAACTCAGATTGTTGTGTTCCAAAAGGAAATAAGGATCTCCATCAGTTATTAGCTGCATAGGGTTTATGACCACAGTTGAGCAATACTGATTCTATCCAACAGAGGGAAGGGGTGCAACTGCACAACTATACATTTAATTACAAAGCACACACTAACTCATTCAGTGCAATTCCTTCTGAACTGATTAAATGATTATCTTAGAATATAACAGAAACACATTTTGCTTTTAAGACATTATGTAATTTTTCAACATTCATGAAGGGAGTATGTCTTACTCTGTGTTTGTAAATCACTATGCAAATTTATGCTGCAATATAAATTAGTTTTAATAATAATTATTTTAATTAAGTGCTAGATTCCATTTAATGATATTAACCTTGAGTATTAAATTGCACAGCTGTTGGGTCTCAGTAAAAATCTGAGTTGGATCTAATGGAACTGAAGTCTCATTTTCAACCTTTCTGGCAGTTTACCACATTACCAACATATCATCATAACCAATAGGAAAATCAGCCCCTTTGGGTTAATATGCACAATATTCAGTTCACAGATCATAGGGTATAAACTAATTGTCATATTTTAAAAATTTAAAAACTCCTAACTCAGTTTCTGTCATCAGTCAAATTGGTTAAATGCAGTGTTGTTGTAGCTGTGTCAGTCCTAGGATATTAAAGAGACAAGGTGGGTGAGGTAATATCTTTTATTGGACCAACTTCTGTTGGTGAGAGAGACAAGCTTTCGAGGATATACAGAACTGAAAAATAAGTCTATGTAAGCTTGAAAGCTTGTCTCTTCCATCAACAGAAGTTGGTCCAATAAAAAAAAAACAGAGCCAAAAAAACTTTTTTTTTTTCTAATAAGCAGTTTTACGTTAAAACCAAATCTGCCAAGCAAGAGCAGTGATAAGGGCATCAGTAACATGTCATTAGTAATTTAAATAATTGGTTTATATAAAAAGAGGTGGAGACTTCAGTGGAAGCAGGAGGAGGTGTATAACTAATTTTCTCTGCAATATTCTGAACTGAAGTCAAAGGTCTTTGAGTTCCAGGTAAATGCTGCAAAATATTTTATGCAAAGGCTGGGATAGGTTTCTACAGAAAAAAGGAGCCAGAGCCTGTTATGCACTCCACCATTAAAATCCCCTAGACACTCTAGATTGAAAGATTATTTCTCAGAAGTATCTGAACACATATTTACTGCTTCATTTTGCTCCACTAGAGTAGACCAAAGTAATCATAAATTGTTTATTCACTAAAATTAGCCCTTTATCCTGTCTGCTAACTGTTCATGCAACAATTGCCAATTTTCTTATATTATTTCTTAGTTGTAATGACTATTTTTTTTCCAAAGCATTAATAAATAATAATAATGGCACTTCATAAATCCATTATTATTTATTGTGTGTGATTGGTTACCTAAATTACATGGTACCATTTCTGTCCCCTGAGTGGATGAACTATGCTTTGCAGATCAAAAGCACACCAAGATAAGTCTCTGGGGCTTTGAATCCCTTTGGTAGAGGGAAAGAGAGATTGCAGACCTAGGGAACTTTAGGACAATTCAGATATGTTCCTGTCCTCAAGAAAGAGTATTTTGGCTGCGTACATGGACGACAGATTTAAAATCAGCTGTGTTCCCTTACTGCGGGGCAAAGAGACACTGGTAGCAGACTTCACATTTGCTTTGTTCTTGTCACACTGACTCTTCTAATGTGAATAATATAAATTGCACATGAACATCCCTAACTGTGCATGAACTCACATAATCACATTCATGTGTGACGTCTCCCCAATATGTATTTGTATGCTCATAAATCAGTGTTTGAATATTAATGAAACAAACCAACAAAAAGTGGCACAAAGATGGCAAAACTCCCACTAATTTCAATATAGCAAAGAAAGGCCTACTTGTCTTTCGGAGTGCATAATACTTTACAGAGCAAATAAATAGCTACATACCAATGTTAAATAATAACACTACTTTCTAAGGTTTCAGAGTAGCAGCCGTGTTAGTCTGTATTCGCAAAAAGAAAAGGAGTACTTGTGGCACCTTAGAGACTAACAAATTTATTAGAGCATAAGCTTTCGTGAGCTACAGATGCATCCGATGAAGTGAGCTGTAGCTCACGAAAGCTTATGCTCTAATAAATTTGTTAGTCTCTAAGGTGCCACAAGTACTCCTTTTCTTTTTGCGACTACTTTCTAAATTTCATTATTTTCAGAACCTTCCAATCTAGCTATGAGCATTAGACAAAACTCACTCATCAGTACCCATATATAGTCTCAAGAGAACAAAAGGAATAACCTCTTCACAAGAACACCATCTTAAAGGGACCCAGATGCATCCCAACCCTGCCATCATTGCCATAGCATTCTTTGAAGAACCACATCAGAAGAAAACTCAATGGTTCTCAAAAATAATAGTGCAAGATTAAATCTGGTGTGGAACAGAAAACTGACTTCTTGTTCTTAGTAGGGGACCTCATCACAACTCGAGGAGGATGAAGATCTCATTGATTCATGCAAACTTTCCTGCATTTTACATTCTTGCAAAGACACACCATTGGCCACTGTCAGAGGACAGGATGCTGGGCTTGATGGACCTTTGGTCTGACCCAGTATAGCCATTCTTATGTTCTTATGTTTATATTACAGTATTGCCATTCTTATGTTCTAAGGGAAAAGAGGTTCAAATACCCTGAAAAATTAGGAAATGAGGCACAGGACAAAATGAAAGAAAACACTGGGCCAGATTCTGCTCTCACTTTCAATTGCATAGAGTGTACCTCCACCAAATCAATGGAGTTGCTCCAGATTTAAAACAGTGTAACAGAAACTAGACTACGGCCTCATGTGATACTCTTATGTACAATCCCTGAGAAATAGGTATTCAGACAAGTTGTATATATTGTTTATCAATAAAGTTGCTGCTTCAAACAACTGGAAACATTTGGAATTTTTTCCAAACCACTCAAAACACTCATCCAAATTAAGGAAAAATGGCTAGGGCCCTACCAATTTCACGGATGATGAAATCAGCCCTCCCTTGTGAAATCTGATCTCCCCTGCTGCTGGGAGCCTGGAGCTCCTAGCCCGGCCACACTTGGGAGGGACAGGAGTTGTCCTTTTCCTGCGTGGCTGCTCTTGGTGGAGAGATCAGACCCATCTCCAGAGGCAGTGCAGAAATGAGGGTGGCGCGCACACATACACACACACACACAACCTGCTGCAGCTCTAGTTGCCGAGCTCAGGGGAGCTCAGGATTGGGGGCTTCCTCTGCTGCTCCAGCTGGGCCAGTGTGGGCTCAGGGCTTCCGCCGCCCCCCCCCATCTAGCCTGGGCTCAGGTTTTCCGTCCCCCTACCACTACAGCCTGGGTTTGGGGCAGTCTGGGCTCGAGGCTACCCGGTTTCTCGAGGCTTCTTCCCCTGTGGCTCCTGCTGGAGCTCCGGGTGACCAGGTAGGGGCTTCTGCCCTGGTGCTTCTTCAGGGGCTGTGACACCCATTTTTCCTGGGGGAGGGAGGACCCAAATTGGCGGGGGACCCTACCTTACTCTGTCCCTACCATGGATTAGCAGCTAGGAGTCCCCAGCTGGGGCACTCCCAGCAGCATGGGGGAGATCCTACCCATCTCCACTCCCGGGAATCTCCTTCCTTCAGGAAGCTGGGACAGTATTCAGAGCCCAGCTCTCAAGGAAGCACAGAGGTGAGGGTGGCAATCCCTACAACAACTTTGCAATCCCCTCCCCATGATCCCATTTTGGGTCAGGACCCCCACAGTTACAACAACTTGAAATTTCAGATATAAACATTTCAAATAATGAAATTGATCAATTTAAAAACCCTCTGGCCAAGAAGTTGACCAGAAGGGACAGTGAATTTGGTAGGGCCCTAGTAATCAGTAATAAAATTTCAGCACAAGAGCCATTTTTAAGGTATCAGCACATTTTTTAAAAAGTAACTGAAACCTTTTCAACATTTTTTGTTTTAAAGACACTCCTATAAATTCAATAACAAATAATAGATTTTTTCTCTTGAAATTCTGTACAAAAATAATAATTCTTTGGCAGAAACCTTACATCATGGTGCCAAATTTCAGCTTGGAACAGATATTCATCATGATTAAGTAATTATAAAAGGAGAATCCCAAATTATGCTAACAACAGCAGTTTAGAAGTGGAAATGCAGACATAAACCTGAACTATGATGGAACTAGCACGTATTTGTTTAAAATGTAGTTTTGATTATTGAGATTCCTGTTAAGACATTGTAAAAACTCTCCTTGCCACAGACATTGGGCTTGACCCTTGGAGTGGCTGAGACCCTGGAACTCCCAGCAGAAGAGTTATAAAAGAACAGTACCTGTCAGGCTCATACCCATAATCTGTAATTAACCATATCCCACATGTGACCAGGGAGTGATTTATAAAACATCCAGTTATCTATAAATTATCTGAGGCATTCTGAAAGCTCATGATTTTACCATGAGTCTCACAACAACAGGTGGTTTTCTTCAAGCCCCTGCTCCTGGAAGCAAGTGATTAGGTGACAATCTCAGTTTTCATGTAAAAGAACTAGGCTTACTTTTTAGAAATCTCTGATTAGTGCAGACCCTGAAGATAGGTATGTCACTTCCCTTCCTCTCCCTTTATCCTAACCCTCTTTACTTACTTTGTATATTATGATCAATCTGGAATTTTGATATATTTGTTGTATTTGGAATTATTGTAAAAAATTATAATATAATTTAAAAAAATGCTTCTAGTCCTCTTAGTTGAAAAGAAAATTCTGAAAACCTAGAGCAAGCACACTCTAAAGGTTCATAAACCAGAATGCCAATTAAAAGAACGAAAAATGTATTTATTTATTTTTAAATGTCATTATTTTTAAGCCAGGTTCATGTGTTTGGGGTTTTCTTTGGGGGTGAGGGCAGTTGGACTCATGTTTTATGAACACTTGGATTCCTCAATACTGTATCTCATTTATGTACTACAGAATAAATTGTCTGTTGGTTAAAGGAGATGGATTGACAAGCTTGGAGACAAGTTTTAGATTTATGCACAGAACAAGTACAGAGTGGGCAACAGCAAAAGAAGATCCGTGAACACCACACTTAGCCTATGTTAGAATAATTGTAAAGTTGAGGAGAGTCATTCTTTCTTTACACATATTCAGTGAGATCTAGCAATCTCATTTTATAAAGATCTCCAAGGAGTATTTCCCCACTCTACCTCAAAATATAGGCTGTATTATAAATTATAGGGAACTGACTAATGTGTATGTGCAGCACTGCCCTCAACTGGACACATTCTGAACTGCTCATCTCTTTCAGAGGCCCCAAACTGCTTTAGTTCAAGTGATTGAGGACTGTGTTTTTCAAATAGGGGGTTTCAATTCACAGAATAATAGAAGATTAAGGTTGGAAGAGACCTCAGGAGCCATCTAGTACAATCCCCTGCTCAAAACAGGACCAATCCCAACTAAATCATCCCAGCCAGGGCTTTGTCAAGCCGGGCCTTAAAAACCTCTAAGGATGGAGATTCCACCACCTCCCTAGGTAACCCATTTCATGCTTCACCACCCTCCTAGTGAAATAATGTTTCCTAATATCCAACCTAGACTTCCCGCACTGCAACTTGAGACCACTGCTGTCATCTGCCACCACTGAGAACAGCCTACCTCCATCCTCTTTGAAACCCCCCTTCTGATAGTTGAAGGCTGCTATCAAATCCCCCCTCACTCTTCTCTTCTGCAGACTAAATAAGGTCAGTTCCCTCAGCCTCTCCTCATAAGGCATGTGCACCAGCCCCCTAATAATTTTTGTTGCACCTCTGGTGGACTCTCTCCAATTTGTCCACATCCCTTCTAGAGTTGGGAGGGCCCCAAAGTGGATGCAATACTCCAGATGTGGCCTAACCAGTGCCGAATAGAGGGAAATAATCACTTCCCTCAATCTGCTGCCAATGCTCCTACTAATGCAGCCCAATATGCTGTTAGCCTTCTTGGGAACAGAGGCACGCTGTTGACTCATATCCAGCTTCTCGTCCACTGTAATCTCCAGATCCTTTACTGCAGAACTGTAGTTTAGCCAGTTGGTCCCCAGCCTGTAGCAGTGCATGGGATTCTTCCGTCCTTTTGAATCTCATCAGATTTCTTTTAGCCCAATCCTCCAATTTGTCTAGGGGTTCTCAAACTGGGGGTTGGGATCCCTTAGGAGGTTACAAGGTTATTACATGGGGAGTTGCAAGTTGTCAGTGTCCACCCCAAACCCCGCTTTCCCTCCAGCATTAATAATGGTGTTAAATATATGTAAACATGTTGTTAATTTATAAGGAGGCTTGCACTCAGAGCCTTGCTATGTGAAAGGGATCACCAGTACAAAAGTTTGAGACCCACTGGTCTAGGTCACTCTGGACCCTATCCCTACCCTCCACCATATCTACCACTCTCCCCAGTTTAGTGTCATCTGCAAACTTGCTGAGGGTGCAATCCATCCCATAATCCACATCATTAATGAAGATGTTGAACAAAACCGGCCCCTGAACAGACCCCTGGGGCACTATGCTTGATATTGGCTGCCAACTAGACATCGGACCATTGATCATTCTCTGTTGAGCCCGACGATCTAGCCAGCTTTCTATCCACCATCCATTCATCAAGCCCATACTACTTTAACTTGCTGGCAAGAACACTGTGGGATACCATATCAAAAGCTTTGCTAAAGTCAAGATATATTATGTCCACCGCTTTCCCCATATCCACAGAGCCAGTTATCTCATCATAGAAGGCAATCAGGTTGGTCAGGCATGACTTGCCCTTGGTAAATCCATGTTGACTGTTCCTGATCACCTTCCTCTCCTGCAAGTGCTTCAAAATGGATTCCTTGAGGACATGTGCCATGATTTTTCCAAGGACTGAGGTGAGGCTGACTGATCTGTAGATTCCCAGATTCTCTTTTTTCCCTCTTTTAAAGATGGGCACTACATTAGCCTTTTTACAATGGTCTCGGACCTACCCTGATCGGGACCTCCCCTGATCGCCACGAATTTTCAAAGATAATGGCCAAAGGCTCTGCAATTACATCCGCCAACTCCCTCAGCACCCTTGGATTCATTAGATCTTGACCCATAGACTTGTCATGTCCAGCTTTTCTAAATAGTCCTGAACTTGTTTTTTCACCACTGAAGTCCGCATACCTTCTCACCATACTGTGCTGCCCAGTGCACCACTCTGGGAGCTGCTCTTGTCTGTGAAAATGGAGGCAAAAAAAGCATTGAATACTTCAGCTTTTCCACATCATCTGTTACTAGGTTGTCTACCTCATTCAGTAAGGATACCACACTTTCCCTGACCTCCTTCTTGTTGCTAACATACCTGTAGAAACCCTTCTTGTTACCTTTCACATCCCTTGATAGCTGCAACTCCAATTGTGCCTTGGCCTTCCTGATTACAACCTTGCATGCCTAAGCAATATTTTTATACTCCTCCCTCGTCATTTGTCCAAGTTTCCACTTCTTGTAAGCTTTCTTGTAGTATTTAAGCTCACTGAAGATTTCTCTGTTAAGCCATACTGGTTGCCTGCCATATTTACTCTTCTTTCTGCACATCGGGATGGTTTGTTCCTGCGCCCTCAGTAAAGCTTCTTTAAAATACAGCCAGCTCTCCTGGACTCCTGTCCCCCTCATTTTATCCTCCAAGGGGATTCTGCCCATCAGTACCCTGAGGGAATCAAAGTCTTCTTTTCTGAAGTCCAGCGTCCATATTCTGCTGCTCTCCTTTCTTCCTTTTGTCAGGATCCTGAACTCGACCATCTCATGGTCACTGCTGCCCAGGTTGCCACCCACTTCTACTTCCCCTAACAATTCTTCCCTGTTTGTGAACAGGCTGTCAAGAAGAGCATGGCCCTTAGTTGGTTACTCCAGCACTTGCATCAGGAAGTTGTTGCCAACACTCTCCAAAAACTTCCTGGATTTTCTGTGCACTGCTGTATTGCTTTCCCAGCTGATGTCTGGGTGATTGAAGCCCTGCATTAGAATCAGGGCCTGTGCTCTGGAAACTTCTGTTAGTTGTGTGAAGAAAGCCTCTTCTACCTCATCCTCCTGATCTTGTGGTCTATAGCAGACACCCACCACGACATCACCCTTGTTGCTTTCGCTTTTAAACTTAACCCAAAGACCCTCAACAGACTTTTTCTCCAGTTTCATACTGGAGCTCTGAGCAATCGTATGGCTTCCTTAAATACGGTGCAACTCCTCCACCTTTTCTTCCCCACCTGTCCTTCCTGAACAGTTTATACCCATCTATGACAGTGCTCCAGTCACGCGAGTTACCGCACCAAGTCTCTTTTATTCCAATCACATCATAGTTCCTTGACTGTGCCAGGACTTCCAATTCTTCCTGCTTGTTTCCCGAGCTTCTTGCGTTTGTGTACAGGCACCGAAGCTAAGTAGCCAATTACCCTACTTTCTCCGTATGAATCAGGAGGCCTCCCCTGTTGCACCCTCCTCCTTGTGTTTCCTCCTGGTATCCCTCTTCCCCACTTACCTCCAGGCTTAGGTCACCATCCCCCAGTGAACCTATCTTAAAGCCCCCCCTCACTAGGTTAGCAAGCCTGCCTGGGAAGATGTTCTTCCCTCTTTTGTTAGGTGGATTCCATCTCTTCCTAGCAATCCTTCTTCCTGGAACAACATCCCATGTTTGAAGAATCCAAAGCCCTCTCTCTGACACCACCTGTGTAACTACACATTTACCTCCAAAATTCAGTGGTCCCTACCTGGACCTTTTCCTTCAACAGGGAGGATGGACGAGAACATGACTTGCACCTCAAATTCTATCCCGTGTTCCTCTATGAAGTTCCAAATGATCAGAGAATGCATTATAGTGATATATGTATTTTTACTAGGTAGCCATGGATATGTTATAATATATAAAATGCTATGGATGGCCAACACCAATGGCTCTGGTATGCTTGTGAATTAAGTCATCCACATAACGTATGTAACAGCTACTGAGCTAGTCCATATGTTCACCAAATACTAGCATCATGTGTGGCTGTAGAGAGATACTGGGTTTCTATACAGATTCCAACATACATGAATATCACTGATTTACTGTACGGTGGTGCAGCTATGGCAGGGTTAATTAAGCAAACAAAAAATGTCACATAAGAACTGGTTTATTTTTCTGCTCAGTCACATCAGAGAGAAAT
This sequence comes from Dermochelys coriacea, assembly GCF_009764565.3. Classification (NCBI taxonomy): domain Eukaryota; kingdom Metazoa; phylum Chordata; order Testudines; family Dermochelyidae; genus Dermochelys; species Dermochelys coriacea. The sequence goes on from NC_050073.1 coordinate 50,038,963, forward strand.
AGAGCTAATGCTATGGTCTTACAGTGCTTACAATGAGGTCTGTCAGGATGGACTCTAGGCAGCACAAAATTGATGCAATTTTACGTCTCATTGATTACCAGAATGGGAATTGTGAACAGTTCTCCAATTTCTACACAATATCAAAAATATTCTTTGCAGTCCAAACATACACAAATGCTTCCAGAGGCAGATAATAAAGGAAAGCAACTATGTACAGTATTGGGTTTTTTTTCGTGTGTCTGAGTCAGGCCCATCAGACCCTTATGTAGGCTAATAATAAAGCAATAAGGTGACACACAACAGAGGGTGTCATTCTGAGAGTAGCTCTGGAATGGGTTGCATAGAACAAAAGGGCAGTACGGTGCCCGTAGGCTCCAGGGATACACTTATTTTTGAAAAGTGCATTCTATGTATTGCTGGCATAGCAGCATTGCACAGACTGTGGGAATGCACAAATCAAAACAAAGGATATTAAAATAATGACAAAGGGATGACAAAACCAGTAGAAAAATAAAGTTGTATTATTACCACTATATTGTCTCAATCACCAGCAGCTTTGAACTTTGGTTTTATTTTTTGACAAAATGGCAAGGGAACCAAGTAACTTTTATTTATTTATTTTTATTAAAAATATCACAACTCTATTCTCTTTCAGCAATGTGAATCATTAATTATTATTATTATTACTGGCTACATCAACCGTGGACCATAGAAAGTTGTTATTTAATGAGGAAGAGGCTAAAGTTCTGAGCATGAGAAATGAAAAAAAAAAATCCCAGGAAAAGTCCATGGCGAGGGAAAAGAAATGTCATGTTAATCAAATACTGCAAATGACATTATATACGCTGACATATGTTAAGCAAGCTATGATATCCACTAACACTGGAAGGTGCCTAGCAACCTTCCACTGGCTTCAGTGGGACTAAAGGGCATTCAGCATATTGTAGAATTGGGTCCTTAATAACTGTGCTGACTCAGGGCTCAATCCTGTGAGGTGCTGAGCACCCTCACCTCCTGCTAAATCCAGCAGGATCAAACAATGAGCCACGTTTTGCAACCATAGTGGCAAGAACAGATGTTATTTAAATAACAGAAGAGCCCTAGACTAATACAATAGATATTATATCTATCACCATGGCTGGCAGGCTGGGCAGTCCAACAGATTAGACTGGAAGTCAGAGAATCTAGGTTCTATTCTCAGTTCTGCCTCTATCCTTGGGGAAATCTTCACTCTTCCTGTCTCAACCTGTACTTGTAAAAAATGAGGCTAATGATATTTACCTTCCTCTGTAAAGTGCTTTGAAAATGATGGATGAAAAATTAGATGGATTCATAAAATTTAGGAAAAAGAAAAGGAGTACCCGTGGCACCTTAGAGACTAACAAATTTATTAGAGCATAAGCTTTCGTGAGCTACAGCTCACTTCATCGGATGCATTTGGTGGAAAAAGCAGAGGAGAGATTTATATACACACACACAGAGAACATGAAACAATGGGTTTATCATACACACTGTAAGGAGAGTGATCACTTAAGATAAGCCATCACCAGCAGCGGGGGGGGGAAAGGAGGAAAACCTTTCATGGTGACAAGCAAGGTAGGCTAATTCCAGCAGTTAACAAGAATATCAGAGGAACCGTGGGGGGGGGGGAGGGAGAAATACCATGGGGAAATAGTTTTACTTTGTGTAATGACTCATCCATTCCCAGTCTCTATTCAAGCCTAAGTTAATTGTATCCAGTTTGCAAATTAATTCCAATTCAGAAGTCTCTCGTTGGAGTCTGTTTTTGAAGCTTTTTTGTTGAAGTATAGCCACTCTTAGGTCTGTGATCGAGTGACCAGAGAGATTGAAGTGTTCCCCAACTGGTTTTTGAATGTTATAATTCTTGACGTCTGATTTGTGTCCATTCATTCTTTTACGTAGAGACTGTCCAGTTTGGCCAATGTACATGGCAGAGGGGCATTGCTGGCACATGATGGCATATATCACATTGGTAGATGTACCTATATCGGAAACCAACTGACCGCTATTCCTACCTACATGCCTCTAGCTTTCATCCAGATCATACCACTCGATCCATTGTCTACAGCCAGCGCTACGATATAACCGCATTTGCTCCAACCCCTCAGACAGAGACAACACCTACAAGATCTCTATCATGCATTCCTACAACTACAATACCCACCTGCTGAAGTGAAGAAACAGATTGACAGAGCCAGAAGAGTACCCAGAAGTCACCTACTACAGGACAGGCCCAACAAAGAAAACAACAGAACGCCACTAGCCATCACCTTCAGCCCCCAACTAAAACCTCTCCAACGCATCATCAAGGATCTACAACCTATCCTGAAGGACGATCCATCACTCTCACAGATCTTGGGAGACAGACCAGTCCTTGCTTACAGACAGCCCCCCAATCTGAAGCAAATACTCACCAGCAACCACACACCACACAACAGAACCACTAACCCAGGAACCTATCCTTGCAACAAAGCCCGTTGCCAACTCTGTCCACATATCTATTCAGGGGATACCATCATAGGGCCTAATCACATCAGCCACACTATCAGAGGCTCGTTCACCTGCGCATCTACCAATGTGATATATGCCATCATGTGCCAGCAATGCCCTCTGCCATGTACATTGGCCAAACTGGACAGTCTCTACGTAAAAGAATGAATGGACACAAATCAGACGTCAAGAATTATAACATTCAAAAACCAGTTGGAGAACACTTCAATCTCTCTGGTCACTCGATCACAGACCTAAGAGTGGCTATACTTCAACAAAAAAGCTTCAAAAACAGACTCCAACGAGAGACTGCTGAATTGGAATTAATATGCAAACTGGATACAATTAACTTAGGCTTGAATAGAGACTGGGAATGGATGAGTCATTACACAAAGTAAAACTATTTCCCCATGGTATTTCTCCCTCCCAACCCCCCTCCCCCCACTGTTCCTCTGATATTCTTGTTAACTGCTGGAATTAGCCTACCTTGCTTGTCACCATGAAAGGTTTTCCTCCTTTCCCCCCCCTGCTGCTGGTGATGGCTTATCTTAAGTGATCACTCTCCTTACAGTGTGTATGATAAACCCATTGTTTCATGTTCTCTGTGTGTGTGTATATAAATCTCTCCTCTGCTTTTTCCACCAAATGCATCCGATGAAGTGAGCTGTAGCTCACGAAAGCTTATGCTCTAATAAATTTGTTAGTCTCTAAGGTGCCATGGGTACTCCTTTTCTTTTTGCGAATACAGACTAACACGGCTGCTACTCTGAAACCTGTCATAAAATTTAGGACCATTGTGATCATCTAGCCTGATCTCCTACATAACACAAGCCATAGACTCTCACTCATTCACATCCACATCAAGTCCATAACTTCTGCAGCTAGGGCACATGTTTCAGAAAGACATCGATTCTTGATTTAAAGGCTTCAAGAGATGGGGAATCCACCACAAGCCTTGGTAAATTGTGCCAATGGTTAATTGCACTAACTGTTAAAAGAATGTGCCTTATTTTTTATATAAATATTATATATATGATATATGCAACATCTATCACCATGGCAGATGGGCACTTTCAATGTACTCAGGAATGCAAAAATATTTAATAGAAAAATTAAATAAGACACTATAAGAGGATGACACCCATGATGCCCACAGCAAAACTACTAGACATCATTCCTAATCCGTTCTTATGAAAGTCAATCCAAATATTCCCAGTGACTCTAAAGGGAGCAAGTGGGGACCCCATATTAACTCAAATTTACACAACAGAACGTAATTATAAGCAAACAACACTAAATATTCCCAGCCCCAAATCCTCAAACCACCAGCAAAAGGAATGAAGCCACCAAAAGTCATCCTTATCTACTTCCATTAGGGTATAGATAGTAGATGTAATAGAATAAGCATTGACAGCTAATCTTTATCTATCATCAAAAGAAGCAACCAGTGAAGGTTCTGTGAAGTACACAGGTTTATACCCAGGTTAATACAGGAGAGATGATACACACTAGATACTCAGAGTTGCTCTGCCAAGAGCTTCTCCATAGTCTTAAACAAAAAATGCAAGAATAGGTTTTGCTATATAACACTCTTCTGAGGCAGACAAATGTTACTACTCCATCTTTCAGATGAAGAAGCTGAGGCACAGAGATGTGAAGTGACATGTCCAAGGGCAGGCCAGGATATCTATGGCAGAGCCAGGAATAGAACTTAAATCTCCCGATTCCAGGCCAAAAAATAATCCAATTAAAAGAGAAGAACAATGTTTGCTTCTATTAATAATCAATAAATTGAGCACCTTTTTTCTACAAAAAGAGAAATCTAGTTCACAAAAGCTTGTTTGTTGTGCAGAAACAGGGTTTTTTAAAAGCTTTTTGTGACAATGGTGACTCACTCACTGGTCACCACCAACTTCCACTGTAGTTTCTTCAGGCCAGGTATAAAATCAATAGAACAATTATGGGACTTGTGTTGCTATTGTATTAACAACCTTTCACCTGGGACTTCATGCAATATTACTATTCAACCTCATTATAAACTTAATGCAGCCTGGAGCATAAAATCCCATTTTCTAGATGGCTACTTTGTCTTTTTCTAAAAAGTATATAGATAATGCAACTGTACCACCAGCAGCAGATAAAAACATTGACACAGTAGACTGAAAACAGGGTATTCTTTTCCCCTTTACATTGCTATATTGTCATAGTTTATAATAGCAGTAATGGCCTCTAGGTTGGCCATTCTTCATAGTTAGTAACCAGCTGGGTTAAGATTCCTCAAGGGCTGCAGTCAGTCATTAGCTGCCATGAAAGGCCTGACCTGGTGTCATTGCTTAAATACTGTACACACAGGCAAAGTGAAATTTGAGTCATATCCATATTATGCAGATAGTACTCAAAATGACCAGTAGACAATATGTTATTCAATGTCTGTGTATACAACTGAAGAAACTATAGTGGAACATATATCTGCAGGATGACATGCAGGCAAGACCCATCATTTAACACAACTGTTATTATATTTGTCTCCTCTCCTACTATTACACAAAATATTAAGAGAGTCATAATGGTTTTCCTTCCTTCTACAACAAACTGAATAGATAATAACTAGATTATGAGTCCTGGGGGGCAGGAGCTGTCTGCTTTCCTGTTTGGAAAGCATCTAGTATAATATGAACATTTCTGGATGTAAATAATACAGGCAACCTATGACAGATGTTCTCAAATTAATACACCTCTGCATCTGAATTTTGAGGTTACTGCTTATAAGCTACAAATTATTATTGAGCAGGCTTGTAATAGTCTAATATATTTATTCCTGACTTTGTACATATAATAGAAAGAATGGTCTTGTAAGGTATGAGAGCCAGGAGATCTGGGTTATACTCAAGGCTCTTCCACAGAATTCCTGATTCTTTGGAGTATGTCATTTAGAGACAAATTTTCAAAAGAGACCTCTAATTCTGGGGGCCTTGGGTTTTGTGTGTCCACCCTTGGAAACATAGAGGCCTGCGTTTCAGTGGTGCTGAGCTCCCACTGATTTCCATAAGAGTAATATGTGCTCAGCACTTTTGAAATTCAGGCCTTGTAGGTGTCTAAAGTTGGTTATCCACTGACCAAGGACCACAACTTAGATGACACTTTTGAATATATGAGCTTTAACCTCGCTGTGCCTCAGTTTCCCATCTTTAACATGGAAATAATTTTTACCTACTTCATAGGAGTTATAGGCTTAATTAGTTAACATCTGTCAAACACTTTGAGATCCTCAGACAATAGAGCCTATAGAAATGTTAAGTATTATTATATGGTTGCATATTATTGTTACTTTCTATTTGAATTATTCAAAAACTGATATAGATTAGATAGATAGATAGATAGATAGATAGATAGATAGATAGATAGATCCTTGATGCAGATCTACTGCTCCTATAAGTTCTCATGGGAATCATGCTGAGGGGAGAATGCACACTTTAGCATAATGTTTAAAAGGTTTTTGGCAGAAATAAAACTTTCCCCCCAAACTCAGCCATTTATATGGGTGAAAGATTCTGGGGATTAAAGTTCTCTGCCACTGAGGAAATACCATCCTGGACAACAACAGTACCAGCTACTCACTGCACATCCTACCCCCATGACAAGAAGTGGCTATCACTGGAGTTGAGATGAAAACTCTTTTGATATGATACAAGTGATACACCCCTCGTATTTGAAGAGGGTTGAAAGAGGTAGCGGAAAATGCTGAATCAGCTATTTCAGATACATGTTCCACACTAGCCAAATCCAGCAGCATCACATAATGAAGTAGAAAAGCAATAGTCTCTTTACATGAGTCTGTGGTAGCTATGCCTGGAAAATTGCATTAGTTTTGGATACCTCATTACCAATCAGAAGAAATTAATAAAAGAGCTACCACAATGATCAGGAAACTGGAGGTAACGTATGAGGAAAAACTGGAAGAGTTAAATAAGTCTAGCATGGTCACCGTGATAACTGAGAGGGAACATTATTTTTATACAAAAGGGAATGGTATACATCAAGAAGAAGGAGGAAATATTTAGTGTGATATAAGGAAGATGAGAATTTAAAAAAAACTAGGAGCAAATGGATGAAATAAAGAAGGAAAAATGTAGGCTGAACATTAAGAAAACTTTCTTAAGAGTAAGATCTTTTAGGCTGTGAAATAATCTTTGAGGAGAGTGGGTGTTAAACCTATTGCTTGGAACTGTTGAAAGTAGAGTAGATAAAGCACAAGACAGAAAGAAACAATCATGCACTGTCCCCAACACTCCAGTAGATGTGTACTAGATTATCTAAATATGTCTTTATTTCTGTGAGAATGTTTCCTCTAGTCAACTGTTTTTGAACATCACTGTGTTTAGCACTCTTACAGAAGCCATCAAAACATATAATTTTGTGACCTTGTTTCTCTTATCTTTCCCTCTACTTTAAATAAAGAGCTTATGTCATCACTGTATTATCCTAATGTTTTCAGACTTGACTCATTTCTATCTCTGAAAACCTCTTTTATGCAGCCACTGGCCATGGCATTTAGCATTTTTCCTGCAAAATGGAGCCCCTCTGCACTCATCTGATTTTTTTTATAAGGTAACCCATCACCGTGGTATCTTAGTGACCTTATAAAAATCTAGATAGATAGATGGGTGAAGAAAGGCTTGGGCAGAAAAAATGCTAAATGCCATGACTGTCTTCCATCCCCCAACACGCACATACACTTTTCTTTAAAACACAAAAGACCAATGCTGCAGTCAAAAGCTTTCTAAAACGTGAGCAAAAAAGTCTACAAAACTGTAAGTATGTGATATAGAAGATTGCTAAGGCAACTATAGAAAACAGGACCTAAAAGCTTTTGATATCGTAGGAAAATAAATAATTATCGCTGCATGTTTTTAAAAACAATCAAAATATCCTGACCTTTACTGGGAAATTGCATTTAAAATACTTATAAGAAATATCTGTTATCTGTAAATCTTTCTTAGCATCAGTGTTCTGAGAAGTCTCTAGTTTAAAAAAAAAGAAAGCTTGGTGGTTTTCTAGATTTTAATTTGAAAAGTCACATTCATATTAAAAATAAAGTGCAAATACATTTTGAAATGTCAAAGGCAAAGGAAGAAAAAAAATATATAATCCAGCAATAGTTGCAGGCATCCTGATATTACCTTTTCCTTCAACAGCTGCTCATATCATCAGTCTCAAATAAGGGTATCTTCCTCTTGAAACTAACATGAACCACTTAGAATGTTACCTTTTCAAAACAAAAATCACTATGTGCTTTTATGATTCTTTTGCAATGAGTGTTCTGAAATATAAGAATCCTAAATCTCAGTTTTCTACACACTTTCATTATTACATCTAAGTAGCAGTGTAAGGCACATGGGCCCTGATTGAACAAAGCATTTAAGCATGTGCTTAACTTTAAGCATGTGCTTATGTTCATCCCTATTCAGCCAAGCACAAGTGCTTGAGTCCCATAGAAAAATAAAATAATTAGGAAATGATTTGAAAATCAAATTTAGTCTTTACTGGTTATTCAGTTTGCTTTCCTTCTGCATTTTACTCTGTTTTTTTTTTGTTTTGTTTTTTTTACCTTTTGTCTTCCACTCTCTTCTGCTCGTGCAAGTTCAGTGGAACTATTTACATATGAGAATTTACTTAGGAGATGTTCAGTGTTTGCAGGATCAGGGTCTTTGTAAAAAGTAATACAATCATTTTTGCAAAAACAAACTCTAATTTTTAGACGTAATTTAAATATCCTCTTAAACTCTCAAGAAACTGTTACCCCTTCCCTTTCAGCACCAGGCATATAATGATTCTTGATTGACAGATTATGTGACCATTTCTAACCAGGCATTGGGAGAAGTTACTTTTTCTCTCTCTTTTTTTGTTTCCTAAACTGATCTAAAATATAGCTTAATCCGGTGAAAACTGACAATTGGCAGACTCCACTCAAGAAGCCCTCAAGAATGGAATAGTAGGGGGTTTTGCATATCTAGAAATGAGTTGCAATTTGTCAGTGTTTGCACGCTGGGGGAGAAGGAACGGGATAGAGAATAATGAGGATGTTAGGAATGCAGTATTGTATGCTGTATGATTGAAATATGACCATGTATATCATTGTTGCTACCACTGTTATCAATTGCAACGAATCTTATACAAGTTATGTTATGTAGGGTATCGATCTATCAAATATGATTATCCTGTTTATATGCATGTATATCTTTGTATCTAAAGTTATGAATATTGACTATGTACCTGTATTTCAAATATGTCGTTTCTTGGGTAACGCACAAGAAAAATCACATTGATGCCACACAGCTTTTTTTTTTTTAAATTACCAAAAATAATATAAACTGGCATGATTATGTAGTGCTATTTTGACAAATAACATTTGCAGAATTTTAAAATATTGTGGACAGATTTTTCATTTTTTGGTGCAGATGCCTTCAGAAGTAGTACTTATATGGTTCCCATTACAATAACATCTAAGCATCTCACAATCTTTAATGCTTTTGTCTTCATGATATAGGGAAGTATTATTGTCCTTATTTTATGAGGCGCAGGGGGAAGGAGGGACAGAGGCAGAGAGAGAGAAAAACTTGCCCAATATCACAGAGAAATTTGCAGTGGAGTAGGAATCCAGGTCTCCGTGAATCTAAAGTCAGCACCCTAACCCCTAGGCCTCCTTCCTATGACACAGTTATGCAGTTCTGATTCCATTCTGTAGGGAAGATTAATGCATTACACATTATCCAGTACAATACCACTAATGTCATTCAATAATTAAATACAAAAACACAGGTAAATAGTGTGCAAAAATGTGCTAGTAAATTTGAAATTAGGATACTTTTATTTAAGTCCCCTAACTTTAGGTACCCAGGTTTGAAAAAAATTACCTAAAATATATTTCAAGACAGGAAAAAATTTCAGTTTCATCTAAACCATGGGTCTCAATTTTTTTTTTTCATTTGAAGATCCTACAAACTTTCGAATGGAGGTGCAGAACCCTTGGAAATCAATTATGTGTGTGTGTGTGTATATACATATATTTGTATTTTGTTCAGTCTAAGTCTTTTGTGAACCCCTTAGACATAGTCTCTGGATCCTGGCCACAGGTTGAGAATCACTGATCTAAACATCCAACTTTTGAACACAAAAATAATCTGCAACATTTTTTTATACATTTAATAATGTTTTTACATACACAATAATCTGCTTTTATGTTTGATCAACTAAATTTTATATGTTATATACTCCAAAATTATGTGCAAGAGGGTTTTTTATGTGAAAATATAATGAACCCAAGTTCCAATGCACACAATGCCTGTGATCTAAAATCATTCTTGTTTGTTTAATAATCTTTGATCCTGAAAGGCTCTGAAAAACTACAGCCTACAATGATTTCATGATCCAATTGGACACTTGAGTAATTACTTCAATTTATATTTCTGATACGGGTCTCAATCCTGCCAGATGCAGAGCCCAGATCCAGTTAAGCTTTGTTGGACTGCGTCCTTAGTTTCAGGCTGTGGTTGGCCCTAATGAATCCATAAAGGAGAGTGAGGAAGTGTAAAGCCCTCCAACACTACCTGTCTGCCCTTGTAATATCTTACTGACAAACAGAGAATTGGCAAGGTAAACCCTTTATTATGAACAGGGACTATGTACAGAAATGAGGCAACAGAATTTTCTATTGCTCTGTGTAGCTGCAGCTTGTGACTGCCCTGATCTGGCCTTCTTTGTTTCTATCCCAGCAGAAAGTGTGTCCCAGCAAACCAAAGACTAGCATGTACACACATTTTTCAGAACTCTTTTAAAAATATCCTTACTTAACTGAAACACTATTAAACTAAACTATCAAAACTATTAAAAGTACATAACGGACTTAACTCTTTAGGTTGCTTAAACATGTCTCAATAGTCTCTTAGAGCATTTCAACAGTCTTCCCAATCTACTGTATTGCAAACACTCGTTAGTCAAATCCTTGTCTATAACAGACTGTTCATTCTATTTGTCAATAACAGGATCATTTAGTGCAGTGGTGGGCAACCTGTGGCCTGTGGGCCATACGCAGCCCGTCAGGGTAATCCACTCGTGGACCGCCAGACAGTTTGTTTACGTTTGCAAGGCCGCCCACAGTTCCCCAGTGGCCACAGTTCGCTGTTCCCGGCCAATGGGAGCTGCGGGAGGCATTCTGAGGCATATCTAGTAATTGAGTATTTATATGTCTGTTGTAGAGGAATACAGCAGTAGCAGTATAGTTGGAGAATTGCTAATATGGATCTTCTCCTTGTATCCATGGCTTCACTATACATACAGCACATTCAGCTAATCCACTAATTTGAGGATATCTGGGACTAGATGTCTCATGATGAAAGTAATATGTTTTAGCAAAGTTCAGGAATTCCTTATTCTTGAACTGTGGTCCATTGTCAGCTATTACTGTCTTTGTGAAGTCCATGACTTGCAAATACAGATTAATGTGCCTGATACTGTTGCTGCTGTGGTGTCTTCAAGTGTGACTGTTTCTGGGAAATTGGTAAAGTAGTCCATTTATAACAGGTTCAGTGTCTTCCTAAACGAACATGTCAATCCCAACTTTGTCCCAGGAATTGCTAGTTGTTTGTTTCTTGTTATTGTGCTTCTGCTGGGAATCTCAGTACTTATGACATGTTCCACACCTGGCTCACCATTTCATAAATGTCACTATTCATCTGTGGCCATAAACAGTTTCTCCTCTCTGCTTTTTGATTTGGTCATCCCAGGTGCCCTTCATGTATTCATTCCAATATTTTCCTTCTCATCAACTGTGAGGACCATGATCTGTGTTCCCTTCAGAGAACTGAGATCACTGAAAGCTCATTTTTATAGTGGGAATATGCAGCTGAGAAGTGTTATTTCCCTTTCCTTTATTTATTGCATGCATCACTGTTTTCAGAATTTCATCTTTAGCTGTTTCTGACACTAATTCATCCGATATGCCTGGGGATATAGCATGTGACACTATTATCATGTTACCATGTATGTTTACTGCTTGTTCCAGATCATCAGACCATGTAATGTCAGATGGAGCACACATTCTTGAGTGTATGTCTGCCATTACTAAGTGGCATCCTCACTGAAACTCCAGGGTGAGATCGTAGTTCTGTAATTTCAAAAGTAATCACTATTTCCTTGGTGGTGTTCTCCAAGTTCCTTTTTGTGTATTTCCATCAGTGATTTGTGATTAGTTTCTGCTTGGAAGCTAAAACCATAAAGAAAGTCATGAAATCTTGTACCAGAACTATGTCTGCTAGATCTAGTGTCTTTTTTTTTCAATTTGTATGTATATCTTCTCTGCATCTGTAATAGCCCTAGTTCCTAGACTTCCTTTCAAAGCATCTGTGGAGAATTTGATACCTTTCGGTGGGTCAAAAAATTGCAATGCTGGAGCTGATGTCAGAAAGTGCTTTAAATCACTGAACTCTTTCATGCTCTGGCATCCGGGCCATTCAGTGACCTTGTGGAGGAAATGTCTTAGGTGAGTTGTGTACAGTTAGGTATGAATTTGCAGACATAAGTCAACATGCCTAGCAGCCTTTGAATTCCTTTTTTAACTTTAGTCTTGGCATGTACACTGCTGCTTGAATTGTTAATTCATCAGGCAAGATTCCTTTGGAAGTCAATCTCTCTCCCAAGTATTTTCTTTTTGCTGTTTGAAATTAACATTTGGCCTTATTCAGTTTAAGATTATTAGCTCTTGTAACTTCCAGTACTCTCCTCAATCATTCCTGATCATTTAATGGCAGTGCTGCCCCAAATTATTATGTCATCAATGTATACTTTCGTGACTGCTAGACCCTCTAGTGTAATGGCTCATTGTACAGTAAAATATTTCTGGAGCAGAAACATATTCTGAAATATCATCTTAAGAAGCACATCTGCCAAATGGTGCGTTGAAAGTGCATATCTTGCAGCTCTCACTGTCCAAGGGGATCTGCCAAATCACACTGATGCATCTAATTGCTGAAAAATTGGCTCATACCATCTGAAATAACAGTTCACTTCTTGTGGACAAATGGAAAGGTCTCTTTTATGTTTCTATTCAGCAATTTGGTCTATCCGCAAGCTGTTGTCCCAGTCCCTTTTCTTTACAATTACTAATGAAGTGGACCAAATGGTTGGTTTCTCTAGTTTCTGAATGATACCATTTACTGTCATAGTTTGCAGCTTTTTTCTAACCTCTTTCTTACGTATGTACCACAGTTTCTACACTCATCTCTTAAATTGTCTCTTGTATGTTACCAAAGCACTCAATTTTCTGTGCATACATCTTCATATGATGTTATTACACTTTCATATATGTTGTCTTTATGTCTCTCTATGGCATACCCTCCTCTTAACATGACCAAGGACCTTACAAGTGCATAGGGCCAAGACTGATTCCTTGCCTCATGGCACCACGACAAGCACCCATTTTATTGTTTTCCCTTTATATTTGAGTGTCAGTGTGCACTCACCCATCACTGGAATGGTTTCCACTTTTGTCTCTTCCACTCTTATATGTGCTCCTTATATCTCTCTATTTCAGTTTCTGTTGTTACACTTACTTTTGAGCCTGTATCCATCTTGCATATTAGATAAAAATCCTTTGTGCACTTTTAATTAATCTTTTTGGAGATTTCAGCCTCTTCCAGTACTGTGTTTAAGAACAGCTCTTCACAATATGTGGGTTTATTATAGTTTCTACACATTTGCCTGAATGTTGGCCATTTCCTATAATCATGTGGGTTACCACATGGCTGGCATTGTTTCCTGCTTTCCATGTTTCTGTCCTTGGCTAATTTAATTTCAAGTAACTTTTCCCTTGCTGATTTAACTACAGTACTCACAGACATGCTCTGTGCCTTTCTCTAGGCTTTTTGTTTATGTTTCTGTTTTTTCTGCTCCTTGCATATATATATTGCCTTTTTTAGTGTCAGATCCATCTCCCTTAGTAACCATTCATGACCTTTTTCATGGTTAAACCTGGACAAGCTGGTCCTTATAAAGTTAATATTCCATATTCACAGACTTCGTTCCCTTTGTACTGTGTTCACATCCTGAACATATATCGTCTTAAGTATTTTTTTAGGAACAGAATGATTCCCAAACATTATCATATTCTGCCAAAGCTTTGTTCTCTTTCCCTACCACCATCTGTATGGAATGCATAGTACACATCTCGGACTTCTGAGCTTGTCATTGTTAACAGCAAAAGAATCTTTTTCCAATTCTTCAGTTTATTCGCCACTGGGGCTTTCATACATAGCTCAAATTGCTCTTTGAACCATTTTCAGACACATTTAGATTTCCCCTGCTTCTCAGGCATAGGCTCTGTAGCAGCCATTGCCATGCTACTTCTCTCACTGGGTCTTCCAGCATGCTGTATGTTTCATGTCCAGTATCAGGCAGTATCTCACTCATGAGCAGACCACTGTCAAGACCAGGGGTTCGCAAAATACAACCTGAGGGCCTGATCCTGCCTGTCTAACATTTCTGTCCGGCCCACCATGACTAACATTTCTGTCCAGCTTCCTCTGCCCCTCGCGATCTCCATGTCCGGGCTGCTAAAAGTCCCATGGTGCAGCAGGGAGCTCATGCAGGCTGCCTGACTATTGTGGCCCCATGGCTCCTGGAAGCGTCCGGCTGCTGCTGGAACATCTCTGTGTGCCCCTAGCAGGGAGGAAGGGGCTCCGTGCATTGCTCACCCTCAGCACTGTCCTCACAGCTGACATTGATTTCCAGCCAATGGGAGCTGTGGGGGTGGTGCTTAGAATATCATAGAATATCAGGGTTGGAAGGGCCCTCAGGAGATCATCTAGTCAACCTCCCTGCCAAAGCAGGACCAATCCCCAACTAAATCATCCTAGCCAGGCTTTGTGTAAGACTGACCTTAAAAACCTCTAAGGAAGGAGATCCACAAAGCTCCCTAGGTAACCCTCCAGTGCTTCACCACCCTCCTAAGGAAAAAGTTTTTCTAAGATCCAACCTAAACCTCTTCAATTGCACTTGAGACCATTAGTACTTGTTCTATCATCTGCTACCACTGAGAACAGTCTAGATCCATCCTCCTTTGGAACCCCCTTTCAGGTCACTGAAAGCAGCTATCAAATGCCCCCCTATCTTTCTTCGGCAGACTAAATAATCCCAGTTCCCTCAGCCTCTCTCATAGATCAGGTCTCCAGCTCCCTAATCATTTTTGTGGCCCTCCACTGGACTCTTCCACTTTTCCACATCCTTCTTGTAGTGTGGGGCCCAAACCTGGACACAATACTCCAGATGAGGCCTCACCAATGCCAAAATAGAAGAAATGATCACGTCCCTCGTCTGCTGCAATGTTTCCTACTTATACAGCCCAAAATGCTGTTAGCCTTCTTGGCAACAAGGACACACTGTTGTCTCCTATCCAGCTTCTCATCCACTGTACCCCTAGGTCCTTTTCGGCAGACTGCAGCCTAGCCATTGGGTCCCTAGTCTATAGCAGTGCAAGGGATTGATCTGTCCTAAGTGCAGGACTCCTTCATTTGTCCTTGTGTTGAACCTTATCAATTTCTTTTGGCCCCATCCTCTAATTTCTCTAGATCCCTCTGCATCCTAGCCCTACCCTCCAGCATATCAACCACTCCTCCCAGTTTAGTGTCATCTGCAACTTGCTGAGGGTGCAATCCATCCCATCATCCACATCATTAATGACGATATTGAACAAAACTGGCCCTGGACCGACCCTTGGGCACGCCGCTTGATACTGGCTGCCAACTAGACATGGAGCCAGTGAATACTTACCCATTGAGCCCGATTATCTAGCCAGCTTTCTATCCACCTTATAGACCATTCATCCAACCTATACTTTTTTAACTTGCTGGCAAGAATACTGTGGGAGACCCTATCAAAAGCTTTGCTATGGTCAAGGAATAACATGTCCATTGCTTTCCCCTCATCCACAGAGCCAGTCATCTCATCATAGAAGGCAATTAGATTAGTGAGGCATGATTTGCCCTTGGCAAATACATGCTGACTGTTCCTGATCACTTTCCCTCCTCTAAGTGCTTCAGAATTGATTCCTTGAGGACCTGCTCCATGATTTTTCCAGGGACTGAGGTGAGGCTGACTGGCCTGTAGTTCCCAGGATCCTTCTTCTTCCCTTTTTTAAAGATAGGCACGACATTAGCCTTTTTCTAATCATCTGGGACCTCCCCCGATCGCCATGAGTTTTCAAATATAATGGCCAATGGCTCTGCAATCACATCCACCATCTCCTTTAGCATCCTCGGATGCATTGTATCCAGCCCCATGGAATTGTGCTCGTCGAGCCTTTTTAAATAGTCCTGAACCACTTCTTTCTCCACAGAAGGTTGGTCACCTCCTACCGATACCGTGCTGCCCAGTGTAGTAGTCTGGGAGCTGACCTTTTCGTGAAGACAGAGGCAAAAAAAGCATTGACTACATTAGCTTTTTCCACATCCCCTGTCACTAGGTTGCCTCCCTTATTCAGTAAGGAACCACACTTTGTTTGACCACCTTCTTGTTGCTAACATACCTGAATAATCCCTTCTTGTTATTCTTAACATCCCTTGCTAGCTGCAACTTCAAGTGTGATTTGGCCTTTCTGATTTCACTCCTGGATGCCTGAGCAATATTTGTATAGTCCTCCCTGGTCATTTGTCCAATCTTCCACTTCTTGTAAGCTTCTTTTTTGAGTTTAAGATAAGCAAGGATTTCAGTGTTAAGCCAGGCTGGTCTCCTGCCATATTTGCTGTTCTTTCTACACATCGGGACGGTTTGTCCCTGTAACCTCAATAAGGATTCTTTAAAATACAGCCAGCTCTTCCTGGACTCCTTTTCCCCCTCAGTTGTTCTCCCAGGAGATCCTGCCCATCAGTTCCCTGAGGGAGTCAAAGTCCTGCTTTTCTGAAGTCCAGGGTCTGTATTCTGCTGTTCTCCTTCTTCCTTGTGTCCTGAACTCGACCACTCATTTTCGGGCATGGCAGTGCAGGTAGACCTGCCTGCCCACCCCTCCCCTAAGGGGCGCGCAGAGACGTGCCAAGCAGCAGCCGCCACAGCTACGTCTGGGAGTGGTATGGGGGCCACAGCATATAGGCAGCCTGCCTGAGTCCTGCATTGCCGCCAGCCAGGAGCTGCTTATGGTAGATACTTTTCTGGACAGAGCCTGCACTTCGTACCCTCTCCTGCACTTCAGTCTCCTGCCTCAGGTCAGAACCCCATCCTGCATCCAAACTCCCTCCCTCCCAGACCCCGCACCTCCTCATTAATACAGTAGAAATGTGTGGCCCTTGATGACTTACCAAAATTCGTGGAGTGCCCCCATCCTGTGAAAATTATTGCCCACACCAGTCAAGATAAACTCTTATTATACACAGGGAGTATGTATAGAAAGAAGGTAACAAAACCACACTGTGTAGTTGTAGCATGCAACTCCCCTTTCCTGGTTGTCTTTGTTTCTGCCCAAACAGGAAGTGTGTCCAGTCTAGAAAACCAAAGAGTGCATCTAGAGTTTAAAAGTGTGGCATCTCTAAACTTCCTGCAGGAGTTACTCTATAGCACAGCCCTGATTCCTGAAGGTCCCACGGTCCTACCCAAGCAGATCACAAACTATAGGTATGTGGGGAAAGCAGATTGTGGCTTCACTTCTCCTGCACCCATTTTTAGATGAGGAGACTGAAAGAGGTGGGACCTTGACTCCTCCCTTCAACACACAAGTAAGCAGAGCTGAGCCAGTGCAAAGAGGGAAGTAAGAACCCTTCAGTGCACTGCAATAAATTATTTCCCCCATGGATCAAGGCAGGAGAAGGGTAGGAATTGTGATTGAGTCATGATTCCTTTCCCCAGACTTCCTCCTGAATAGTGTAGTTGCATTCTTTGCCTTATGCAGGGCTTTGAGCAACTGCTCAGTCCATCTTAATTTAGTGCCACGTGTATTGCTAACTCATACTCAATACAATAATTTGAATTTCATGTATTAAAGCAAGTGGGATTATTCACAGAAGTATGGGTTTCCCAGTCAAGTCCTAGTTGTACAATACATTTTACATAGAGAGGGTTATTTTTGTACACACAATTTTCCATTTTACAAGACTGTCCAAGTTTTTCATTATATTTTTAATTAAGTATATTTTGCACCTAATGAAGTCAGTTTCTCCTTTGTTTTACCCTTTATAATTATTTAACAGATATGATCATAGACAAATAATTGTATGCAATAACTGACTATATATGGATTCACAGTATGGAATTTTGTAATGTTTCTGCTGCCATGTTTGGAAGCATGCACAGTGTATACTTGTGATATGCTTAATTCTAACCAATGCTATATGGTGCCCCACTTTCTAACCATCCATTCACCCATGCTAGGAATGGGTGCTATTGAAAAAAATAATGAACAGAAAATATCAAGCCTTTCCTGAGCATTGACATTGGCTAATATATTTATTAAATTTTTTTTTCTATTTTTTTTGTTGCAACACCTGTTAGGACACGTAGGAGAGCAAAAGCACACACAGGAGGAGGGTGTCAAATTACAGAATTGGTTCACATTTAATTTTCTTGGCCATTGGCTATTGCTAGGAGATCTAGCTGCTTCCTGATTACATATTTGATGTTAAATATTATATATATTAATATATATATTTATTAATATTATTAATAATATTATTATATTATTTATATATTAATTATATTTTGCACAGTGATCATGGAAGTAGATAGACAGCAGCACTCATAACTCATTGCTTTATATGCCCTCCATAATACACTTTCCATTGAGGGGCACAAAGTGTTTTTTCTAAAGGAATAAGCTATAAGAAGAATAAAGATAAATTGTACCACACAAACATTGTGCATGTCAATTTAATATATAGTTTTGTATCAGGTTTGGATTTAGATGTGATATATGTATTGCCTATATAGAATATATCTAGCAATACATGGACTTGTACAACTCAGCTAAACCACTTTTATTGATTGATTTAAGTGTTCATAAGTACAGCTTGTATCAAAACTGAAAAAAAGCAATCATCCATCTTCGAATCTATTCCAGCACACTGACATATAATCTAGCAATAATATTTTAAAACGCAAATGTAAAACTAAAATATCGTAATTTTTTGAGAGAGGGACTTTTAATGAAATAGGTGCTTTGCATTATGTTAGAGGCCAAGATTTTAAATGTAGTCCCTATCGTTGAAGTCAACTGAAATCAATGAGAGCCGCAGGTGCTCAAAACCTTTGAAAAATCAGATCTTTTTTTGTTTAGTTACTTATATATGGATTTAGCTGTCTAATACGAATCATCCAAGTTTGAATATTTTAGCCTATATCCTCGGCTCTCACACATAAGGGCATTTGATTATGGCATTCTATAATGGATGGGGAGTAACTGAGGTAAAGAAACTACTAATCAAAACTCTCCAAAGTTAGAATCAATTATATTTGCCCCAGTGCACTAATATAGTATCTTTGGATTCCAGATACACTCACTCCTTTTGAGACCTTGCTTTTTGTTCTTGATCAGGATACATAAGAATTTCTCCCATATTAATTGACATTAGCTTGGCTAAAGTTTGCAGGATGTCCCATCTGATGTCACAAAAACTCGTGCAGTCTGATTCTATGCCATGCTTCTTTGGAGGCACAGCACACAAGGCACAGCCTCGTTATTGCTTGTGCTGCATATGTACTATGGACAAAGAGTCTTCAGCATTGTCAATGCAGCATGTTTCATGAGTACTAAACTCTGTATCAGCCAAATGCTGCTGAGAACACAAGTCTTGAAATACAGCAGAATCAGGGCTATTCTGCTGCCAGTGTTGAAGTGCCAGATTGCAGAGGGAATGTACAGAACTCCAATACTCATACTGCAGAGTGGCTCTTTCTTGTGTCTCACATGGAGGCAAAGATATGGCCAGTGGCTCTGCACATGGATTACACATATCTATGTCCAAAGCTTTGTGCAGGGACTCACGGACCACAGCTGCTGCTACATCCCATGCGTATGTGACTATGTGGGACAGAGGTCCACCAGCAGAGCTGGGGTAGGATTATTCATCCCCATCCCCATTCCCATACAGATTCTGCTGTACAATTGTGCTTTGCTTGGTGAACCACAGTTTGGGCTTTTAAGAAAACGGTTTCTATAACTTAGCCTTATGGAGAAATAAATGCAAAACTGAAAAATGCCTCTGAATTACCAGACTGGTTGTGTCACCTCTGGTCTTCTTACAGTCCAAATCTTGTTCTGTTGGATCAGAAATACTCTGACAGCTGATAATTAATTATATAGAATCAGCTGGGATTCTTGTTTGTTTCCCTGATCATGTTCTCTCCTAATCCCCTCAAAATCTACAATTTGTGTAGTGAAAAAATTTCCCCCTCTTCCCTCCCCAACATCATAACTCTCAATGAACCCTATTTAAGTTGTAACCTGTAGCTGTTGGGTATAACTGAACCCTCTTTTGTATCTGAGAGGGTAAAAGCCATTGGGACTTGCTGAAACCAACTCATGGGACATTCTAGAGAGCATACGTCTTAGCTAGATAGTAATCTCTTTAGATAACAGAGACACTGAAGCATAGGAAAAGGGTTCTGAACATTGTATTCTTGCTGAGGAGTGAATTACATCACCACAGAGGCCAAGCAGCTGGGAAAAATTTCTCTGCTTTTCTGTTTTCTTCTATTTCTAATTCACCTTCCCTTTTTCACATGCGCATTCCTCTCTTGAACTTTCCATCTTAGTTACAGCTGCCTATAGCATAGCCACTGATTATAATTGAGGCTCCATGTCAAGTTGGGTCTAAATTATGCTGCAAATTTCCTGGGTTCTTTGATGTTCTGCTATGGCAGAATGGAAATTATGTGGTTTAATTTAAATTAAATCTAGATTATTTTTAAAAGTAAATAAAAATGAAATTGAATAATGCAATCAGTGTCCTGTGTCCATTTAAAAAAAAAACTATTTTATTTTACACCACTATATTTTCAGTGCTTAATACAACCATATCTGTATGGATAATAAACAAACTATACAGAAATATTTAGGTTGGGCATTTGACACTTGAAAAGGCCTGGGAGGTGGTTTGGAATGTGAGATATGCACATTAGCTGGAGGTTTCTGTCAAAATGATTAGCAGTGTGATAGTCAACTATAATTAGGTTTAATTTTCATCATTAGCATTCAGAGTCAATATCTCATTGAAATGAAATGGACAAATCACATCTCCAACAGCTATTTTTCAAGCTGTCTGCAGACTCTGGGAAACATTGTTTATATCTGGTGCATTTTTTCCAAGGTTTCCTTTGCAATTGAAAGGACTAGAATCCCCCTCAGCCTACCCCAACAGATTTACAATGAAAATCTAGACTTCTGGATGACAATTTTACAAGTGATGGACTCAATCAAATTGGTCAGCTGCTTATTCTCAAACACACAAAGATTAGGTTACTACTACTAGAGGTCAGACTTTTAAATCCATCATAACAAACAGCTGGAATGCAATTGAATGGGATGCAACCAACCCAGGTGATGCCAAAACTGTAAGATTTGTTATTTTTTTGTATTTATCTGAACCTATCATGAACAGAAAAGTTTTCATGGTATTTTTAAATTTCAGAGACAATATTTTCTCCTGGAATTAACATCCTCATGCTGGATTATGAATCTACAATAACCTCTTTATAGTGCTTCAAAACCAGAAAGTGAAGCTAACTAGATATGACTTAAACTGACCAGTCTAGTTTTATTGTTCGTGTTGAGCAAAGTGCTTTTTTTTTTTCTGTGAAAAATTAGATTTTTAAAATTCTTTAAATTTTAATCTCAGGTGTTGACTGTACCACAGTTGAGCGCATTTTTAAAATGTATGATTATTATTTTGGCATTGACCTTTTTAAGATATGTTCCAAAACACCATGCTATATTATTTTCCCTCTCACAAGAGAAACCCACTTTCATATACAGAAGACAGATGCAGCAGACAATTTGTTGTTTCTGCCAATCATACTTAAATACAGTGATGTTTCATTTAATTAGTGAAGCCACTTTCCATTAGTTTGCATACTGCTTGGGAGCCCTTGTTCCAAAGAACATTCTGTTATCGCTCCTATCTTTAGAAAAACTATCATACTGTGTATATCGCTGGCACAGTCTGACTTTTGCCAGATATGAAGCATTAGGCAATGCAAAGACAGTTTTGGCCGGAATGTTACAAATCAGTGGGACATGAGTTACATGTTATTTCAATGGGCAGATTTTTGGAGAAATGGTCGGACATTGATTTCACAGCAGTGCAGTGTGATTATTTTCACATACCCTGGGTGAGCGGGAGAATCTAAAACATTACTTCCACATTGGCCTGCCACTGAACACATAATATCTCCAGGGAATTGAAATGACTCCATGGTTCTAGAAGAGATAAACATCTTATTGGTATTTGCACTGGTAATGAGGGTTTGTAAAATGGCAAAACATGGCTCTGACATGTTTGAGGAATTTTATATGAGGTAAATATGTTACCTAATACCTCTAATATCTTGTTCTCTCCATCAACTGGAGCTTTTACAGATATTCCTTTGTCTAACACACGTTTGCCAGATAAATATGTTCCAGTAGGAGTAGCTGACTGCAAAACTCACCACAACTATTTACTGTCTGGAACGTGACAGATGAACTCAGTGTGTGAACAACTTCTCCTTTATTATTCGGTTAACTGCAGAGGCCCCTCCATACCACTTAAATCCTTAACACTCGGCGTAGTGACGTTTGAGTGATGCCTGCGCCTTGATTTGACCCTCTAAGCGGGGATGAATTTCACCTTAGACTTGCAAAGCAGCATTAAATAATGCAAAGAGACAAATATCAGGAATAGTCAACCCCCAGAATAATGAGTACTATGTGAGGAAAGATTTGCAGGATCAGGTCCCTGGTCATTAATGTAGCTAAACTCTCAGAGCTGCTTACAGAGAGACACCACCATTCATGAGTCAGCTGTCTACATCATCAACAATCAATCACTTATGACCTTCTCCTAAAGTGAGCTAAAGTGATCAGTTCCACTCATTCAGACAACAGAGGAAATCTATATCATCATGGGATGATTTAAAATTCTTCCATCCGGCAGTGGTGCATGGACTAAACACAACAACTAATCATGCCTCCCACAGAAACACCAAAGTTGTAGATTATGGCAAAATGAACTAGTCATTTTAAAGCTTGCAAGCTACTGCAGCATTTAGGAATATAATTAAAAATTCCACCTTGTCCAATGAAAACAGAGTTAAGGCATTGTCTTTTTAATCATTCCATTGTACAAAATAAAAATAAATCAATATTACATCCAGCCCAGAAAATGCAGGGGCCTGATCCTACAAACTCTTAATGCATGCAAATACTTCTTATTCACCTAGGTGATCATTGGACTGCGTACATAAGTAAGGACTCCATGCTCATGTGTGTAAGCACTTATTCTCATGAGTAAGAACTCAGCTTGTGACCTAGATTTTTTTTTTAATTCAGTTTACGCCTCAGGCAAAATAAGTCATGAAAACAAAATCCACTTGTTAAAAGTCTGAATATTGAGAAGTGGTTAGAGGTAGGACAAAAATGCTGGCAAATTTAGAAAAAAGGAAGTTGCTAGGATGGAGGCATAAGAAGGAAGAAATGGTCTCTGCTTCTAGAACCGTATAACTAATAATGTTAATGAATAAAAAATATGCATGCTCTTTTGTCTCTGTTACTCCACGTTGAAGTTTATGTATATATGTGGTGTTAGTGTATGTAATTATTGCACTTATATTTCATTCTAGGATTGTAAAGTACCACGCAATCATAATTAACTAAGCTTCCCAACCCTTCACGAACACCTGCACTTCAAGGGGAGGTTTGGTTGTGTAAAGTGTGCAGGATCTGGCCCTGGGTTTATAAATATGATTTTCATATTACGAAGAGATAAACTGAGGTGCAAAAGAGGTTAAATGACTTGTTCAAGACCATGCAGTGAATCATAGGCCAAACTCGGAAAAAATCCTATGAGTCCTGACTCTCAGTCCTCTGTGATTAGCACTCTAGCACTGTTCCCTCCAGCCTAATGGATCCCTATAATTTCCTTATATCATTTACCCTTTAAAATAAAAAAATTGAAACAGGAAAAACACAATCACTGATGCATATTTTCTTCTGAAAAAAAAACAAAGTGCTACATTGGGGAAAAAACAAAACAAAGCAAGAAAAAAAGTCATTCATTTTAAAACAGATTTCCTTTGAATAACAGTTTTCACTGCAGCTAGCTACAGTATTACCCAATGCTTCAAATGCCAGAGAGAACCAGCTGAGTAAAATGTAGAGACTTCTATTCCCCTCCCCCACAAAGAGGTTTATGGAATCTGGTGCTTTGGCAGATAAATCAAAAGGAATACCTCCCTGCTGTTTCCTACAGTGCAGATATCCTGTCCATAGAGGCACTATCTGATTCCCTTTAAAAGCAATTTATAAAGCAAAGAGAAACACATTCCACATTGGAAAAATGCAGTCGATACTTTAAACAAATACACACTATTTTCCTCCTCCCAAATGTGCAGCCCATTATATTTATAGGCTCTGATCTTGCAAACACTTAGCATATGCATAACTTTACTCTCATCTGTAATCCCATTGAAGCTATTGAAACCACTCAACATTGAGCTTTCTGGGTGGAGCTTTTGGCCAGTATAGAGTCCCATTGTCTTCAATGAGACTCCATACCAACTCAGGAATCCACCTCCTTGGAAATTTGGCAGGATTAGGGCCATATTTTGAATGTTTTAACCCTTCACCAAGAACTCTAGCTAAGTAATGTTAAGCTTAGCCAGAGAAAGTCAGGGAAATACTTAAATGACTCACTCAGCTGCCCTTCTTCTAGGGCTGTTTTTACTTCATTCTGATTCTATCATCCTTTTTACAGAGCTAATTCACCTCCTTACCAGTTTTGTTCCCCTTTTGCTCTCATTATATAATGGTCATTGTATTTTGCTATTTGAGTATTTTTAGTTTGTTTGGCAGAAAAAAGTCAGCACAGATGCCATTTGTCCCTCTGTGCACCAGTATCATAACAGCTAGAAATATACACAACACTGAGAAATACTGTTGAGTCCAATTGCTTCTGCAGACCAAGAGAGGGAGACATTCTTTGTTACTAGAAGTATGAATTTACATTTAGCCATTTTAAAATGCATATTGTTTGCTTGCCCCTAGTTTATCAAGCAATCCAGATCACTTTGAATCAGTGACCTGTCCCCTTCATTATTTACCATTTCCCCAACTTTTGTCTCATCTGCAAGCTTTATCAGTGGTAATTTGTGTTTTGTTCCAGGTCATTAATAAAAATGTTAAATAGCATAGGGCTAACTACTGATCCTGCAGGATCACACTAGAAAGACACCTGTTCAGCGGTGATTCTCATTTATAGTTACATTTTGAGATCAGCCAGATTTTAATCCATTTAATGTATGCCATGTTGATTTATATCATTCTAGCTTTCTTAATTAGAATCTCTTTCAGTACCAAATAAAACTCTTTACAGAAGTCTAAGTATATGACATCAATGCTATTACCTTTATCAACTAAACTTGCAATCTCATAAAAAAATCAAGTTAGTTTGACAGGATCTATTTTCCACAAAACCCATGTTGATTTGCATTGAATATATTACCCTCTGTCACAGGGTAGCTGGTCCCTGTGGATACACTGAGCCCTGTTCCCCTGGATCAGAGCAATTGAATCAAACCAAAGAAGGCAGGAGCTACCTGGGCCTATAAATGGCTGCTAGTAGGCAGCTAGGAAAGACTGAGATAGGCTGAGCCCTGGAAAGGAAAATCACACTGGAATAGAACCAACTCCTGTTGTGGGTTCCTGGAGTAAGGAGCCAGGTACTCAGAGAAGCTCTAGGAGGAGAGCAAAGCTGACTGCAGCTAAGAGACTGCCAGGAGCTGGAGTGCCAGATACCTGTAGGAGAGATGGCCCTGAAGAACTGAGTTAAGACTATTTTCTGTTTGATAACCTCTGTTAAAGAAACAGACCTCCTTGAAAGGACTGGAGGTGGCAGCACATGCTTTGAAGTCAGGGACAAGGGTCTGGTGATGCACTCCTTTAATTCTTTATTAGTCAAGTCCCATATCATCCAGTCCATTATTTTGCCTGGGACTGATGTGAGACTGACAGGCCTATAACTATGTGGATTATCCCATTTACCCTTTTAAATATTGACACAACATTAGTTTTCTTCCAGTCTTCTGGAAATGCCCCAATTTTCCAAAACTTATTGAAATGTAACATTAATTGTCCAGCAAGCTCCTCAGCCAGCTCTTTTAAAACTCTTTGATGTAAGCTATCCAGAACTGATTATTTTAAAATGTCTGATTGTAGTAGCTGCTGTTTAACATCCTCCTGACTATTGGTGGAATAGAAAGAGTTATTATAAGCTCTGACTACTGCATCTGTTTTTTTTTCCTAAATACAGAACAGATGTGTTTATTGAACACTTCTGGCCTTTTCTACATTATTATTGAAATTTCAACATTTCCATTTAGTAATGGACCAATACCATTTTTAAGATTATTTTTGTGCCTAATATACTTTTTAAAACCTTCTACTTATTGTCCTTAACTCTGCTGGTCATAGATTTCTTCTTGCATCCTTTGCTTCCCTTAATGATTTCCTGCAATTCTTAGCATCTGATTCATATTCATCAATTACCACTTCCCCTTTCTTCATTTGTTATATATTATTTTTATAGCTGCCTTCACTTGCCTGTAAACCAGTGTGGTTTTTAAAAACCAGTATGGCCTCCTTCCATGATTGTGGCTTTTGGGGCATCTAGTAACTTCCTCCTCCCAGCTGATTTGGCTCATAATTGTTTGCAGTTTTGTGAAATTGTGAAATTAAATCTCTATATCACTGGTTTGGATTTCATTATTATCTCGCTGATGCACGTGATCTCTAGCAGTCAAAAATGGAGGCACTCAAAGTCCCTGGTTATTACATTTGGGTCTAAATGATTTGCCCAAGATCCCACAGAACACTCTGTAGCAGAGGCAGGAACTGAGCTCAGACCTTCCGACCTTGAAACTTTTGTGCCTTAGCAAGAAGACTACCCTTCCTAACTACAAATAGATAGCATTGATATGGCAGTACACTATAGTTTTCAAAAATCTACAGACGTTAACTAATTAATCATCACAGCAGACCTGTGAAATAGAGAAATAGTATCCCCATTTTACAAAAGAAAACAAAAATGCTTGAGATCCCGGGCTAGGAATTGCCCAAGATCACGTAGCAAGTCAGTGGAGGAGCCAAGATTAGAATTTAGGAATTCCTAGTTTCTAGGTTGCTGACCATATTGTCTCGATTAAAACAGTTACAAGTATCTCTTGCTTTATTATAGATCATTACAGACAATGAATGCAGCATTTGGGAAGCTGCAGCCTGCTTTCTCAAACTAATTCAGCTGCTAATGTATTTCCACTTCTTACATAGTATATATCCTCTTCCAAAAGGTTTAGTTCAAAATGATTGTATATATACAGCATATCCAGTTAAAAATATATTTGTATTTTTTATGTCAATATGAAACATAAACTCCATATTTTCCTGTTAAGGACAGTAGCATCTTAATAAACTGTGTCTGTAAAGACAAGTACTGATGCATTTGGATTACTGGATCGTGCAAAAGCTTTTCATGATACGCAGATTCAGAAACGGATAGAAACACACTTAAGGAAATCTGTGTTTCTCTTCCTGCATCTCCCCTTGGCTGTGACAATATGGAAAAAGAGCAGCTACTTGACTGTTTTATTTGTTCCCTAGTGTGCATCATGCAGCAAAAACGACAGTGATCCTATTGTTAGAGAAGCAGGATAATGGAATATTTCATTTTTTTTTTGTTCTTGTAGGGATTTTGATGCTAATATTACCTTCACCTTCTGATGAATGGTGCTTAACAGATATACTGATAGCCGGGCTTTACCTCTAGGTCTCACAGTCTATGGCACATACCTGGTTAAGTGTAACTTTACAGTGTGAGTAACCACACTTAGGTAGGAAACAGAGTAGGAAAAAATAAGTTTTACCCCAGGATTTTAAAACAAACAAAATACTACAAAATCTTGCAATTTTTTTGGAAAACAACTTATCTATATTGTTATTAGTGTATTGATTACATACTGTTTGCAGTGGTTCATTTTTCATTTACGACATTTAGGATTTCGAATACATTAAGATGGCACAGAAAAGCGAGAGCTTTTAAGTCTGATTTGAAAAATGTCAGAACTGAGCTACCTCAGGCACTGATCCTACAAAGGATTGCCAGTGGCGACCCTTAACCCTCTCGGACCCATCGAGTCAATATGGCTCCAATGAGTTCTATAGCTTAACCACTTCTTCAGCTTGTAGCTGAGAACTAATAAGAAAAAATGTGACAAATGGATACATGCATCTTTTGCTTCTGGCTCATGAGATCATCAAGAGAACAAACTAGATTCAACAGATGGCTTTATAGTCAATCTACATCGACCATGCTGTAGGAAGGCTGGATAGGAGTCTAGACGCACGCCTACTAGATTCTTGGATTCTTTGGGACATCTGATCCTAAATTCTGCTGCCTTAGAACACACACTGCTACGCTACAATGTAAACTATGGACCGTGCTGAGACATCACAGACCCATCACTCAGGAGGACCTCGTTGGTCTGAGGCGTGGATGCTCCGAAGGTAGTTTTGTCAACTCAAACTCTTATGGAAGCTGCTTCCGTCATTGGCTGCCCCAGATGGATAAATGGTTGAGAGAGATTGGCTACTCTATAGGGGTGAAGCAAGAAGAATGGGTGGGAGGTAAAGTGTTCTGGTCAGTCTTCCTGATAGTAGGGCTTCATTTTTTGACTTTCAATGGGCCTGACAATCCGAGAACATGAAAAAAATATTCAGCTACTAATTCCCTATTATATCCCACAGTCTATGGGGTGGAAGAAAGCCAGAAGTATCTATGATAAAATGAAGGGGGTATACAAAGAAGGAAACAAATACAATACAATATGCAATCACAAGGAAAACTATATATAGGTAATGGATTTAGGGGGTGTGAGAATGAAAAGAGAAGTCAGAAAAATCCTAGATGCAGAAGCTAATACGATTTCCAAGACACCTAGGGGAGTTAGACCATTGATTTGGGTTAGGCCAGTGAGATTGGGCACCTAACTCTCTTAGGCCCTATGAAAATCCCCACTAGAAGTCTTGACATCCATCCTTCCTTCCTTAAGGAGATATGAGAGTGTTCCTCCAAAACCACTAAACACATATTTTTAAAAAATGAAAATGAGATATCTGAGAATGACACTGGGCTATGGTAGGAAGTTGAGAAAGGAGTGGAGAGAGTATAAGTAAAACAAATAATCAAGAAAAAAATGGCAACTTAAAAATTACACACAATTTCTCAAGGCCACCAAATGATAAGAACAGAAAAATAAATAGGTAAAACTATTGTGAGATATTCATTTGTTGGAGGCATGATGTTTCTCTACTATAGCTTGCACTTCAAAATATTCTGATTTGGCCAAGACCAGCAGTGCCTGCAGAACTGCTGGGGAATCTAATTTTCTTACAAAGCACTGCTTGTCCTCTATTTTGCATAGAGTCATTCCCACCTGTGCCAAATGAGTGAAAATTCTACTACACCCTCTTTGTACAGGTGTAAATGATGATAGAAAGCAGTGGAGAATCAGGCTCTTTAAGGCATTGTTCCACAGAGCAGCAATGCATGCTAATAGGGTGTGATCTCTGAGGGTACTATTGTGTTGCATATTAGCTGTTCCATGTAGACCCTAAACGTTCCCTGGTGCATTTTTAATTCTGCACCTTTTAAACAGAATTACATTAAAGAGCCGTAGGGAGCCTCTAGTGCACCAGCAGGGTCCATTTGGACCCATTAATGTGCAACATATTAGTGCACTTTAACAATAAACCCCGCACAGGTTGCATTACCCCACCATGTAGCCATTTCTCCTCCTGATGCACTGACTCAGTACCCCCTAATAGCATTTCCTGAAGGTAAATTGCAAGAAGAATATATCACATTATCTTATTCACTCCCCATCTGAAGAACAGAAAAGAGGAGAGTATTACATTTAATGTCCAAAGAGGATACTATTTTATTTACATATTTAATTACATTTGTGTATTAATTAAGGTAGATTTATGCTGCTTGGATAGAAGGTGGTGAGTAGGGGTAAGAAGGTGATATGAAAAGGAAAGCAACCCCCGTCACTTTGTGATATATGAATCATAGAATCATAGAATATCAGGGTTGGAAGGGACCCCAGAAGGTCATCTAGTCCAACCCCCTGCTCAAAGCAGGACCAAGTCCCTGTTAAATCATCCCAGCTAGGGCTTTGTCAAGCCTGACCTTAAAAACCTCTAAGGAAGGAGATTCTACCACCTCCCTAGGTAACGCATTCCAGTGTTTCACCACCCTCTTAGTGAAAAAGTTTTTCCTAATATCCAATCTAAACCTCCCCCATTGCAACTTGAGACCATTACTCCTCGTTCTGTCATCTGCTACCATTGAGAACAGTCTAGAGCCATCCTCTTTGAAACCCCTTTCAGGTAGTTGAAAGCAGCTATCAAATCCCCCCTCATTCTTCTCTTCTGCAGACTAAACAATCCCAGCTCCCTCAGCCTCTCCTCATAAGTCATGTGCTCTAGACCCTAATCATTTTCGTTGCCCTTCGTTGTACTCTTTCCAATTTATCCACATCCTTCCTGTAGTGTGGGGCCCAAAACTGGACACAGTACTCCAGATGAGGCCTCACCAGTGTCGAATAGAGGGGAACGATCACGTCCCTCGATCTGCTCGCTATGCCCCTACTTATACAACCCAAAATGCCATTGGCCTTCTTGGCAACAAGGGCACACTGCTGACTCATATCCAGCTTCTCGTCCACTGTCACCCCTAGGTCCTTTTCCGCAGAACTGCTGCCGAGCCATTCGGTCCCTAGTCTGTAGCGGTGCATTGGATTCTTCCATCCTAAGTGCAGGACCCTGCATTTATCCTTATTGAACCTCATTAGATTTCTTTTGGCCCAATCCTCCAATTTGTCTAGGTCCTTCTGTATCCTATCCCTCCCCTCCAGCGTATCTACCACTCCTCCCAGTTTAGTATCATCCGCAAATTTGCTGAGAGTGCAATCCACACACACCATCCTCCAGATCATTTATGAAGATATTGAACAAAACAAAACGGGCCCCAGGACCGACCCCTGGGGCACTCCACTTGACACCGGCTGCCAACTAGACATGGAGCCATTGATCACTACCCGTTGAGCCCGACAATCTAGCCAGCTTTCTACCCACCTTATAGTGCATTCATCCAGCCCATACTTCCTTAACTTGCTGACAAGAATGCTGTGGGAGACCGTGTCAAAAGCTTTGCTAAAGTCAAGAAAAAATACATCCACTGCTTTCCCTTCATCCACAGAACCAGTAATCTCATCATAAAAGGCGATTAGATTAGTCAGGCATGACCTTCCCTTGGTGAATCCATGCTGACTGTTCCTGATCACTTTCCTCTCCTCTAAGTGCTTCAGGATTGATTCTTGAGGACCTGCTCCATGATTTTTCCAGGGACTGAGGTGAGGCTGACCGGCCTGTAGTTCCCAGGATCCTCCTTCTTCCCTTTTTTAAAGATGGGCACTACATTAGCCTTTTTCCAGTCATATACCTCCTTCCACTCTGGTACTGCTGTAGCATCACTGGCAGAGAAAGTATACTGGAAAGTTTATGTTGGGGTCTCCTTAGACTTGCAAATTTGGCAAGTATTTTCTAAAAGGAGGTAGATACAGAAACTGGATGTCTCAGGATATGGAACCTGCTAACAATTCACAGACAGTAGTGACTGAATATAGTTACCTCCAATGGATTGCCCTTGATACCTGAAAGGTTGCTTCTCTCTCTGTGTCCATGACCTCTCATGATAACTACATGCAACTGGAACAATGAAAATGCCAACCACTACGGGAGATATTGAATTTAGGAGACAGAATTTACACAGAAACTAGATTTAGACTACAGAACTCTCTCCTATAAGAGAAAAGAATGATCACAGATCTCACCACTAAATACAGAACATGTCTTTGACTTAGTTTTCCCCCACAATTTTGTTATACACATATCAAACACCCCCCACCCCCCATATATGAACAAAAGTAAAACAGCAAACAACAAAAAAAAACCCCCATAAACTAATCGATCTATTTTACTAAAGGTTGAGAAGAAAGAGGTAGACACCATTATTGTACAGATCATCTCAGAATTGTTTAGTGATCTGTATGAAATAAGCAGAGTGGGCAAAGAAAGGGAATTCTGTTTCATGTAGGATTGTGATACTTCAAATTTGGTTTGGTCCTATTTGAATTGCCTTCAGCTTCCAGCCATTGTTTCTTTTGTGCCTTTTTCTGCTAGACTGAAGAGCCCTTTAGTAGCTGGTAGTCTCTCCCATGGAGGTACTTATATAGGGTAATCAAGTCACATCTAAATCTTCTTTGTTGATAAATTACACACGAGATTGAGCTACTGAATTTCTCACTATACAGCATTTTCTCCAGTTTCTAACTAATTTTTGTGGTTATTTGCTGCACCCTCTCTAAATTTGAACAGCTTTTTCAAATGTGGATAACAGATCTGGACAAACATTTCAGTACTGTCTCACACTGCTGTATACAGAGTAAAATAACCTCCCAACTCTTATGCCTTACCCCCTTCTATATACATACAAGGATCGTATTAGCCCATTCGCATCAAGAATGGGAGCTCATGTGCAATTGCTTGTCCACTATGGCTTGTAAATCCTCGTCAGAGTCAATCTTTTCCATAAGCTTTCGTGAGCTACAGCGTCACTTCATCGGATGCATTTGGTGGAAAAAACATCGGCCATGTACATTGGCCAAACTGGACAGTCTCTACGTAAAAGAATGAATGGACACAAATCAGACGTCAAGAATTATAACATTCAAAAACCAGTTGGAGGAAACACTTCAATCTCTCTGGTCACTCGATCACAGACCTAAGAGTGGCTATCCTTCAACAAAAAAGCTTCAAAAACAGACTCCAACGAGAGACTGCTGAATTGGAATTAATTTGCAAACTGGATACAATTAACTTAGGCTTGAATAGAGACTGGGAATGGATGAGTCATTACACAAAGTAAAACTATTTCCCCATGGTATTTCTCCCTCCCACCCCACCCCCCACTGTTCCTCTGATATTCTTGTTACTGCTGGAATTAGCCTACCTTGCTTGTCACCATGAAAGGTTTTCCTCCTTCCCCCCCCCCCGCTGTTGGTGATGGCTTATCTTAAGTGATCACTCTCCTTACAGTGTGTATGATAAACCCATTGTTTCATGTTCTCTGTGTGTGTGTATATAAATCTCTCCTCTGTTTTTTCCACCAAATGCATCCGATGAAGTGAGCTGTAGCTCACGAAAGCTTATGCTCTAATAAATTTGTTAGTCTCTAAGGTGCCACAAGTACTCCTTTTCTTTTTGCGAATACAGACTAACACGGCTGCTACTCTGAAACCTGTGATTATGCAAGGCACTGAATTTAGCCGTATAGAGTGGAAATCTGTCAACTTCATGAAAAAACTCGCACAGATACAGACAGACATCATCTTCCTCTCCAAATGCAAACAGATGGACATCATACCGAAAGGACTGAAGGTAAAAAATCCATTACAATCTACATACCACACAGACTATGCTGACAGCTTGTGCCACACACTCTCAAGGAAACTGCGGAACCACCTGATCAACATCCTCTACAGCAAACAGGGAAAGATTAAGAATGAGCTCTCAAAACTGGATACTCTCATAAAGAACCAACCTTCCACACAAACTTCCTCGTGGCTGGACTTTACAAAAACTAGACAAGCCATTTACAAAACACACTTTGATTCTCTACAAAAGAAAAAGGACACTAAGCTATCTAAACTACTATATGCCACAAGGGGCCACAACAATGGTTCCCGTAACCCACCCAGCAATATTGTTAATCTATCCAACTATACTCTTAGCCCAGCGGAAGAATCTGTCCTATCTCGGGGCCTCTCCTTTTGCCCCTCCACCCCCACGAACATGATACAGTTCTGTGGTGACCTAGAATCCTATTTCGACGTCTCAGACTCAAGGAATATTTCCAACACACCTCTGACCAACATATTAACCCACAGAGACCTTCCTGCCAACACTACAAAAAGAAGGATTCTGGGTGGACTCCTCCTGAAGGTCGAAAATAGGAGCCTGGATTTCTACATAGACTGCTTCCGCCGACGTGCACGAGCTGAAATTGTGGAAAAGCAGCATCGCTTACCCATAACCTCAGCCATGCAGAACACAGTGCCATCCACAGCCTCAGAAACAACTCTGACATCATAATCAAAAAGGCTGACAAAGGAGGTGCTGTCGTCATCATGAATAGGTCGGAGTATGAACAAGAGGCTACTAGGCAGCTCTCCAACACCACTTTCTACAAGCCATTACCCTCTGATCCCACTGAGAGTTACCAAAAGAAACTACTGCATTTGCTCAAGAAACTCCCTGAAAAAGCACAAGAACAAATCCGCACAGACACACCCCTGGAGCCCCAACCTGGGGTATTCTATCTGCTACCCAAGATCCATAAACCTGGAAATCCTGGACGCCCCATCATCTCAGGCACTGGCACCCTGACAGCAGGATTGTCTGGCTATGTAGACTCCCTCCTCAGGCCCTTCGTTACCAGCACTCCCAGCTATCTTCGAGACACCACTGACTTCCTGAGGAAACTACAGTCCATTGGTGATCTTCCTAAAAACACCATCCTAGCCACTATGGATGTAGAAGCCCTCTATACCAACATTCCACACAAAGATGGACTACAAGCCATCAGGAACAGTATCCCCGATACTGTCACGGCTAACCTGGTGGCAGAACTTTGTGACTTTGTCCTCACCCATAACTATTTCACATTTGGTGACAACGTATACCTTCAAATCAGCGGCACTGCGATGGGTACCCGCATGGCCCCACAGTATGCCAACATTTTTATGGCTGACTTAGAACAACGCTTCCTCAGCTCTCGTCCCCTAATGCCCCTACTCTACTTGCGCTACATTGACGATATCTTCATCATCTGGACCCATGGAAAAGAAGCTCTTGAGGAATTCCACCATGATTTCAACAATTTCCATCCCACCATCAACCTCAGCCTGGACCAGTCCACACAAGAGATCCACTTCCTGGACACTACGGTGCTAATAAGCGATGGTCACATAAACGCCACCCTATATCGGAAACCTACTGACCGCTATTCCTACCTACATGCCTCTAGCTTTCATCCAGATCATACCACTCGATCTATTGTCTACAGCCAAGCGCTACGATATAACCGCATTTGCTCCAACCCCTCAGACAGAGACAAACACCTACAAGATCTTTATCATGCATTCCTACAACTACAATACCCACCTGCTGAAGTGAAGAAACAGATTGACAGAGCCAGAAGATTACCCAGAAGTCACCTACTACAGGACAGGCCCAACAAAGAAAACAACAGAACGCCACTAGCCATCACCTTCAGCCCCCAACTAAAACCTCTCCAACGCATCATCAAGGATCTACAACCTATCCTGAAGGACGATCCATCGCTCTCTCAGATCTTGGGAGACAGACCAGTCCTTGCTTACAGACAGCCCCCCAATCTGAAGCAATACTCACCAGCAACCACACACCACACAACAGAACCACTAACCCAGGAACCTATCCTTGCAACAAAGCCCGTTGCCAACTCTGTCCACATATCTATTCAGGGGATACCATCATAGGGCCTAATCACATCAGCCACACTATCAGAGGCTCGTTCACCTGCGCATCTACCAATGTGATATATGCCATCATGTGCCAGCAATGCCTCTCTGCCATGTACATTGGCCAAACTGGACAGTCTCTACGTAAAAGAATGAATGGACACAAATCAGACGTCAAGAATTATAACATTCAAAAACCAGTTGGAGAACACTTCAATCTCTCTGGTCACTCGATCACAGACCTAAGAGTGGCTATCCTTCAACAAAAAAGCTTCAAAAACAGACTCCAACGAGAGACTGCTGAATTGGAATTAATTTGCAAACTGGATACAATTAACTTAGGCTTGAATAGAGACTGGGAATGGATGAGTCATTACACAAAGTAAAACTATTTCCCCATGGTATTTCTCCCTCCCACCCCACCCCCCACTGTTCCTCTGATATTCTTGTTAACTGCTGGAATTAGCCTACCTGCTTGTCACCATGAAAGGTTTTCCTCCTTCCCCCCCCTGCTGTTGGTGATGGCTTATCTTAAGTGATCACTCTCCTTACAGTGTGTATGATAAACCCATTGTTTCATGTTCTCTGTGTGTGTGTATATAAATCTCTCCTCTGTTTTTTTTCCACCAAATGCATCCGATGAAGTGAGCTGTAGCTCACGAAAGCTTATGCTCTAATAAATTTGTTAGTCTCTAAGGTGCCACAAGTACTCCTTTTCTTTTTGCGAATACAGACTAACACGGCTGCTACTCTGAAACTCTTTTCCATGATACAGTCCTCTATTCTGTAAGTATTGCCTACATTCCTTGTTACTGGATGTATAAACTTTGAATTTGGCATTATTAAAACATGTTTTGTTTGAATGGGCCCAGGTCACCAAATAATTCAGATCATTGTATGACTGCCCTGTCCTCATCATTATTTCCCACTGCCAATCTTTGTGTTGCCCAGAACATTTATTGGCAGAAATTTTATATTTACTTTCAGTTCATTGATGGAAGTGTTGAATACCCACCGCTATGAAATCCCACTAGAAATGCCCCTATTTAGTGATGATGCCTTATTCACAATTACTTTGATATCTGCTAGTGAGTCATTTCTTCATTCATGTAATGTATACTCTATAGATATTATATAGCGCTATTTTTAAACATAATGTTTGCAATTCTAAGCCAAATGCCGTACAACAATCTACTACATCTATGCAGTAGTTATCTTTATGAACCAAACTTCTGTTTTCACCAAATAATTAAATCAGGTTTCTTTGAAAAGACCTATTTTCCATAAAATCATGCTCATTGGCATTACCTTTAATTCTTCAATGGTTTAATCCCAGAGCAGTTTATCAATTATTTTGCCTGGGATTTATATCAGCCTAACCAGTTTATAGGTCATCAGGTCATCTAGCTTCACTTTTCTGAATATTGGCATGCTCCAGTCACTTGGTATTTCCTCAGCATGCCATGATTTATTAAAAGTTAACATGTGGCCAGAAATCTCCTCTGCCAACTCTTTTAGGAATCTCAGGTGCAAATTATTTGGGCCTGCTGATTTAAAAATGTTTAATACTAGCAGATTGTTATCTAACATCCTCCTCAGTTATTAATGCACAAAAAAAGTACTTCATCATCCTCATATGATACAAGTACATTCTTCTACTTCTTTCCAAATATAGAAAAAATATTTAGTGTAGACTTGTTTCTTTTCCATGTCATTATTAACGGTTTTACTATCTACACCAAGTAATGTGCCTATACCATTGTTAGGATTTCTTTTGTTCCTAATATACTTTAAACTTATTGTCCCTAACTCTGCCAGCCACTGATTTTTTCTTGATGTCTTTAGCTTCCCTTACCAATGTTATACATTTCATAACTTCTAATTTATATAAATTTCTCTCTATTGTTTCCTTTCCCATTTGCTACATTTTTCTAAATTTCTATTTGCTGCATTTGTTGTGCCACTGAATCAGAATGAGCTATTAGCCAAAGTTGTCCTCTTTCCTGATTAGGGAATTGTGGGATTTTGGCCATATAATACACTCTAAATAATTCCCAATTTTTATTCACATATTTCTGTCTAAATTTATCCTCCCAATCAATTTTGATCACAATTTATCTCAGCTTCAGGAAATTTGCCCTTTTGAAGTACCAAGTATATACTTTACTGTTTGGGAGTTTCCACTGTTTGGTCATCTTGGATATAATCAGGTCATGATCACAGCTCCCTAGCCACAGGGTCAGATTAACCTTTTGTGGGCCCGGCACCAAATATATTTGTGGGCCCCCATGGAGGCAGTGGACCATGTTGCGGGGATGTCAGTCCCCAGAGCAAGGGGCCAGCCAGAGGCAATGGGGCATGGCATGGCTGGGGCAGCTCCACTCTGCCCAGCCCAGTGCGAGGGCACTATTTACAAACCAGCAGTTGCCAGATGCACAGTGGCCCAGCTGTCCGTGTGCTGTCAGCATGCCCCTTCCCCTCAGGTATGGGCCCATGTCACACCACATAGCCCCTCCCCCCCGATTCCCTGTGGCCAGAGGCCCCCTGGACCTGCTATGGCCAGCATCCCCCCACATATGCACAGCACCCTGCACAACACCACCTTTGCCTAGCGCCCCCCTGCCCACATTTTTTATTTTGTATTGAAAATAAAAGCTTGCCTCCAGACAAATAATATATTACCCCATGTCTAAGAGCCTATCCTTCAAATAAGGATTCCCAATCAGCTTTACAGTCACAGTAAAGTCTTGAAACACCAAACAGCTAGGAAAGAACCTAGCATACCACGTATGCCCTTTGGCAAATAGGGTTAGAGAATTTAATATATGTCTTCACTTCCCATTTCAAACTCTCATGCAATGAGAGAGGGAGAGTGTTAAGTTAACCCCTTTCTCTGTCTGCACTATTGTTCTACCTTCCAGATCATCTCTGTAGTCATTAAAAGGTTAATGACAAAGCTTTAAATAAAATAACTAGGTTACATCAGTAACAGAATGTTCTGTGCATGTAGTCTTTTAAGGATATGGGCACCTAATTTAGGCTCCTTTGAGAATCTCAGCCTTAAAGTAGGAAGCATTGACATTTTATAAACAAAAGACCTGAAAATGTATCTATCCTTCATGTTCACTGGACTTGTGCTTCTGCAGTAACAGATGAAGATTTGGTGAAATAGCACTGATCACTAACATTCTGAACGGCAAAGAGAGAGAAATGTTCCTTCCTCTTTCTAACTGCTTGGGATGACATCAAGAATGGCAAAGATAACACAGAATACTTGGCAAATACGATAGATAAGGAGGTGGACTTTCAAAATGTTAGGAGTACTTGTGGCACTAGAGACTAACAAATTTATTAGAGCATAAGCTTTCGTGAGCTTATGAAACTTTTCAAAATGTTGTGATTCAGCATGTAACTTTGATAATACTTATTTTTATATAAGCCTAAACTTTTAACCTGTTATTGATTTGGAAACTTAAACAGGTTTCACAATTTAGGGGTGGAAGCGGCAGGAAAAGAAGACAAACAAAAAATAAACCAGAGAATCAATCCTGCCCTTCTGGAAGTCACTGAGAAAACTCTCATTGAGATCAGTGGGAGACAAGAGCTTTTAATTGCAGATTAAAGGAGAAAAGAGGAACAAATACATAAATGAAATGAAACCATGTGGTTGCTTTTAGGCATTACAGCACAATGGGCCAGCACCTTGACCCTATAGTGATGAGTGCATCAGAGACTGAACAGATAAATGTCAAATAAGTAAAATCAAAATAATAGTTTTGTCATTGTACATTATTTTATTAACATTAATGACACTGTATAAACACTTCACTGTGTCAGTTACCCCTTCCCAACAATAAATTACCCTGTAGATCAAAACACAATACTGCATGGCTCTGAGAACTGAATATGGAGGAAGAAACTTTCATCTCTAGGTCACTAGTTCAAATTCTATTCAAGTCAGCAGCATCTGAACGTGTTTAACCATCTGATGGCTAGTCAGTTGCCTAGGTATATGAAGTAAATTGATGACCTTAGTCCAAATCAAAATTAGCAAACTTTATTGGCCATCTCAGAGATGCCAAGGCTTGCTCAAATTAGGGAAACTGTTTTAGAGCCTGTCCCAGTTCTGACGGTGAACCTTACCTTAGGGTTAGGACGAGGCATTCAGACAGCTAATGTGAGTGCTGTACTTAATCTTGTGGATAAATAGATGACTACATTTCACTAGTGCTAAATGAGAAGACCCGAACTACACTAAATACCTTTTTAAAAATTTAATACAGTACTAGGCTCTTAGGATTGGGTATGACCTTCAAAGCATCCGAGAATCATTCTTACACATATAGCGGTAAAAAAGTACTAACTATTGATGCTCTTCAGAAGTCAAGTTCACATTAAATTGGCCATGTAAGCCAATTGTTTCCATGAGTTATTTTGTTGCACCAGGCTTCATGGATCCAGCTCCTGCAAAAAAATAACCAAAGGGAGATCCCTCCCCACAAAGGGCATCTCCAATGTCCTGAATCTCTCATGTCTTTCAAAACAAAAGCCTATCTTTTGCAGTGACTCTCTTGAGCTGGTTTTAACTAATTCGACATGGGGCCAACATCAGTATTATGTTAAAAAATGCACTGATTTCAGTGGTACATTGCACACAGACACTCCTGCATGGCAGGACATGCTCTGCAGCAAATGCAAACAGAGACTTTGCTCCGGAATCCAGTGCTGCCTCTCTCTTTTGTAGACAGCAAGATAAATCTGGTCCTTGCTTTATGAAAGCAGAATTTACAGAGCTCGTAGCATTGTGGTGTTCAAATCTACAGAAACTCTAGCATATGCCTGCAATGCATTTTAATCCACCCAGTGATTAGAGGAATGGATTGAGTCCTAGCAAGTTCATTGTTCTTTCTAATTGTCAGCGACTGCTACACTTCACTTGCCTGCAGCTATCCAATTAACATATCGCCACTACACAAAATATTGTAATATGCTTGGTGTCCTTACAACAAGAAGCAGCCTCACACTCCACTTCCATCCAGCAGTTCTATCTTAATTAGGTCTCTTGTACATTAACAGATCTGAGGGTAGAACTGCAGAAGCCTCGGACAGACAATGAGACCATCTCACTCTTTTGCCTATTGTTGTGCCAAGTTCAATAAGAATATTTGTTGTTGTTAAGAAAAGCTCAACTAGAGAAGTGAAAAACATGTAACTTGTGCCCCAAGATATTGCCATGGCAACATTTAAACAATGAACAGAAAACCCTGCAGTATTCTGTTCTTGCTTCCTTGGATACCAAATGTAAATCTTCACTCCCTCTTTTTGTGCGTATGCGTGTCTGACTTTGTCTTTTCTCTCTAATGCATATAAGAATATTCCTGCTCTCCCCCACCCCGATCACTTTTTCTTAATTCATCCAGACATATCACAGCTTGTATATCAGCAATTAAAAGAGGGGGAGGGAACACACAGTAGACAACAAAACTCTCTGAAGGAGAGAGGGAACGAAGAGCTCTGGAGCTGCACAATGAAACATGGAGCCCTTCATCTTTTGGTCATGGGATAAAGACAGTCTTGCAGAATTCTTACAAAAATTTACCAGTGATGGCAAAAAAAAGCTACTTTCCTGACCTTTACTCCATGATGCTGATATTGGGGAGATGTGTGTGGGGACTCTCCTAAAGACAGTTTTCAAAAAGTTATTTGCTGAGGTGAATGGAATTGTACAAGGCTGGTTAGTTCCAACCTTTCTTGCCAAGCTTTAACCACATGAGTACTCACTCACCTTTTAAAGTAGCAGGGTTTGTTCATTTCCTTGAGGCTGGTGACATGAGTAAGGATATGCAGGATCAGGCTCCAGGTAGGCAGTGATCTAAGCCACTACCACTTGACAGATATTTGGATCCTCTAGAAATAGGTTGGTGAATCTCCATTCCTCTTATTTGTGGACCTGTGTCCATATTGCAATTGATGCTAATTGCCCCCTTTTTTTGTAAATCTCATCAGAGAGGTCAAGGGATCTCTCCAATTCAAGGCGGAAACACATTGAAAGGATTGGGAGTGAAGTTTACACTGCAGTTAGTTGTGATGTTCTCCCTCCCCTTCTTCCCGCACCTGCACCCCCAACCCTGAAGAATAGACTATGGATGTCAGCCTCCAGGGCTGTCAAACAGGTGCTTTTCAACAGCATCAAATTTCCTCTACATTTTAAATAAGGGGAAACAAATCTTAATGAAAACGCAAGTCACTGTTTTTAACCCTACTGAAATCCCACATACTTACTGGTATGTCTTGCTATAGAGGGTCTCCATTTTCATACTGCTTATTGATGTAACTACTGGGAAAATGACACTGGCTAACCATGTGCAATAGAATTAGTTTTTAAAGATACTCACACCTTAACTTAAACTCTTAATATTTTGAAAAAAGAAAAGGAGTACTTGTGGCACCTTAGAGACTAACAAATTTATTAGAGCATAAGCTTTCGTGAGCTACAGCTCACTTCATCGGTTGCATCCGATGAAGTGAGCTGTAGCTCACGAAAGCTTATGCTCTAATAAATTTGTTAGTCTCTAAGGTGCCACAAGTACTCCTTTTCTTTTTGCGAATACAGACTAACACGGCTGCTACTCTGAAACCTGTTAATATTTTGAGAATCTCTTCCACAACCTTTAGCTTACACTGAAGGAGCAAAATATGAGTTTATAAATCTATGTCTATATAGCACAGAAATATGTTGACATTCTATTTAACGGCCTTTACAAGTCTTCTTTTCCACCCAAGATTACAATCCTAGTCACAGTGATCCGGAGGCTACTTCAGCAATAAAAACTGATCTGGGGCCTACTATACTACACTGAAAGACCTTTCTGAAGTATGAAAAGACATGGATTGCCTTGGTTTTATATCAGCAATAACTTCTGCATCACAACCACAGATTACCCAGAGAGGTTGCATTTTTAGATTAAGTGATCTTTGTCCCCCGGGAAACAAATACAAAAATAAAATAGGGCCCTCATACACAGTATTCTAATTTCTTCTGCATTGGCATTTGACATGTTACTATTCACATAACTGCTCACTATTCACACTGCACTTTCTCTTCACACACACTATTCATACCAGTTTCCTACCTGCCTGGGTAATTACAGATGATTTACCCAATACTCTGAAAATGAAGGCAGCTTGCATATCATATATTGCTGAATGCTACACTGGTGTTCTGACACGAGAGATGAAATAGCAAAATCAGCTTTCATTTCTACTTAGGTTACTATGAAATCCTCACTTTTCATCTCATTTTGTTATCTATCATATTTTTATCTTGCCCAGAACTTTGAGATCTAGACAACTTCAGAGTGCAAATTATTTGAACGCAAAACACTCTTCTATTACATCACTGAAAGAGTTACATTCCATATGTCTCTGGCTTCTTTTCCAAGTGAGTGATTCATGGAAGTGTGCAACTATTGCATCTTTAGAAGCTGAGACACATCTTCAGATTTCTAATGTTGACAAGCTTTGCCTATTTCAAAGCCCAGATTTGTATCTACATTTTCTTCAGAACATAAAAAACCCCTCGCGCTATCTAGTGTACAGAATGAATCAGGCGTCCTATTGTCAAAGACTAGACTGGCTTTCCCTAGAGGTTTTCTATTTATGGGCTCACTTCACAACAATCCAGTGAAAAGCTTGAAGATTTTTTCCCATCTCACTTGGCCAGCTTCTCTCTCTTTCAGTAATTACTGAGCAACAGTTTAAACACACATTTAACTGCTCTATTACTGCAACTGGTGATGTCAGTGTAACCCCAATAGGGCCCAGAATTATGATAAGATATTCAGGACCTTACACAGGGTTGAGGAAAACAATGCAATTGTTTTCACAGACTAACAAATTTATTGCCCACTCAGTGTCCCCACAGGAAACACCTTTCCAGAAAAATAAACGAGACTGAAAACATTCCATACTAAACATGTTTAGTTAAGGACTTAAGAGAAGGGTAAGAATAGATATGGCTGTAAGGGATATTTTTTAAAATTGTGCCAACTTGCTTCTTGTTTTAAGCCCAGCAGAATAAAGCGCCTGATTCTGTGCCCATGGCAAACAAAAATCCCTTGGACCTCCCTGGGAGCAGGATTGCCCCCCACATCTTTCATCCTTCCCAAGTAACCAGCGTTTACTTTAAGGGACATGACCTCTGAGGAGCAGAAGAAGGGGATATTTTTTAAAGGCAGAAACTCTAATTTCCATTAAACCAGTAAGGTCAGGAAGGTTTCTATCAAATAAATAGGGCAAATTTTTTGTTTTGGTTTGGTTTTACATGTTTATTTCATTGCCAGAAGTTCTAGCTATGTTGAACTTGTGGTTTCTGAGACCGAAAGCCTGAGAAAGAGGGAAAGATTGTCAGCAAGTGAGGAGTTCCAATCAAGATCTCTCCCCTTCCCCTATTAGATTGCAGTTAGGGGGGGGGGAATCGTTGGTGATGCTAATTCTGCACATTGCCTGGCAAAAATTGCCATTATCTGCCCAATGGTTCATTTATTTATGTATTTGGGGTCCCCCTCCAACTTCCTTCGTCACTACATTCCAGTCTATTCCAGTAAAGACCTTCAGTCTGTGTCCCTGGACATGGAGGCCAGGATTGGGGGCAGGGAAAGGGAATATCTAATAAGCCAGCAGCTATGCTAGCAGAAAAGCGAGGAGGAAAGCGGCACTGTTCCCCACTAGCACACAGGGACCCCCAGTTATTTCAAATCCCATTATCCCGCTTTTGTTCCCCCAACCTCCATTTCTGTGGGCAAGGACCGACATAATTACTAGATACTAGCTCGGCCCATTATCTACCTGTCACTCCTAATCAGTAAACCCTACCAGAGACAGACTCGCTCGCTCTCTTTTTTTTTAAAAAAAAAAGTTCTGTCCTAAGGCTGCAGAATATCAACAGTAAATCTACAACTGCTGTGAAAGCCCTCTGGGAGCGAGAAGGATTTACCACCAAACCACAACAAATTGCCTAAGAGATCTGGAGCACATCTGTGGCAAGTATCATAAACTCTCCTTCAACAGTGCATACCCATCCCCAATCGCTGCTGATAACCGTCCTTAATCACTCCGTGCACAATGTAACGTTTCTCCCTGTGCTGCCTCCTCAACGTCCCCCGCCCCCCAAAAGCCATCCACCCTTCACCTGTCTGCCTTATTATCATTTTCCATGTTAATACACCATGTTGAGCTGCACGGTCAGGTTGCATAATCAAAATTAAATTGGATCTCTCCGATTTCCAATAGTCAAAAGGGGTGGGGGGAATCCTTGTGCATCAAACTCCTGAGGCTGCCGTGCAACTTGCCGCGCTTGCACAGTTTGGGCAATCAAGCAGCACACCACCACACACTGCAGGGGCTTCCTTGGGAGATTTCTTTGCTAGTGAACATGTACAAACCCTGCAGACCCAGGAATGCAGACATCTGCAACATCCTCCCGGGGCTT
Source organism: Dermochelys coriacea (assembly GCF_009764565.3). Taxonomy (NCBI): domain Eukaryota; kingdom Metazoa; phylum Chordata; order Testudines; family Dermochelyidae; genus Dermochelys; species Dermochelys coriacea. The sequence goes on from NC_050073.1 coordinate 50,083,871, forward strand.
GGATTTTACTAACAATAACCTTGGATCTGACGTAAATTATCAGTTATACCCCCCGCCCCACCAAATCAGTTCGTATAATTTATCCAGATTGTATCCGAAGGGAAGAAAGCGAGGGGCATGATTTATTTCCCAAGAAATAAGAATAAGAAAATATCAAAGGCACTCACTGTAATTCAGATTGCACAGAAGACTATCCAGATGGAAATCCGAGTGTTTGGGGGGGAGGGGGAAAAGGCAGGGGGTGGCAAACTATTTCATTGCAGCAGCGAAGCCAAAATTAAAAATAAGGAATTAAATTAAAAATAAAATATCCAACTTCAATTTTCGATCAATTTCAGTCCACACAGGCTCCAATCCAGCCCAACCTGCTGATTTTTTCTCCCTCACCAGATTCTTCTTCTTTTCCACTCCCGCCCCCCCCCCTCCTATTTTTTTCCCGTCGCTCTTAACTTTTCTGCTTAAAATGGTCGTAGCTTTATCATTAAATTCCTTCTTCTTGGGCGAAGTTTTTTTTAAAAAAAAAAAAACTAAACATTTAAAAAATCCCTCAGAGCAAAAATGGTCCTTCTCCTTTCTGAAACTTTTCATTCCAGTGTGGATCCTTTTCCTAGTTTCCTTTCTTTGAGGGTTTTTGCCTTTCTGGCTCCTCTGTTCTCCATTGCCAACTTTCCCCCCCCCCCCCTTTGGACTGTAGAGAGAGGTTTCTTTATTTTAAACAACCCTCTATCTGAAGTGAGGCCGTTTGCTTTTAATGCATTTTTTGTTGTGACTGTTAAGATCCAGGTCTTTCCAAGCAATTTTCTTCTCCCCCCTTTTTTGCTGCACTATCAATTATCCAATACATGTGTTTCCACGTTAAATAGGGGGTTCCCATTCTTCTGTTTTCCCTATTTTCCTCCACACACACCTTCACCAGAGTCTCCTCTTACATTTACAATGTTAAAACAATAAACTTTTGGTTTTTCTCTCTCTCCCCCCTCTCCAAAGATCTGATTAGATTTCCAATCACAACCCAGTGCGCAATTGGATTTTTGATTTCAGAAAGAAGCCAGCTATTCACAGCATCATCACCATTCTCCTCTCTTCGAACTCCACGTTATCTCCTTTTGCCTTCCCTCCAACTCCTCTGCATTTTCATCATCTCACATTAAATGGAAATGGGGTGGGGGAGAGTGGAGGAAAATTCAAGGTTCCCACCAGCGGTCAATAATAAATCTATCCCTTACTTAATTTTATTTACACACGTGGGATGGGTGTTTTTGACTCTCCCTCTTCTCTTTGCCCCCACGTCTCAAAATCTTCCTGATGTTAAAACTCCCCCGATGGGGCACAAAAGCTCCTTGGGGAGGCGTGATTTGTCCTCCTAACTCTGAATTTCACAAGCACGGGGCTCCCCTTCCTCTTCATTTCTGCTTCCTCTCCATCTTTTGTCCAGCAGGAATAAAGATCCAGCAGTATCGAGACGGATAAACTTCTTCTATTTCTTCTTGGGAGAGAGAGAGAGAAACACACACAGAGAGAGCCCTCCAATCTCTGCCTCCCTTTTCCTCCCCCTATTTATTGCAATTGCAGCTCTGATCTCATTGCCAAGATCAGGCTGGTATATTTCAGCTCTACAAGTTGGTATCCCCTTCTGCACAGCAGTGGCTTAGGCTCCCATCTTCTTCCACATTCCAGTTACCTTCTCCCTTCCTCCCTCCTGTCCAAGATGATACATTCCCAGGAGCGCAGCCGCTTCTTTCATTCCTTATCCCAGAAATGCACAGCCCTTTCCACCGCAGAAACCTTTTCTCCCTGCCACCAGCTTCAGCTCGAACTCTCCCTACATATATTTATATGTGTGTATGTAGATGTATTTACATATATCCAGTTCCAGTCAGCTGCTGCGGGGAGTAGCTTTGCGCTCTCTCTCTCACCCCCCACCCCCACCTTTGCAATGGCACCTCAGTATTTCCAAAGGTCCCAGGATCAGTCTTTCTGCCTACACTCGTCCCTTCTCCCGTCTTCAATTCTCTCTTCTTTCCCCCCCCTTCCTCCTTTTCTCTGCTTATGATCAGTAAAATACAATTACCCAATTACCTCCCATCATCTTAGCACTGATTGGTCAATTGCATTAACACTTGATCTCAAGGCAAAGGATACAGGAGCTCTTGTGATAGGTCACTGCTGCCACCTGGCGGACAGTCTGGGAACAGGCTCACTGTTACCTCAAGAAACCTCCAAGTGAGGAAGGAGTAATTGAAAAACAAAGGCTCGTCTTCAGAAAAGGAATGTCAAAACTCATTTTCTTAAAAGCCTGCCTGATTGTGGCAGCTCAACTGTGTTCACAGGTACATGCCTAGCCACAGAAGGATAGGGAAAGTTAATGATTTTCTATAAAATCACTCCTTGGAAATCTGTTATATTTCATTTAACTCAGTAACTTTCTCTCGCCTTTTGTGGCTAGGCATGTAATTGTGAACACGATGCCCATATATACCTTTACATATACACATGTTTACATTACACCCCCCCCAAACACACATTAATACACATTTAAACCATTTATCTCCATAATTTGAAGAAACCCAAGTGTCACTCAGTACAAAACACCTGCACATTAATTAACAGACTGGAAGATCTTTAAAGTGCCTTATGGTTTCAGGAGATTTGTGAGCAGTTAAGTGGCAGGATCACAATATAATGGCCATGTTTACACTACAAGCATTACAGCAACAGAGCTACAATGCCATAGATATGTTACTGTAATCCCATAATTGGGTATGGCAAAATTCAATGTTTATTTTTCAGCATTTTACAAATTTTCAACAATTTAAAGTTTCACAGTAGTGCAAAATGATATTCTTTAAGCATTTTTTACTTTTATTTATTTAAATGTTCAAAATTGAGGGAAATTATGGGAGATCTGACAATAATTATTTAATGCCTGTAGACATTGAGATTCAAAAGGTAAAAGCTTTATAACAATTACAACACAAGTGTCAACACCACATGTCAGAATATACAAAGGAAATAGCCTGAAAAGAAACCCTAATAAGTTCACAAGCATTATTTTTCTTACTTTGCCTATCTTTATTTTTATTATTATTGATGGAAATATTTTTTGGTCAGTTTGTGTGTGTTTGGTGAAATCGACATTTATTGACATTTACAAATAGAAATTGAATCCTTCCAAGCCCACCCATAATGTAGACACAGACTATAGCAACTGAAGGGCTTTTTTTCCGACATCCCTGTAGAAACTCCACCTCCCTGAGTGACAGTCACTAGGTCGACAGAAGCATTCTTCCATCAACCTAAGGGTGACTACCCCAGGGATTAGGTCAGCATAGCTACAGCGCTCAGGGGAGTGGATTTTTCACTCCCCTGCATGCAATAGCTGCACCAATCTAAGTTTTCAGTGCAGACCAGCCCAATTACTAGACTCACAGATTTTCTGGTGTAACTCCATTGGAATGAATCTGACCTAGGATTTTTCAGAAGTGGAGGAGAGGGAAGAGGGACTGGAATTGTAATGCAATGTTCCGTTCAAGTTTACAAACTAAGCCTGTGATCTTGAAAATGCTTATGGATGTGTTTAATTTGATGTCAATTGAATTGCTATTCACATGCTCACTGTTAAGCATGTTCGGGAAATAAACTCAGTGGAAGTTCTCACATGTGGAAAGTTACATGTGGAAATGTTTATAGGAGCAAGGCAAGCAAGCAGTTTATGGATGATACACTCTACTGCATTTGTTGCTCTCATAATGAGAAAGAAAGAAAGAAAGAAAGAAAGAAAGAAAGAAAGAAAGAAAGAAAGAAAGTATAGATCCAACTCCTCCACATACACACCCCACCCACCAAAAATGAGCCAAGCTCTTTGATGGTAATTATAGTGGATTCCATAAATCAAACAGTTGCTTCCAGTTATTTTTAGTATGCAATAACACAGCTATACCTTCACTCTGCTTTCCACAATAACAGGTTTCAGAGTAGCAGCCGTGTTAGTCTGTATTCGCAAAAAGAAAAGGAGTACTTGTGGCACCTTAGAGACTAACAAATTTATTAGAGCATAAGACACATTAGAGCATCTTATGCTCTAATAAATTTGTTAGTCTCTAAGGTGCCACAAGTACTTCTTTTCTTTCCACAATAGTAACACACACACACACACACACACACATATATCAGGTATCCTTACTTAATCCAGCTCTTTGATATGATCTCGGCAAAAGTGAAAATGAGAAGAGAGAATGGAAGCACGGTTATAAGTATGGGACTTGAACATGTAGCTATATACATATTTATTTAATTGTAGAGTATATTTTCTGGTTAATTTCAGTTCAGTAACAAATTTACTGGATCAATAGCAAAGACCATGGAGCTCAGTTTCCAGTTGTACATTACTTCTAGTTGTGGTGACTCAGTGACAGAACTTGTGAAGTAACATTCACACTAGTGCGAATAAGGGAATCATCCTCTTGCTCTTAATCAATCATATATTTTAGGGCTTTTGATTTGCTTTCACTGAAGACAGTGGCAAATACACATTGACTTAAATGGGTGAAGGATCAAGACCTGGATCAATAACAAGCAACCCAAATTTGGTGGTTTTCCAGGCATGCTGCATTATATTCAATAGGATTTTGTGAAGGTAGCTGAGAGTATGCACCAGAAATGATGAAGGGGTAGAAGGGAACATTTTTTGGTAGCTGGCTGTTCAAGTTCCTACCTATCTGACTGTTTGATGCTACTGAACTTATGTTGTGATATTTATCAAGCATTAGGACTCCTAGAGCTTTGTATAAGCACTTTTATCTTTGTACTATTTTACTCTAAATAAATATCAAAACAAACATTTTTTTTCAGAAGTGCAAAAATATCACATCCCAATAAATATTTCCATCAACCTTTTTTTAAATTACTTTTTACTACAGCAAAGTTACAACTAAACGTTAACATACTACATACTACATTGTACACTACTCATTACTTATTCAAGATCAGGTTAATATTCAAAGAACCTGGCTAAAAATTTTGACTTTGTTATAAAAGATGCCTTTAACAGTTGCCTACTAAAGCTAAGAGTCTGTGAATAAATCTGAAGATTTTTGTTTGTTTGTTAAAATCAAGTAAGTGGTCTTTGTAAGTGGTGATGCTTAGCTGTTGCAGATCTAATCTGATTCTCAAATGCAATCTTCTGCAGTAGATACATCAGTTATTTGGACACAGACTAATATTCATTTACCCTTTCACCAGAAATTAGCACTTTATGCAGCTTTGATGTCATTCCAAATGGCATTAAAATGTGAATTGTTAAATGATACTAGTATTTATATGAAATATATATAGAAATAATATATTAGCTAAAGTAGATATGATTTAGCTAAACAATTAGTATCAGGGCAGTAATATGCTGATAAAGTACAGATAGGAACTGAAGAGAAACAGTCAAATGAAAGAGAATCCCATTGAATTACATCACAAAGGAATACAAATAAATACTGAGAAATTTTGTAAAGTGCTTTTATACAAATGAAAGAAATCTAAATGCTAAGACAGATGAAATTGAGTGCCTGGTATTCAATGATATTGATATAATATGCATCACAGAAACTTGGTGGAATGATGATAATAAATGGGACATGGGAGTACCAGAATATAAAATATATAGGAGTGACAGACTTGGTCATGCTGGTGCGGGAGTGGCACTGTATGTGAAAAAAAGCAAAGTCAAATAGAGTAAAAATCTTAGATGAATGAAACAGTACCATAGAGTCATTATGGATAGAAATTCCATGCTTATATACATTCAGATCTGATACTAATGACCATCTGACCAGAATGGTGATTGTGAAATGCTCAGGGAGATTAGAGATACAAAAACAGAAAACCCAAAAATAATTTGGAATTTCAACTATCCCCATATTTACTAGGAACCAGGACCAGATTCAGAGATCAAATTTCTAGACACCATTAATGACTGCTTCTTGGAGCAGCTGGTCCTGGAACCCGCAAATGGAAAGGCAATCTTCGATTTAGTCATAAGTGGAGCACAGGATCTGGTCCAAGAGGTGAATATAGCTGAACCAATAGGTAATAGTGACCATAAAGTAATTAAATTTACCATCCTTAAAGGGGGAAAATACCAAAGAAACCCAACATAGTAGCATTTAACTTCAAAAAGAGTAACTACACAAAAATGATGAAGCTAGTTATATGGATATTAAAAGGAACCGTCTCAAGAGTGAAATGTCTTCAAGCTGCATGGATACTTTTTAAAAAAACATCACAACAGAGGCTCAAACAGTATGTATATCCCAATAACAAAAACAGTAATACCACCAAAAAAACAAACAAAACAAAAAAAAACAACAACCATGGCTAAACAACAGCATAAAAGAGGTGGTTAGAAACAAAAAGGCAGCCTTTAAAAATGTGAAGTCAAATTCTACTGAGGAAAATAGAAAGGAGCATAAACTCTGGCAAGTCAAGTATAAAAGTATAATTAGGCAGGCCCAAAATGAATTTGAGGAGCAACTAGCAAAAGACATAAAAACTAACAGAATTTTTCTAAAATACATTAGAAGCAGGAAGCCTGTCAAACAATCAGTGGAACCATTGGGCAATCAAGGTGCTAAAAGAGCATTCAGAGAAGACCGTTGTGGAGAAGATAAATAAATTCTTTACATCGGTCTTCACTGCAGAGGATTTGAGGGAGATTACCATACCTGAGCAATTCTTTTTAGCTGACGGATCTGAGGAACTATCCCAGACTGAAGTGCTTTGGGAAGAAATTGATAAATTAAACAGTAATAAGTCACCAGGACCAGATAGTATTCACCCAAGAGTTCTGAAGGAACTCAAATATGAATTTGCAGAAATACTAACTGTGGTATGTAACCTATCATTTAAATCAGCCTCTGTTTCAGATTACTGGCAGACAGCTAATGTGACATCATTTTTTTTTAAAAAGTCTCCAGACATGATTCTGGCAATTACAGGCCAGTATGCCTAACTTCAATATCAGGCAAACTGATTGAAACAATAGTAAAGAACAGAATTATCAGACTTATGGATGAACATGATATGTTGGGGAACAGGCAACATCTGCTCAAATGGCAGAGGCACTCAAAAAAGCTGACAGAAAGTTAGGAACTATAAAGAAAGGAATAGATAAAGGACTTGTAAATATCATGATGCAACTCTATAAATCTACAGTATGACCTCACCTTGAATACTGAGTGCAGTTCTGGTCACCCCATCTCAAAAAAAAGATATAATAGAATGGGAAAAAGTACAGAGAAGGGCAACAAAATTTATTAGGAGTATGGAGAGATGAACTACAAGGAGAGATTTAAAAGACTGGAAAAGAACTGGAAAAGTTCAGACTGAAAAAGAGATGAATGAGGGGAGGATATGACAGAGGTCTATAAAATCATGAATGTTGTGGAGAAAGTCAATAAGAGAGTAAGTGTTGTTTACCTATTTGCATAATACAAAAACCAGGGGTCATGCAATGAAATTAAAAGGCAGCAGGTTTAAAACAAATATACAGAAGTACTTTTTCATACAACACACAGTCAACCTGTGGAACTCGTTGCCTGAGGATGTTGTGAAAGCCAAAAAATAACTGAATCAAAAAAAAGAATTAGATTAATTTATGGAGAGTAGGTCCATCAATGGCCATTAGTCAAGATGGTCTGGGATGCAACACCATGCTCTGGGTGTCTTGAAACCTCTGATTTCTAGAAACTAGGACTGGATGACAGAGGATGGATCACTTAATAAATTTCCCTGTTCTGGTGACTCTCTCTGAGACATCTGGCACTGGCTACTTTCACAAGACAGGATACTGGGCTTGATGGACAATTGGTCTGACTCAGTATAGCCATTCTCATGTAGACTAACACTATAATTTCCTCTTTTAAAATTACTATTTTTAATATGTTAACTATAGTTTATCAACAAATAAAACAAAGACAATAAAATGACTAGTCACTCACAACATAACCTCAAAGCAATCTGGAATTAAATTGTACTATTGGGTTTCCAGGTTTGTTAGTCAGCTAGGTGCCAAATATCTCTAAAACATATTTTGAAAAACTATCAGCACATTTAATAATTCATCAATGCATATATCCATCAGGCAAGTAAATGGTTATAAGTTGGTCAAATTTGGTTGGGTGAAATATTTTCCCCCCCGACACTTTATATTAATCGTTTTCTTAAGTTTGTTTTATGCTCTTTTTGAGTCTTCGAACTTTCTCTTTGCATGGAACTTCCAGGAGCCAACAACTCCCTGCAGATCCATTTGCAAAATCCACTTCTACAATAGCTCTACATTTCACATGGAAGTACCATGGGAGATATCTCGGATCATGTGGAAGGAATAGAATAACACCTAGACATCCATCCATACACTTACAAAGCACAAATACTGACACAGACAAGCCCAAGTGGGGAAAGAAGTGGCTAGGAATATATGTACTCTGGTTTCATCTGTACATGGTCATTCACCTTTGCTCCATTTAAGGGGAAGGAAGATCTGAAGGAGGGTAGCAGCTGTCTGAATGATGACGGCGCACATTGTGGCCTAAACGGATGCTTTGGAGATGCAGCCCCTGGACAACTAGCAATTCTGGCTGCTCATAGGGATCCACAGACCCCTCCTGCAACAGTGCAGCTAAAGTCCGTTATCCTGCAGCTGATGATGCACATGGACAAAGGCCACAATCATAGTCTCAATGACTTCCAGTTCCATTTAAGGACCAAGAAGATTATGGACCAAGAGGTTGATCAGTGAAGATAAATAGTAACATTCTGAAAAATGAACTAAAACAACACACATTTGTTTCTCATCAACTGAACAGGTTTCCCTGATCCTAGGTAAGGAAGAATATCAGTGCTTACTGGCATGTGCAGCAAATGTTGTGACTGGCAACATAACAGCAAGTTGCAATAACACAATTGTTCCTTATTGGCAGGAAATTGGGGCTAAAGAACTGAACTTCTATGTCGGAGTGGCATTGAGAATGGTTAAAGGTAAAAGACTGGATACTTAAAGTTGTCAATAATTTGGTGGAAGAGAAATATCTTTAGTCCCTGGGAAAGCAAATATTCTAACATAATGCAGACCTGCAGATAAAGAAGGTGAGATAGACATCAACTGCACAGTCAGAAAAGCCTGAAGAGGGGGAAAGAAACAGTGTAAAAACTGGCAAAGTATAGGGAGAGGAGTGAAAAAGGAAAATTAAACAATGTTGCTAATAAAAAGGACAGTGAGAGGCAGTTTCAGAGCTATCTATCTGCTCTGATACAGTTAAATTTCACCTTCCTTGTATATAGTCACAAAAGCAACTCTGGAAAATAATCCTTCTTCCTTATAAAACATTGCTGACAAGAAGTTATTTGTGCATGGAAACATCATTGTCATTTTGGTTCTTTTCAGTCTGATACTTTTAATAAGAAAGAAAACTGCCTGAATCTGATCCAAAATCCGTTCAAGTCAATGGGAAACTTTTCATTGTCTTCAATGGGCTTTGCATTAGGCCCTTTCTACTCTAATAAACTTAACAGCTTGTCTCAGGAACTAAGGGATGGTGAGAATCCAGAAATATATTTTAGGGAGATTGTGATACGGTAAGAAAATCAAAGCTTGACTTTGATCTGATTCACACTAATGTTACGCATATACAATTCCACTGATTATCATTGGTTTACTATGGTGTGAGTAATACCAAATTCAGCTCCAAAGCCTTCAACATTAGGAGTTCAGACTTACTGTTTTGTATATATAAGGATCCCCCAGCTCATTTGAGATTTAATCTCATCCTATTCACAGTTCCCAAATGTGAAATTTGGTTTCACAGCTATACAGTTGTTGGAACACAGGGGTGGGTTAAGAGAAATCAAACACAAGTCACTGGGCTTAATACAGGAATAACGGAGTGAAATTTAATGGCCTGAAATACTCAGGAGTGCAGAATAAGTGGTCTGTTGGTCTCCTCTGTCCTTAAATGCTATTAAGCTATGAATCCATAAAATATTGGCTTGGAAGGAAAATACCACATGCTTCATCTTCCATTTGTAAATATCTTCCTTGTAAACTTGATTCCACTTCACACAGTGAAATTCTCAGAATGTTTTTTTGAATCTTGTGTTGCTAATCCAACTGGACAGCTGCAGACACAAATATCACAATCTGCAGTTAAAAATGTCTGGGTTTTAATGTGCACTATTTTTCAATGGGACACAAATTGCTGCATAGAAAGATCAGCTGATCTGTGAAAAGGAATTCAGTGGCATCCAAGCTTCTTTGAAACAGGGGCCTAACCTTTAGTGACTGAATGTTTTGTGAAAGAAAGTAAGAAGCCCTCTACTCCTGGGGCAAAATTCTCCTTTCTAATCTGCAGTGAGGTTCTCTTTTTCACCTGAGAGGACTGCACATAGAATGAGACCAGAATGAGCAACAAAGATGAGCACTGTGGATCTGTGAGGAGAAATATGTCCTTCATATTTAAGTGAAGAAAAACTGCAATAATGAAAGGTATAAACAGACAAAGTTATAAGAAATACAGAGAGTTAAATTGTTTCTAAGCATCTCTTTGGGCTGTAATATTACCAAATTGGGAGGTCTAGTGTCCAGGGTTTTACTAAAATAAATTTAGGTCCCTATGAATGTAAGGCATAAGAGCTCAACCCTGAAAGGGTGCTACGCACCTTCAAGCCCTATTGACTTTAATCGGATTTGAAGATGCTCAGAAATGTAAAGGGTTCAGATCTGTAAAACTTTATGGTATGAATATAATCAGAAAATTGGCATGTAAAAATGTCTTCTTAAAACTCAATGAGTGAAATTCTGGCTCTATTGAAATTGATGGCAAAACTCCCACTGATTTCAATGAGGCCAGAATTTCATCCAAAATATCTACCTCTCATGTGACTTTGAGTTGTGTCCAATCTCCGTAGGTTCTTTCTCTGTGTTGAAATCTTTGTTCAGAATATTCTCTTTTAATAACTTCTGCTCCAACTTTACTGCTACAGTTATCACAGCTACAAAGGCTATGTCGTAAATGAAAAAAAAACAAAGGTGATTCAGAGTCAGTCCTTTACTCACCTTGACTAGTTAGGCATGAGCAGGATAGGTGTCCCTCACAAGAACATGGGGTGCTGAAAGAGGGCAAAGCAGGGCAAAGCAGTATGTACTAAATTGGACAGGCATTAGGTACAAATTACACAAATGATATCTTGGGGCTCTGTGTCCTTTACTAAATTCATATCACAAACTGGTTTAATTTGCCCCTACATCAATGAGAGTAGATACAGAAGAAATACATAGCTTGATTCCCACCATCATGGCAATCTGAGGCTGTCCAAATTGTAAAGTCATTCCTAAAGTCAAAGGAGTAGTGGCAGACAAAAAGTGCCTTCGCAGTGGTAGTCATAGCAAACAATGAAAATTGTGTACAGGCACACATACACCCTGAAGAAAAAAATTAAGAACAAAAAGTTTTTCCATTTCATTCTGAATTTTTGAAAATGGCTACGTTTTGGAAATTTCCTATAATATGTCATTTTTGGACAATTTTCTGAGTGAACATTAATGAATTTGCTCTCATAAACAGGGTCAGCTCTAGCAACTTTGCTGCCCCAAGCAGCTGCCACCGAATTGCTGCCGCCACAGCAGCAGTGGAGCGGCCGCCGAATTGCCGCCACGGTGGGGAAAGTGGCGGAGCTGCCGCCGAATTGCTGCCACGGGACACGGACTGCTGGACCATTCTAATTGCCACCCCAAGCACCTGCTTGGAAAGCTGGTGACTGGAGCCAGCCCTGCTCATAAATGATCCTATTTTCCACATAAATCCACAGAAGTTCTGATTCACAAAATGGCTTGGAACCAAATGCCAAATGTTTTCATTCAAAATTTCCCACTTCAAAGTTTTGTCACTTTTGCAGCCTCGAGTCCTAATCCTACAGTATGAGGCACACACAGCAGTGGACTCCTTCACCAAGATGGAGCCCCACTGAGGTCAGAATCTGATTTCATTTACACTGGTGTAAGTGAGGAGTAACTTCTTTGAATACAGTGAAGTCATTCCAGATTTCTTTTGGTGTACATGGGGATATATTTTGGCCCTTAATGGTTCATGCACCTTCCTCTACATATAGCTGCTTTTGTAAATGTCAGTAGAGTGAAAAGGAAGAATAGCTCTCTGTTGCTACTAAATTGCATTCATAAGATTGCAAACCCTAAGACAAGAAGACATGGACATGAATGATAGAGTACTTTAGGAATTATTGCTTTTACTTAAAAAGTGACAGCAATTTTTCCCCTATGTTTTTAAAGTCACAAGAATATGTTGCATTGACATAGAAAGGGATGTTTCAGATGTCTTAATTTTTTCTCCTAAGAAGTTATTGTGACTGGAAAATACAATTCTTATTTACTTGAGAATTGAATCTAAATGCTAAAACTACATAATTTTACACAACTCTGAAAATTTATTTTAAATGCTTAAAACTAAATATCAATATTATCTGTCAAAATTATAAAAATAATCAAATTCTGTCAAGCCTAAGTGTAATATTCATGCACTGTACACTATTTTCTAATAGCCAATTCTTGAGGCAGTGTGGTCAAGTGAATAGGACACTAGCCTGGATTTTTCACACCCCTGAGACACATAGCAATGCTGATGTAAATTCCCAGAATAGACCAACCCTTGATTTTGTTAAATGCTTTGAGATCTGTGTATGCTATATAACATGCCTGTACTTAACAGGTGAGTGCCTGAGTAATCGCCAATTAAAAACTGAGAACAGGCCTTAGGATTTAGCCCACAATGAAGAGAGATGTGAGGCTCTGCATATATGCACACAAATGTATTAAAATATAGTTAAAAGAACAGCCTTAACCTTGAATAGGGAGCTGGCCACACAGTCCAGGTTTGTGAAAATGATAAGAATATATAGGGTTTTAATGTGTTAGGTCATTATTTTTAATACATAGATCTTTCTGGTTCTTTCTTCCCTGTCTCCATCTTTCCTTCTCACTGTGCCTGGTGCAACATAACATACAGTCCTACCTTAAAATCTGATCTGATCTTCAAGATCTAGGGAAGAGCTTCTTTGTAAGAGGATGATTTCTGGTGATGAAGAGGGCATCAACACCTGCAAGGAAAGACACACAGATATTACAAGTTTTCACATGTTGGTTACACAACAATGCAGGAAAGTGCAATCTGTGATATGAGAAAGTCTGGGCTTGGTCCATATAAGTACGAATTTGGGCATCTCTCGCTACCTGCAGGAATTGTTTTTTCTTTGTCATTTTCTGTAATAATCCCCTTCCTTCTCCACTAGTTTATGCTGGAATTGAGTTTCCTCACTATTACATATGGCTCCCACTTCATTGCTTCAGTAGTGTGGAATTTCTTTTACAATGCTTATAAACTTAGCTGCCATGTAGTAGATTAGAATGCATTGGCAAATACCATACATTATAACACTGACAGTCTTTTGACAGTAGATAGGAATGCTACTGTAAGGGGAAGCAATCTTTTGCTTCTCAGGAAACTAAACACCTTGGCCAAAATTTTCAAAAGTGACTAGTGATTTTGAGTGCCTCCAATTTTAGGGGGCCAATTTGAGACGTTTTAAAGGGGCCTGATTTCCAGAAACTCAGCACTTTCTGAAAATAAGGCCCATTAAAGAGTCTTAAATTGGCATCCAAAACCACTAGTCACTTTTGAAAACCTTTTCTTAGACTTCTAGAGGAAGTTATATCATCGCTAGCATTTGGCCAAGAAGCAGGAGCTATACAAATATATATATAAACTCTATCAGAAGTTCTATACTGCTTCAAGAGGTGTATGGTATTGCAAACAGGAAGTGTTGCTGATTGGAATAGGTATCCTCTTTCCATGAGTCTGCACAATAGAAATAACTCTGGACTGCAATATTCATGTCTCATTCCAGGTCAGAACTTTCCAAAATTTCATGTGAATTTGAATCCAATCTTCTCTTCAACTAATTGTAGAGATGGTAGCTACACTCAAAGTTCAGATCCAGTGTGAACTTTCTCAAAGCCTAGGATGTAGAACTGGTTGAAAAATCTCCATCAGAATATCTTTTCACTGGAAAATGCAATTTCATTAAAATCAAAACTTTCTAGAGCAGTGGTTGGCAACCTTCGGCCTGTCAGGGTAATCTGCTGATGGGCCACAAAACAGTGTGTTTACATCGACCGTCTGCAGGCACGGCCACCTGTAGCTCCCAGTGGCTGCAGTTCGCCATTCCCGGCCAATGGGAGCTGTGGGAAGTGGTGGCCAGCACACGGTGACCGGCACGTGAGTGACAGTACCTGAGGACAGTCAATGTAAACAAACTGTCTCGCAGCCAGGCAGTGGATTACCCTGATGGGCTGAGTGTGGACAATGGGCTTCAGGTTTCCCACCATTGTTCTAGAGGAAAATGTGAACTTTAATGAATCTTTGTTTTGAAAAAAAAAATTGAAGAAAACCATTTGCATAAGATTGAAACATTTCAGACATTTGGGTCCCATTTCAACAATTTCAGAACAGAATGTTTTGATTTTCATTTTGAAATCATGCTCTCTCCAAATTTATTTCCAATTTGGAATGAAAACAAATATAGAAATTGCAGTATTTCTGGTGAAACGGAAATTCCAGTTCCCTGCACAGCTTTAGAGCCAAGATTTGGTTTGGTTCTTTCTTTATTATGTATTATTTATTTGTTTGTTTATATGTATTGTGTATATGTGCATGACTATCTCCAGAATGCTTGCCTTAAACATTTGCATCATTTTATGTAACCTTTATTTACAAGATATGTTAGGAGCAATACAATTGTATGAGGAGATCTATTTTTGTAAAAGAACATTCCAAACATCTGGTATTCTTTAAAAAAAAAATCCATTCCCTTAAGTAATTTTTGACTTGCCATAATCACCGAACATAGATCTTTTTTAAAAAAATGTGACCAATAATGAAAAGACTAGAGCCAGAGTAGTTGTTGGCCAGGCCTTGAACCTACCACTGCAATCTTCTCTTCCAATCTCTAGACATATATAGATCCTACAAACATATATGCACATAATTTTATGTAACAGGGTGGCCCTTTTGAAGATCAGGGCTGTACTGAGCAACATTTTAAATGGGGCTTCTTTTCTGGCTAATAAATTCCAAAGATTTGTTTCTTTCAAATCTGAGATATATCAGATATCAAACTCACCTCTGTTAACTTTATTCTGTAAATAAAGCCTTTGGACCAGATTTATAAAGGTATGTAGGTGCCTACATGTGCAGATCAGCACTCAGATTTACAAAAGTGCCTAATTGAGTTAGGCACTTAATTCTCTTTGACTTTACGTTGGTGAATCTTGGAGATACCCTCAAACAAGAACGCTTTTGTTTTGTTCATATATCCACAGAAAGTAGAATGCTGAGCGCTTAAGCTTTTAGGGCTTTCCTAAGCCTACCCTGGGGTTTCTGAAAGATAATCAGTGTATTTCAAGTCATCTTAATGATATCAAGACAATGGTGGTTCTTTCCTCTCAACTGCCCCAGCTTCTTTCTTGTCATTTGAAGATGTTAAGATTATTTCCTTTGAGCAGAAGATAATTAGCCTGTTAGCAGCATGCAGTATGAGCTGGGAGGCTGTGCACAGAGGAATTATTCTTCAGTAGTTAAACTTTCTGGTCAGCAAAATAATTCAGTATGGGAGGAATGTGCAGCGGGATTGTGCCTTTGACAATGCACTAGAAGATTCAAATTTACTTGGAAGAACATGCAGCTATTTTGGGATGAAGAAAACATAAGATTTTAAGCAATCTCCCTCTCCATTTTAATAAAATCTTCAAACACCTGTTTCATTACTCATCCTAAGTGCAATGAACTCACAACCACTCTGCTTGTTCTGGATTGTTTATTTTGTACTGTACCCACCCATACCTTTGGGGTCCTGATTCTGAAAAGCACAGCTGAGCACCCTCAATTTCCATTGTTATAGGATAGTTACCCTGTAACTCATGGGATGGGGCCTGTGGATTGTAAGTGATATGGGACAGGGATTCCATGTTTTGGTTGAATGTAAATATATGTTGGCTCTTTGTCTCACAATAGTGTGGGAGTAGAAGAATTTGTTAGACACAGAAGTAGGAGTGAGAGTGAAGGTCTGATGAGATGCAGCTATGACACATTATTATTCATTGTGTGAGGGTTACTCAGAGCAACTGTCATAAAGCACAGTGCAGAGCACACAAACAATGAGAAGCCTTGAAAGTGAAGGCAGGTCTCTTGGTTGGAAATGCTTCTGTCACCCTCCAGGCCCTGGATTCACTGCTCTGTTTGTGTAAAGAATCTGGTAATGTGAGTCAGGGTACTAACAGCCACTGAAATAAATACATACATTATTAATCAAGATTGGCCTGCGAAGGCTTCATGAATTGAAAAAGGGTCACAATTCAACAAGTTTAGAATTCTACTGACTACCAGGTCTAGAATTTATGGAATTAATAGAAACTGAACAACTAGCAGTTTAAGAGAGTGACCAGGACAGTTAGTAGGGGAATCAGCCCAAAGCTGGAGACTGAGTGTGGAGCACAGTTGACAACTTTCATGTGGTAAATAAGCACCCCGACTTTCACAAGAAGCCAAAAATCAAGCTAATCCCATTTCAAAACAAGGCCAAAACAAGCCCATCCCTAAGAACCCCAACACTCTATGTGACTAGATCCCCCGGTGTGCAGTCTGAGACTGTGGTGGGCCCACTGTGCACCCCTGACTCTCTCCCCCCCTTGCCCCTGCTTGTCCCCCCCCCGCCCCTGATTTCTGGGAGCCGATCAAAAAAAAAAGAGGCAACAAGCTACAAACCAAAAACAAGCAACTCACAAGCCAATTAAGCCAAAAACAAGCTCAATTTCTGTGTTTTTTCTAAGGGTTTGGCATGTCTGGTGAGGAGGTTAATGAGAGAGGAGCTCAGAGGGAAAAATCAAAGACATGAGCATGGAAATTTAAATCTCTCAGGATGTATATATAGGATTAGGGTGAGAGACAAAAAGAGAGCCAGCCATCACAGTCAGATGTTTTAAAAAAATAGAAAAGAGGTAATAGCTAGTTGGAGGGAGAGGGAAGGTGAAGACTGAAATGAAGAGGGGGGAAAGGGAAGGGTCTGAAAACAATCAGAGGGGAAAAGGAGAAATCCAAAGCTTCCACTGAGGCCATAGGAGCAGGAAGTGAGAGGACAGTTACTAAATGAGATGGCAATAACAGATGACAAGTCTAATGAGGAGAACCAGATATCCTCAGGGAGAAGGAAGTCAGAAATAAAGAGGTCATTGATCAGGAGGACTTTCCAAGTGCTGGAACAAGAATTCCCAGGTTTTGTTGTGCAAGTTTCATCTTTAAAATTGCCCAATCATCAGTGCAACATTTCAAACTCTAAGTTCACAATTAATTAACTATTGAGAAATGCAGCCTGAAATATTAAAACTATATGTTCACAATTCCTTGCCAATTTGGAATGGATTATCAACACAATCAGGACTGCACAAAGAGTTTTAATATCTCCACTTTAAAAAAAATACACAATTTTAATACTGGTGAAAGGTGCTGGATTTAGAGTTCTGGAGACTGCCCAACACTCTTCACCCAGGGAATGGGCAGAGGACACACACAGCCATACAAACTACCAACACCCATTTGTCCCCTTTCCTTTCAAGAGTGCCTTAAAACTGATGTGGAGACAGAGCTAAATGAATCATTCATAGTGGTTAATTCTATTAGATGAATTTAGTCTGGTTATGGCAGCTTTATAATTTTTTTGAACCAGAAAACTCAGGTTTCTGGTACGAAAAAAGTAATAAATAAAACTCACACAAATTTGAAATGTATTTTCTAAGAACATTCTCTCTTCTCAGTCTCCTATCTGCTCTTTCTATTACAATTCATTTGTTAGGATATTATAAATAAGTGAATGCAAAAGGATAAACTCATTTAGCCTCCCTCAATTTAAGAGAAAAAAATATATGGGGGAAATGTTTTGAGATGTTCACTTAATCTATACCTGAATGGCATGTCTCCTGAGTGTTCAGACTGGCAAAATATTGGGTTCATTTTGACAGCTGGTTGACACCATTCAAAATGTTGACACATTTTTGTTGAAATTTTGAATTTTTGATGAAAAACAGGGAGAGCAATTTTCTCAAATATGTCATCCCCCATTTTCCACTTGCTGTACTCATTTTGTACACACACAAACTGAGGTTCAGAGACAATAGTTGATTTGCCTAGTATCTCATTTTCAAAATTTGCAACATAACCCAAAAGTTCATTCCTGAACCCACCAAGGTCACTGCTTTAACTACTAGGCCAAACATGAATGCAATTAAATATTTGACCTAGCTTCTAGACCAGGGGTTCTCAAACTGGGGGTCGGGACCCCTCAGGGCGATCATGAGGTTATTATATGGGGCGGGGGGTCGCAAGCTGTCAGTCTCCACCCCAAACCCTGCTTTGTTGCCAGCATTTATAATGATGTTAAATATGTAAAAAAAAAGTGTGTTTAATTTATGGGGGCGGGTGTCGCACACAGAGGCTTACTATGTGAAAGGGGTCACCAGTACAAAAGTTTGAGACCATACAGTGTCAGAAACTGTTGTTTTCACAGGGTGACCCTTGGTAGCATCTGCTTTACCTTTCCTGCTTTTTCATCCCTTCCTTTCGCGTATATAGCTTCAGTTCATGACTAGGGTATCTACTATGTATTTCTAATCTTCTGATATGAAGTTAAGAAGGGGGGAAATAAAACTCAACATGAGGAAATGATTCTAAAACACAATTAGCAGGTCAGGGTGGCACTATTGTAAAGTTAGTTCAACTTGCCCTCAGTGAAGCTTTCTTCTCTCTAGCAGTTGGTGCCAAAGTTTTCTAATCACATCTACACTTCAGCCACCCTAAATTGATTCTTTCAAAATACTATGGATAACCAGATTCAATAGAAATTACATTAAATCCCACTGTAATTATCCCTATTAGAGCAACATAAGCAACAAGGATGGAGTGCAGATAATTTCTTGGGGGACTAATGACTGGTTGATATGAACTAATGACCATTATTCCCTTACAGCACTCATTCATTTGTTATTGGTTTTATAATATGAAAGAATCTATATGTTTTTAAAAATATTATAACAATAAAAAACAGAAGAAGTTGTATTCATATAGTACTTTTCATTACAATACATCCAAAATCATTATGTAGGAATCACTTTGCCAACAACAAACATATCCAGCAATGGCAGAGGAACACAACTTCTGCTTAACGGCTGACAACATGCAGCACTTTTGTACAGGAAGCAAAGAATGTTGTCTCCAGGTCTATCTGCATGGAAATTTTGCAAAACATAATTACAAAAATTAGAATTTGGCCAGATCACCAGCTAAATAAATCTTGAACAAGAAAAACATGCTCTGGAATCTTTAATGACACATGGATGGCGAAAACTCAGAATGTCCATTCTGTGGGAAATTCTGACATTTTGAAAAAGAACAAAAACTTGAAATGTTAATATTTCTTAAGGAAATCCCTTTTTTTCATTTTGGAAAGTGAAAATATTTTCCTTATTTTTTTTCCAGAATGAAACTGAGCAGCCATTTGCCCCAAATCCTGAGGATCCCTCATGCTGCCCAACTCCCAGGGACTCCCCCAACTCCAGTGGATGTCCTTGATGGCCCTGACTCCCTGGAAAGTCCCCCATCACAGAGCAGGGACTCCAAAAGCCCTGAAAACCTTGATCAAGAACTAAAGCTTTCAGGGCTGCCAGGCTCCAAGCTCCAGATCAGAGAGTCTGGAAGCTCTAGTATCCCCAACTCTGAAGCAGTTCACATGACATATGCTGCCCTTGAACTGTAGACCCTGCAAGCCTGGGCTTCTCAGCAACCCACCAAGTAAGCTGGCATGAAGTCAGGCAGGTTTCCAAGGTAAGCACTGTTTCATTGGAACCCTGCCTGTATTTTGGCAGAAGTTAGTCAAAACAAAAATGTTTCTATGAAACATTCTGGTTTTGGCAAATCAGCATTTTCCAAATGAAAGATCATTTTGTCAGTAAATTCCCAACCATCTTTAATCTGGAATACAACATTCCAAGCAGCACAACATGCTCCCCTCTCAACATGTTAGGACTCTGGGTCCACACTGACTCACAGGAAAAATATTCCTGGGGGAATTCTGCACCACTACTCACACACAGAATTCATTATCCTTGCAGAATTATTCGCTTCCCTGCAGAAAAAAATGACTTTCTGATGGAGAAGCAAAGGGAAGCTGCAAGAATGGGCATGCACCCCTGCCCAGCAGTATGGAGTGTATTGTTTCAGGTGCCTGGAGCAGCCAGCAGAGTGGTAAATCAGTGTGGGGGATGGGAAGTGGGGATGGGGAAGCCACAGTCAGTGGCTCCTATCATGCACTGGGCTCAGTTGCTAGTCCTTCAGCCACAGGGGGAGAGGCCACTATATGGGATGCTGCTCCCACATCTGCCCAAACCCTGTGCATCTGGACTGCCCCTTACCCAGATGCTCCTGCCAAGCCTCACCCCCTGCATCGAGAGTCCCCCTGCCCCCTGACCCCCTGCCAAGCCCCATCCCCCCCACAGACAGAACCCCTTGCTGAGCCCCAACCACTTTCAGCTGGACCCTCCTGTATAGGCCAATTCCCCCTACATCCAGAACCCCACATTGAGCTCCTCTGCATACTGATCTCCCTGACACACATGGCATCCCACTGAACTTCCTGTACCCAGATCGTCCCACACAGAACCCTCTCAACCTACACCTGGATATCCCCACACTAAGCCCCTGAACTCTTTGATCCTGCTGAACTGATCCTGCCTGCCCACATCTGGTGCACCTGATATAGAGGGGCAGAGCCCTGGGCTGTTTCAGGGACAGGACAGGCCCTTGCGTTGTGTCCGAGTTGGGTGTAGCTTCACTGCTGAGTCCATGTTCCAGGATTGGGGGCTGCAGGGTGATCTCCCACCTGCATGCAGCCAGTGGTCTGTGCTCCCCACTGCCATGTTGGAGCCTCCACATTTATTTATTAACAAATAAAAATTGCAGAATTTTGCAGATTTTTAAAATATAGTGTTCAGAATTTTTATTTTTTGGTGCAGAATTCCCTCAGGAGAAGAAAGAGAACCCTTTACTATTCCATCACCTTTAGTTTTCCTAGGCAGTGTCTCATTTAAGTACCAACCACATTTGACCCTACTTAGCTTGTGAGTGGTGAGAAGAGCACAATTAGAGGCAGTGTTGCAGCTGGCAAAGAGGTACAGGATGAACTTTATTTGGAAATTTTAAGGCATTCTTGAAAAACTAACATCCTGGAAACTACCACATCAAATTACTTGAATGTGCCCTTAATATTCTATTCTGTGTATAATTCTTCATAACGTTCAACATTGTTACCCTTTGAATGAGAGTGGGAATGGGCACGTTATGGGGAGAAAAATACTTCCTTGTTATATACTACTAAATACTTGTTTTTATAGATAAAGTAAATAAATAATCATTGTTAGGCCATTTCTCATCTTTCAGCTGGTGCTGTATGTAACTTCCATGACTGTGAGACATTGTTCACTGTATGTTTGTGCCTATAGGAAAGACGCCATGGGCCCAATGAGAAGAATAGAGAAATTCTCTGCTAGTTGAAGCCATGGGTGAATAATAAAATGTTTTATCTCATAAGCAGGACTATTTCCACAGCTCACTGTAACTCATTACATATTCTGCTAATGGCACAGAGAAAACCAAAATAACAGTTAATCCTACATAGAGACTGTTAGAATGTCAACGTTTAATTAAACCTGCTTCAATCTGAGTGTAGACTGGCCATGCCATGATGTCACATGACAGCAGAAGGCAGATGCATTGTTGACTAGCAGCTTAAATAAAAGTAACCTGAGAGGGATGATGTTATCCCAGTATGTGGTGCTCCTGCTGTAGTATCTGATTTATTCATTCTTCTTAATCTCTGTGAGGGGCAAAACAGCATGAAGTAGGTGAGCTGTGAGACAGACAGTGATGTTCCAGGGATGCTCAGCATTGTGGCAGCTGTTCCTTGCTGTCCTTGGTGCTAGATTTACCATTGTAAGGAGGGGATTGAAGCTGTGTACACTAGGAGTCTGGTGCATTTTTTTCAGGGAAAAGCAGCATTAACTGTGCTAATCCATATAATAGGGGTGTTTTATGAGGGAAATGCTCTATCATCCATTCATCTAGAAAGAAAATATTGCAGAGGTGACTCAGACAGGGATTAGAAATGAACAACATAAATTCTTCATTCCAATAACATCTTGTTAACACAAGAGTGACTGACAGCAGTGATAATATCTGTAAAATTATTAGCCCGGTGTTGTGAGGTATCTGAACATTATCTATGAGCCTTACTGAAATCATGCAGGTACAGATGGTTTTCTGGTGTCATGGCCACATTTTCAACTGCAGAAGTTCCTCTCAACCTTAAAATACAGTATGTTGTGCAGCATGGCTAGCACAAAATGGCTACTACTTTTCCACTTGAGAGGTGGCTGCATTTCAAAATACAGCATTGCTTTTGGATCCTTCTGGATGAAACTGTTTGTGAAATAAGCACTGCAGCATTTTCTCTCTCTTGATGCAGGTATCTTAAAAGTTTCTTTCATATATTGGTAGTTAAGAAAGAAGGTGAGTTTCTTTTTATTAAAGGGAAATCCAAGATTCAATCCAAATAAAATGGCAGAAATTACAAAATACACAAAGACAAAGGTAACATTAGAATACTGATATATTAGGGAATATATAGTTACTGCTGGTTTCAGAGTAGCAGCCGTGTTAGTCTGTATTCGCAAAAAGAAAAGGAGTACTTGTGGCACCTTAGAGACTAACAAATTTATTAGAGCTGATATTAAAATATTTTTCTTCCAGTTAGTTCTAGAAAAAATAAATCAGATCCTTGGATCTGGTTTAGTACAATGTAGATTAGTTGCAGTGGGAGGGCAGAGGTATCAAAGTATGATTCTCAGTTCTCTTCTTTAATATTACTGAGCAAATTCTGCTTGCCTTTACTCCTATAAGTAGACCCAGTGACTTCAGTGGAATTGCAAGAGTAAGGTAAGCAGGATTTGACCCTTTATATTACACTGTGGGTACTTACATTTGCAACTGTCTCTTGTTTATGCACATGCACATATGTATTTACAGACCTCTGAATTTTTAAAGGCAGAATGAAATTTGTCCTCTGGAATTTTGGTGATAAATATTAACTCAGAGAAATTAAGTTTGAGACATCACTAGTAAAACTGAAAAGGTTCCATATGAGATATGAGGAAATTACAAAAGAACATAGAAAGGAAATAATCAAAGAACATGGAAGCCCTATTAGGGATCAGCACATAAATCCAGGTATTTACCAACAACTGTGAGTCTTGTGCCAATGATCAAACAAGCAATACAGCAATGTCTCAGAACACTGATACTCTCTTTCCAAAGCTGTCTGCCAGCACTTCTATAATACTAAGGACAGATGAAATAGAACGCAACTCACAAGAAAAGCAGAGTAAAGGGGAACTGGATTTTTTTCTTCTTTATCACTCATTTGCAAGAACAACTGTGGATTGTAAAAGCCTCCGAAAGGACCTGTTATTTTATGCTATCTCATCAAGGAGCTTTCTCTGTATAGGCTTCAGTGCAAAAGACACTGATGGATAATATAGCAGTGTACACTTCTGTTTACATCTACCCTGTTCTTTTCAAATGTATAAGGCATGGCCACAAGCCAATAGAAGAGCAGCTGTGAGAATGTAAAGTGCTATTTTTACTCATGTCCACTGGATTGTGCATGATTCATGTTGAACTGTTTATTAACAGTGTTAGGATGCTTTGCTTTCAGCTCTCTCTTCTTTTCTCAAAAAAAGCCCGCCTCAATGGAACTGTACTTAATTGTCACATGAAATATTAAAAACCAAACCAAAGCAAAAGAATTAAAGGAAAACATATATAGTGAACTTAACCCCCCCACACAAGTTTTAAACCAACCCCCGCCCCCCGACCTGGTTGTGCAGAGGAAGATTAATGAGAACAACTTACACTAATAGTCCTAAGGACTCCCAATTGCTTTACAAATTACAGGTGGGAATCCCATTTCCTACCACTGCAACACAGCCACTTCTGAACTAGAATGTGGCAGCTATTTATTATTATAAACAAAACTACATAACGGATAAAAAGGGAAAAAAATAAAAATAAACTCTTTATACACCTGAAAATTTGGGGGGTGGGGAAGGAAGGGGTTAGATAGGCAAAATGTAATTACCCACATTGGAATTTGGCTAGAACCCATGAGTTAAAACTCCAGCTCTTGCAAAAAGTGCACAAAGGTTCTGTTAGTTCTGGACCTAAGCTTTTGAACCTCCCTAAAACACAATACTCAACAGCATGACAAGCCCCAATACAACGAATATTGGATCAAAACTGACTCAGGACCTGGTATTTCATTGCCTTGAAGATTTCTGTCCCAAATAGACTAGATTCCACACTCTTTGACTTATAAAATCTAGCAAGATCAGAAATTGACTTGGTATAAACAAATCTAGCTCATCAACTAGACTATTTGGATACAATCTTGCAAAATGTGGGGGGAAGGAGAGAGAGAGAGAGACTGTTTCAACAGATTTCTAATGTACCAAACATTCTTCATTACATAATGGTAGATATGGTAGAAATGCTAGCAGGAGTAATCTTTATACTACTAAAAAAAGGAGTACTTGTGGTACCTTAGAGACTAACAAATTTATTTGAGCATAACCTTTCATGAGCTACAACTCACTTCATGGGATGCATGCAGTGGAAAATACAGTGGGGAGATTTATATATACAGAGAACATGAAACAATGGGTGTTACTATACACACTGTAACAGGAGTGACCAGGTAAGGTGAGCTATTAACAGCAGGAGAGTGGGGTTGGGGGAGGACCTTTTGTAGTGATAATCAAGGTGGGCCATTTCCAGCAGTTGACAAGAACATGTGAGGAACAGTGGTGGTGGTGGGAGGGGGTATAAACATGGGGAAATAGTTTTACTTTTTGTAATGACACATACACTCCCAGTCCTTATTCAAGCCTAAGTTAATTGTATCCATTTTGCAAATTAATTCCAATTCAGCAGTCTCTCACTGGAGTCTGTTTTTGAAGTTTTTTTGTTGAAGAATTATCACTTTTAGGTCTGTAAGAGACACCACTGACTTCCTGAGGAAACTACAATCCATCGGTGATTTTCCTGAAAACACCATCCTAGCCACTATGGATGTAGAAGCCCTCTACACCAACATTCCACACAAAGATGGACTACAAACCATCAGGAACAGTATCCCCGATAATGTCACGGCAAACCTGGTGGCTGAACATTGTGACTTTGTCCTC
Source organism: Dermochelys coriacea (assembly GCF_009764565.3). Classification (NCBI taxonomy): domain Eukaryota; kingdom Metazoa; phylum Chordata; order Testudines; family Dermochelyidae; genus Dermochelys; species Dermochelys coriacea. The sequence continues at coordinate 50,109,327 of NC_050073.1, forward strand.
ACTCATAACTATTTCACATTTGGAGACAATGTATACCTTCAAATCAGCGGCACTGCTATCGGTATCTGCATGGCTCCGCAGTACGCCAACATTGTTATGACTGACTTAGAACAATGCTTCCTCAGCTCTCATCCCCTAATGCCCGTACTCTACTTGCTCTACATTGATGATATCTTCATCATCTGGACCCATGGAAAAGAAGCCCTTGAGGAATTCCACCATGATTTCAACAATTTCCATCCCACCATCAACCTCAGCCTGGACCAGTCCACACAAGAGATCCACTTCCTGGACACTACAGTGCTAATAAGCAATGGTCACAAAAACACCACCCTATACCGGAAACCTACTGGCCGCTACGCTTACCAACATGCCTCCAGCTTTCATCCAGACCACACCACACAATCCACTGTCTACAGGCAAGCTCTATGATACAACCGCATTTGCTCCAACCCCTCAGACAGAGACAAACACCTACAAGATCTCTATCAAGCATTCTTACTACTACAATACCCAACTGCTGAAGTGAAGAAACAGATTGACAGAGCCAGAAGAGTACCCAGAAGTCACCTACTACAGGACAGGCTCAACAAAGAAAATAACAGAATGCCATAACCATCACCTTCAGCCCCCAACTAAAACCTCTCCAACGCATCATCAAGGATCTACAACCTATCCTGAAGAATGACCCATCACTCTGACAGATCTTGGGAGACCGGCCAGTCCTTGCTTACAGCTTCCCAACCTGAAGCAAATACTCACCAGCAACCACACACCACACAGCAAAAATACTAACCCAGGAACAAGAAAAGGAGTACTTGTGGCACCTTAGAGACTAACAAATTTATTAGAGCATAAGCTTTCATGAGCTACAGCTCACTGAATCGGATGCATTTGGTGGAAAATACAGTGGGGAGATTTATATACATACATAGAGAACATGAACAATGGGTTTTATCATACACACTGTAAGGAGACTGATCACTTAAGATGAGCCATCACCAGCATCAGTGGGGGGAAAGGAGGAAAACCTTTCATGGTGACAAGCAAGGTAGGCCATTTCCTGCAGCTAACAAGAACATCTGAGGAACAGTGGGGGCGGGGGAGAAATAACATGGGGAAATAGTTTTACTTTGTGTAATGACTCATCCATTCCCAGTCTCTATTCAAGCCTAAGTTAATTGTATCCAGTTTGCAAATTAATTCTAATTCAGCAGTCTCTCATTGGAGTCTGTTTTTGAAGTTTTTTTGTTGAAGGATAGCCACTCTGAGGTCTGTAATCGAGTGACCAGAGAGATTGAAGTGTTCTCTGACTGGTTTTTGAATGTTATAATTCTTGACATCTGATTTGTGTCCATTTATTCTTTTACGTAGAAACTGTCCAGTTTGACCAATGTACATGGCAGAGGGGCATTGCTGGCACATGATGGCATATATCACATTGGTACATGTGCAGGTGAACGAGCCTCTGATATTGTGGCTGATGTGATTAGGCCCTGTGATGGTGTCCCCTGAATAGATATGTGGACAGAGTTGGCAATGGGCTTTGTTGCAAGGATAGGTTCCTGGGTTAGTTGTTCTGTTGTGTGGTGTGTGGTTGCTGATGAGTATTTGCTTCAGGTTGGGGGGCTGTCTGTAAGCAAGGTCTGGCCTGTCTCCCAAGATCTGTGAGAGTGATGGGTCATCCTTCAGGATAGGTTGTAGATCCTTGATGATGTGTTGGAGAGGTTTTAGTTGGGAGCTGAAGGTGATGGCTAGTGGCGTTCTGTTATTTTCTTTGTTGGGCCTGTCCTGTAGTAGGTGACTTCTCGCTCTGTCAGTCTGTTTCTTCACTTCAGCAGGTGGTTATTGTAGTTGTAAGAATGCATGATAGAGATCTTGTAGGTGTTTGTCTCTGTCTGAGGGGTTGGAGCAAATGCGGTTATATCGTAGAGTTTGGCTGTAGACAATGGATCGTGTGGTATGATGTGGATGAAAGCTAGAGGCATGTAGATAGGAATAGAAGTCAGTAGGTTTCCAGTATAGGGTGGTGTTTATGTGACCATTGCGTATTAGCACCGTAGTGTGCAGGAAGTGGATCTCTTGTGTGGACTGGTCCAGGCTGAGGTTGATGGTGGGATGGAAATTGTTGAAATCATGGTGGAATTCCTCAAGGGCTTCTTTTCCATGGGTCCAGATGATGAAGATGTCATCAATGTAGCGCAAGTAGAGTAGGGGCATTAGGGGACGAGAGCTGAGGAAGCGTTGTTCTAAGTCAGTCATAAAAATGTTGGCATACTGTGGGGCCATGAGGATACCCATCGCAGTGCTGCTGATTTGAAGGTATACATTGTCTCCAAATGTGAAATGGTTATGGGTGAGGACAAAGTCACAAAGTTCAGCCACCAGATTAATTGTGACATTATCGGTGATACTGTTCCTGATGGCTTGTAGTCCATCTTTGTGTGGAATGTTGGTGTAGAGGGCTTCTACATCCATAGTGGCTAGGATGGTGTTTTTAGGAAGATCACCAATGGATTGTAGTTTCCTCAGGAAGTCAGTGGTGTCTCGAAGATAGCTGGGAGTGCTGGTAGTGTAGGGCCTGAGGAGGGAGTCTACATAGGCAGACATCCTGCTGTCAGGGTGCCAATGCCTGAGATGATGGGGCGTCCAGGAACCTCCCCACTGTATTTTCCATCAAATGCATCCGATGAAGTGAGTTGTAGCTCATGAAAGCTTATGCTCAAATAAATTTGTTAGTCTCTAAGGTGCCACAAGTACTCCTTTTCTTTTTGCGAATACAGACTAACACAGCTGCTACTCTGTAGGAACCTATCCTTGCAACAAAGCCCATTGCCAACTGTGCCCACATATCTATTCAGAGGACACCATCTTAGGGCCTAAACACATCAGCCACACTATTGGAGGCTCCTTCACCTGCACATCTACCAATGTGATATATGCCACCATGTGCCAGCAATGCCCCTCTGCCATGTACATTGGTCAAACTGGACAGTCTCTAGGTAAAAGAATAAAGGGACACAAGTCAGACATCAAGAATTATAACATTAAAAAACCAGTCAGAGAACACTTCAATCTCTTTGGTCACTCGATTACAGACCTAAAAGTGGCAATTCTTCAACAAAAAACCCTTCAAAAACAGATTCCAACGAGAGACTGCTGAATTGGAATTAATTTGCAAACTGGACACCATTAACTTAGGCTTGAATAAAGATTGGGAGTGGATGTGTCATTACATAAAGTAAAACTATTTCCCTGTGTTTATTTCCCCCCCCCCCCACACACACACACACACGCACACACACACACATTGTTCCTCACACATTCTTGTCAATTGCTGGAAATGGCCCACCTTGATTATCACTACAAAAGGTGATCCTAAACCCTCCACCCCCCCTCCAGTCTCCTGCTGGTAATAGCTCACCTTATCTGATCACTCTTGTTACAGTGTGTATGTTAACACCCATTGTTTCATGTATCTAAATCTCCCCACTGTATCTTCCACTGCATGCATCCAATAAAGTGAGCTGTAGCTCAAGAAAGCTTATGCTCAAATAAATTTGTTAGTCTCTAAGGTGCCACAAGTACTCCTTTTCTTTTTGCAGATACAGACTAACACAGCTACTACTCTGAAACCTGTCTTTATACTACTGTTTCACAGAGAAGAGTTTTGTGAATCATACCTGACCTTTTGGCAGTATGCTGGTCCAGGTTGGTATGGGAAGTTTTTGTTGTTGTGTTACAGTTTCTCACCTTGTCTTTGGTACTCAGGGTTAGAATGCTATGGTCTCAGCTAGAGGTGAACTTGTCATTGCAAGCAAAGTTGACAATGAAGGAAATATGGGAAGGAGAGATTCACTTAAATTTTGAATTCCGTTTTATTTCCCACATTATTTTCCCCTGTAAATGGAAATGATTGGAATAAATAGAAAAACTTGATTAGTACAGTACATCAACCTCAGATTTTCAATTTCATATTCATTACTCTCCCCACCTCAAGCAAATCAAACCAAATAATATGTATGTCTTTATTTTTCAAATTAAATTTAGTAAATTAGTATGGATAGTAGGTGTTATATTGATAACTCTTAAGACTTAAAGAAAAGGAGTACTTGTGGCACCTTAGAGACTAACAAATTTATTTAAGCATAAGCTTTTGTGAGCTACAGCTCACTTCATCAGATCTGATGAAGTGAGCTGTAGCTCACGAAAGCTTATGCTTAAATAAATTTGTTAGTCTCTAAGGTGCCAAAAGTACTCCTTTTCTTTTTGCGAATACAGGCTAACATGGCTGCTACTCTGACACCTGTCTTAAGACTTAAGTTCTCTGTTGAATCAAAACCAAGTGTAGCAAGCAGAGTGACAATGCAAACTTCCCTACCTCCACTACTTTGCTAATTGTCTGAACCATGACATGGATGGACCCCTTCAGTCTCCACAGGCATTCATTCTCCTCAGCCACTTCCACACTGATTTTCATTCTAAAGTCCATCATCCCTGACTCTAAAGACTACCTGTAGGACTGAGGAGAGAAGTTCAAGAGTTCATTCTCTGTAGTCCATTCAAATCTGAGGCCTCTATAATGTTGCTAAATTAGTGGCACCTATAGTGATAGTTTATGGGATGTGGACTGGGAAGTAGGTTAAGATAACCTAAACCACCCAAGAGTCATCAGATGGTAACAAATATTTTGAAATGATCTTGAATCAAAATCCTAGATCTGGACAGCCACAGTGCTGAGAAAGTTTGAATCCCATTGTTTCAATTACCAAAACATGAGCTCTGAATGTCCCCAAACATATTGTGTGTGTGTTTCCCCTGATAATACTTTCACTTCAGTCTTAGGTTCTAAATCTGAAATGTCTGAACCAATTCATCTTTGAATTATTCTTATTTGGCTAGAAAAGCACAGAGCTAGCTGAAGAAAAATCACAAAGGGCCCTTCCACAAATTCAAAGAGTGAGCACAACGCATCAGGTCAGGGAAGCTGCTAAAGGCTGCACTGTCATTTTGCCTCAGGGCTTGAGAGCCACATCCTGTTTGCATCCAATGAAACAGATTGCAAGCATCCTTTCTTTCAGTATGGCTCTGAGGCCTTTAAGGACTCCAGCTCTCATCATACCATGCTGAGCAACCTTTCTCTTGGATTAGAGCTGAGTATTACTTATTGGGACCTGCAGTCCCCAGGGCCTGCACTACTATATTGCAAATAAAGACAGCTTTGTAGAATTCCATGGGTTGGACTGCTGTCATGCCTGAGCTATGTTTGCTCTCAGAATTACTGAGAAAGTATGAATAAATCCTGTCCCCTCCTTCACAGATGGAAAGCCAATGTAGTTCTGTTTTGGAAAAGGACCAGGGTTTGGGCACACTGTATAGTTATGTGACTTTCCCTCTCAGTGCAAAGCTCTGTGTGTCTGTGAGGTGATAGTGGCCATGTATTACAGTACACTGTGCATAGGGGTCTTCAAATGTTCACCAGCTAGTCTTCATGGTATGAAGGGGGGTGCAGTGGCCATGAGGGCTACTGCATCCCCAAAGAAGATGTGATGTGGCACCATGGCCTGGCAGGGAGGACTGGGGAATGGATCTGGATAAACATTGTATGATCACATTTGATTCTCTCGCTCTCACTCAAATAGAAGGAAGTGTCAAAATACAGCTACTCTATATTCTGCAAGGTACCTTTGTTGTCTTGGAGAGAATGGAATTAATTGCTTCATTTAGCCCTTCACTTAATTCAGCATATTACTGCACACTTCAGTTGCCACCCAAGTGAACAAGATGTGGTGCTGAGGGGAAAGACACATATAACGGATATCTCATAAATGTGTAATTGTTTATTTTTGAGCAAAACAATAACCTACCTTTGAATTTATTGATCTCAGCAATAGCCTCCCTGTCATTAGGGTTAGAGAAATAGCTCTGTCTCACATACAGCCACCTACTTCTTGGATTCACCACCTACTAATAGTCAGTATAAAATAAATGTCAGAGAAAATCATTTCATTTCTGTTACCAAAAGCTCTGGATATCTGGCTCAGAGTGAGTTTGTGTTATTTCTGCACCTCATACTCATGGATTGCTTCCCACATGACTGTAAACAGTTTATTTCTCTCTTGCAAGTGATCATCGTTGGCTTAAGACACTGGTTTAATTAATTCATCCTATTATGGCTTCTGTTTAAGAAAAACAAGTCAGTCTGTTGCAATCTGCAAGAAAACCATTGGGGTTTTACGCTGTGAGAATACATGAGGAGAGTCTATAAAAATAAATCATGTATTATTAATTATTATTATTATTATTTTAAAGGGAGAGATTTGAGGATCATGCTATGCAGTATAAATAAGTCTATTTAGAATTTTAAAAACTCACAATAGGCTCACACCTTAAAACTTCCTTGAAAATTGTGTGCAAGGCAATGATACAAAAGGAAATAGTCTGAAATTAGAGATTAAAGAAGTCTGTGGGGCTGCATTGTCAAAAATGCTTTATTTTGGCTCTACAACCTCCATAGGTATTTTTGTACTAAAGTTTCCATGCTTAAGTTTTTGTGCATATCAGAAATATGGCAATGCTCACATAAACTTCAGGTGCCCATGTAAATCAGTTCATCAATCTGACAACCCAATTTACAGGCAAGGTACATGCAGTTTGTACATGTACAAGAACTCAGTCATGAAAACTTGTGCAAATGCAAATTTAGAAGCCACTTTTTGAAAATGTGGCCCTTTTTGTCTGTCTTCTTCATCACTGCAGGAATATTCCTTATGTTATAGTCCTTGATACTTATATTCCCTGATACAAAATCAGCATCAAATAACTTGAGCAATGTGGCTTCCCTCACTTCTTTTGGGTGACTATTCTGCACTATTCTGGAACAGATCACACCATTAAGAATTTTGTTGCCAGTCTAAATTTTCCTTGGTCTGGTTTCATCTTTTTGCTCCTTAGACTTATATAGAATCCTATATTTTAGCAGCAGGAAAAGACCATGCACCCCAAGAAACATGACTATTTACACCAGACACCTCACTAATTTGTTCTAGGTGATCCAGCTCCCTTAATGGTTATATTTTGGGGTAGCAAAGGGGGGAAAGGAAACATGAGCAATTTTACATCAAGAAGTGAAGATGAGGTAAAATGTTACTGTACTTGACTCAGATTGATGACAGTCAGCTCTTCATGCTACATTTGAAAAGTGCCATTGTTGATACATGATGAGGGACAAATAATTGTTGCTTCCTACAATCTCTTTTCTTTGTCATTAAAAGTACTTGTGTGGGTTTTATAAGAAAAAAATCTATATCAGTATATCTTTGGATTAATAAAGCTATTAGTGCTGAAAGTCATCCTAAGAGGCAAACCTTCTTCCCACCAGTCAGACCAAATGAATGCTTTAATTCTAAACTCTGTGCATTGAGCCCTACTAGGAATGTATAGAAGTAGGCTAAAGGGGAAGGCAATCCATAGAAATAAGCTTTATTAGCTGGAGTGTCTTTGGATACTTCACTGAAAATACAAAGGGTCCAGTTTACTGGTGCCCTGCACCTTGTGTTATCTTTTACATCTGTGCAGCGTGAGAATGAAATGGGTGCAAAACACTACTGGTCAGAACAGAAGGCAGCCACTTTTACACCCACTTTGCAATGGTAAATTCGGCCCACATTTAGGTGATAATGATACAAAGTGAATATGGTGTCATGTTACTGTACTAATACTGGATTAAATCCTGAACTCTATTCCATTGTTGTTTGTTGACCTTTTTTAACAGGTTAGTGAAGAGAAATATATAAAGGAATATATAGCTATTGTGATGGGTTCGGTCACAAAGACCCCCTTGGGACAGTCACCTGCCATGCTGAAACTACCTCTGAGCCCATTTTCCACTGCCAGCTTGGGACTCCAGAACCCTGTCTTGTTGAGCCAGACACACTACTCTGTTGCAACACAGACCCAGGGTCTGAACCACCCCCCAAAGCTGAAGACTTTAACTGAAAACCACTGAGCAGATATTTCTGTCTCCTGCACCCAGACACCTAGCTCCCAATGGGATCCAAACCCCAAAATAAACCCATTTTACTCTGTATAAAAGCTTATACAGGGTAAACTCAAACTATCTGCCCTCTATAACACTGATAGAGGGACATGCACAGCTGTTTGCTCCCCCAGGTATTAATCACTTACTCTGGGTTAATTAATAAACCAAAGTGATTTTATCAAGTATAAAAGGTAGAATTTAAGTGGTTTCAAGTAATAACAGACAGAACAATGTAAGTCAGTAAATAAAATAAAGCAAAAACATTCAGGTCTAAGCCTAATACATTAAGAAACTGAATACAGGTAAATCTCACCCTCCGAGATGTTCCAATAAGCTTTTTTCCCAGACTAGTCTCCTTCTTAGTGTGGGCCCAATCCTTTCCCCTGTCTCAGTTCTTTTTAGTTCCAGCTCAGGTGGTAACTAGGGGATTTGTCATGACTGCAGCCCCCTTTGTTATGTTGCACTCCCTTTTATAGCTTTGGCACATAGCGGGAATCCTTTGTCTCTCTCTGGGTTCCCACCCTTTCTTCTAAATGGAAAACCAGATTTAAGATGGATTCCAGTACCAGGTGACATGATCACATGTCATTGTAAGACCTCATTCTCCATTCTTTCAGGGTTGGCCTGCACGTACTCAGGAAGGTTTGTAGTAAACACAGCCATTTACAACCAATTGTCCTGGTTAATAGGAACCATCAAGATTGCAAGCCATTATTAATGGTCCACACTTTGCATAGTTACAATAGGACTTTAGAGTAATACTTCATATTTTTAGCTTCAGATACAAGAATAATACATTCATACAAATAGGATGAACACCCTCAGTAGATTATAAGATTTGGAATGATTCCTTACTAGAGACCTTTTTCATAAAGCATATTCCAGTTACATTATATTTACACTCCTAAGCATATTTCCATAAACATATGGAGTGCAATATCAGAGCTATAAACCCAACACACTCCAGGATGCCCCAAGCAGACATTGGAGACTTCTGACATCCCCATTCCGTGGATGAGAGGTATAGTATTAAAGAGGTGAGGGAAGGAAGAATAGGCTCCTGGAAAGCATAGGTGAGGGGAATGATAACAATGTTACGTTCCATGAACTTTTCAAAAGAGGTGGCATGTTAGCTGTACCATGCTGACCAAACAACAGTTTGAGTGGTTACAATCTTTTCTTCAACTTCTTACAGCTAGAATATTAACAAGTTCCTCAAAAGTGTTTCTCTTTTCCTCCTGACAGTTTGCAATTAGAAGTGTAAAGCATACAAAAATTTAATTCCCAAACAAAGTGTAATTTGATTTTTATTTTAAGAGATGATACTTGATTAAGATGCTAGCATGCAACTCAGGGAACCTGGGTTCAATTCTGTATACAGCCACAGCATTCCTGTGGCAAGTCACTTAATTTGTCTGTATCTCAGTTCCTAATCTGTAAAATTGGGCTAATAGTATTATTAATTGACTATTAACAATTAGTTATTACCATAGTACCTATATGCCATATTCATGACCCAAAACCTCACTGTACTAGAAACTGTACAACTCAAAACAAAAAGATGTTCCCCATCCCAAGGACCTTATAAACTAACTATAAGATGTGAGACAATATATGGACACAGACAGATGAGGAGTACAAGTAAACAATGAGACAATACTGGTCAGCATGACAGGCAATGGTTTCTGCCTAACCATTTTCAAGTTTTTTTTTCGGCATCATGGTAAAGGAAAGTTTTGGGGACGGATTTGAAAATGGATAATGAGGAAGCTTTGCAGAGTTTTATGGGGAAACCCTCCCAAGCTTGTGTGACAGCATGGGTGAAAATGAAAAGATGTTTGAAAATTTAATAAGTGGACGGTGGAGGCTGGCATTATGTGATGACTGGAGGTGAGCATCAACAAGTTAGTATTAAATAAGAGATGATAGGATGAGTGGGGATTGTGCATCATCTCCTTTTGGGGACCTTAAAATAGAGACTTGGAGGGGGGAAGGAAATCAATAGAGTGTAGATATGGGACTAAAAGGAGCGAGCTTTACTATCATGGCTGCCATTCCCACCATTTCCTGGAACCTTAGAATTCACCATGATGCCACTGGTCTTGACTGTCCTCATTCTCATTCTGAAAGGCATCCTGACCTGTCACACCAGTGATGGGGACTCAGAGGCTTTGGCTAAATCCTGACCACTATCTGGAGTATGGAACTTGGGATAGATGGATGGATAGAATACCCTTTTTTTGCGGGAAAAAAGAGCTTTTCTTTTATTATGAGAAAATTTATTTTGCGTTTTACCTTTTTCTCTTTTTTTATATACAATTAAACTAGTCCTCTGCAGAGTTTTAATGCTGTGTGAGTCATATTTAATTGCAATTGTACATTCATTTTTTGAAGCATCGAGTTCAAATACAACCCTCACACTGAGACACTTATTTATGTGCATAGCAGGCCTGCTTCAGATTCAGAAAGATATCAAGGGGAAGTGTTCATATTAGATGTGAATTCCCTACTGCCCCGCCTCCACCAACCACCCAGATTCTAAGCATAGAAACTATTAATCGTATTGCAAAGCATTTTCAAGTTCCAAAGTGCTAAGAAAATCTATACCGAAACTAGCTTCCTTTCATTTTAGGGTCCCTCATTTGCACTTCAGACACCAAAGCAGTGAGGACAACATATTTTCAAACTGTGTGCATAATGCATGTCCCAGAGACTCTGTACAAAGCAGTATTTCAATAGTATTATGGTCTTTTACTATGCTTGCCAGTGTGTCATGTCAATCAGTAAACTGTTTAGAATTCATCCCTGTTCTGTGGGCCAATACAAGGCCTAGGGACATTTGCATATCATTTAAGATCTATTTTCAAGTCATCTGTGGTCCATAGGCCAAAATCCCAAACCATGTTTAACGGTCTAATGTTGTACAATAACAAGGTCATGTTAACACTTTTGACTCTCTGAGCTCATTTTATTCTGTCAGAATTAACATAATACCTTACATGAGTCTTCTGTACAGGGTAACATTTCACCCTATAAAAATAAGCAGCTTTTTGTGTGTGCAGGACAGAAACTGAGCTGTATATTGAGTATTGCCTCCATCCGAATGACCACTATCACTTTTAATAACTAGTGATGGTGAAAAGTTTCAATCCTGTTTGTATACCAATGTTAAATAGCCTTAATAGCACCCTGACTGTGAGATCTGTTAAGCACTTGTAACTCCTGCTTACAGCCATGAGAGCTGTCGGTACTCAGACTTTCCAAAATCAGGCCCTTCCTGGTTACAACCCAAGACAAAAAGTAGAATTACTCCTTTTATGTTTGTGGCCTAATATACTCTCTGCACAAGATTGAATCACGCCTCTTACTCATACTGTAGACATAGCCTAAAACGCAACCGGCTTTGGAATGGGATACGGCAGCTGTTAAACAGCACACAACACTGCAGCAGTTTAAGTCACAACAGGCTAGAGCCAGAAAGAGACTTAGGGCCCACTGAGATCCTTCAATCCCCTGCTACTCAGCTGACACCGAACTCTGTAGCTGCCTAAATTCCCTAGGTGACTAACTTTCTGCCAGTAAAGTCCCCTGGGTGCCAAAACTTCCACCACTTAAGTCCTGATGCCCCCGAGCTCCTTGGTGTCCTAGGTCAGGTCAGAGCCCCAGTAAGATTCACCAGCTAGGCGTTATCCTCACCCATCTCACCTGTGGACAGGACTTGATAGGCATGCTCAGAGCACACCTACCAGATCAGGCCTCTCCCAAAAAGGTGACCAGATTGAGAATGCATGCATGCATGGGTGTGTCCCCCAGAAAACCCAATAGTGTTAGGGCATTCATCTGTGATGTGAAAGAACTATTTTCTTCATTCAGGCTGATTTGCAGCAGGGACTTGAATCTAGGTCTCCACTATCCAAAATGTGTGCCTTAATCACCAGGCTATAGTGTCAGTCTCTCTTTCTCAATCTCTCTGTTGGAGCTGTTGCACTTTGTATAAATAATTAAATATTAATTGGGCCAGAGAGAGAAAGAGAAGCAAACAGAAAATCCCAACACATGGTAGAGGGTGGTAACACTCAATGAGTAGCAAATACATCTTTGAGGTATGAGTGTTTGCAGGTATAAGTGACCACCCCCCAAAATTGCCAAAAGCTAATTGGGCAGATGAGTGTGAAGGGAACTGCAGATTTTGCCCTGAGAGCAGAAAATGGCTCTCAGAAAGCTTTTGGAAACTTGGCTCTTGAAACCTTTGGATGCCAGGTAATCTAAGAGAAGGTAAACTACAAATGAAAACCATCACAGGGTCAGCAATGTGGGACAGTGCCAGAGGGCTACTTAGCACCAAGTCCTTTGTATATCATGGATTCTTCAAGCACGAGTCACTTAAAACATACTACTGAGTTGGGGTAACCAATGCATAGTCTTCTGGGCAACAGTGTGAAACTGGCAAAGACCTAGAAATTGCACCTTAGAATGTAGGTCCACTTACAGGAATGTCAGGAACGGTGATTGAGGCAATGGCTAGAAGGAAAGTGCAGATAATATGTCTGCAGGAAACTAGGTGCTACAGAGGCAAAAATAAAATCTTGAATGATGGCTATAAAAAGGGGGTAGAGGTATGGAAAAATATTTGCAAAAGCTGTTAAATGAAAAGAGAGAGTTGCAAATGCAAGCACCACTGACAATTACAGGGAAACCTCAAAAGTTACTGATATCTGTAGAGGAAGTAAAAGAAACACTGAATAATATGAAAAATGGTAAAGCAGCTTGTGAAAATGAGATAACTGCTGATACGATCAAGACTGTTGGAGAGACTGGAGTCAACTGTCTTCATTGATTACTATGCATTTGCTGGGATCAAGCCAGAACACCAGATGATTTGAAAAGAGGATTGATTGTACCTCTTTAGAGCGGTAAGACTCACACAAATAATCCAAACACCTATCAGGACATCACCCTGTAAGACCAGCCTCTTAAAAGTCCTTCACAGACTTGGAGGCAAGGTTGAGAAAAATATGAGAGGAGCAACATGGAAGGCATACCACACATAAAATATTTACAATGAGACAGAGGTTTGAAAGATAAAGCATATGACTTGGTTCTGTGGGAGTTGTCTATGTATTGAGATGGATGGCATAGGAACACAAGAAGTGGAGATGATAGAGGAGCTAAAGTGGTAACTTGGAATTTCAGAAAGTTTTGAGGTGACAGTGGGATTGAGACAAGGCAGAGTGCTAAGTCCACTTTTCTTCACTCTAATTATGGAGTTAACTAGTAGGAGGACTAAGCCTCTGGAGAGACCGAAAAGAATAATGTATGCTGATGATCTGGCCCTTTTGGCTGACAGCAAAGAGGAATTGGTAAATGTGATATCAGAATGCATCTGTATTTGAAGATTATAGTTGGAAGGTAAACACAAAGACAACTGAAGTCATGCATAAAGAGAAGGTTGAAAATAGTCCTTGATTAAAGTTGCAGAACAGAAGCTGATTCAGAAGAAAAAAATCATGTACTTGGGAACTACACTTAGTGCCATTAGAGAGAGATCTGGAGAACTGTAAAGAAGACCCCAGTGTTCATTGGTGGTAGTGAAAAAGGTGGCAGGAGTATTGTGGGACAAGCAATTAACTAATACACTGAACAGAAAAGTTTTGGTCCTTGCCTGGTCTTTGGTTTGGAAACAATCATCATTGATAGATTTTTGCAGGCAGAAGTGTGAGTGCAAATTTTACAGGCCTTAGCCCTTTGAAAAATTTACCTTAGTAATTTGCATACCTGCCCCTGAGTCAATGCTGTGCCAATGTTAAAGGTGCCTCTCTCTAGGTGTGATGTACAACTGAGGCCATAATACCTTAAACAAGACTAAGGGTGGGGTGCAGCCAAATTCCCTTTATGTAATTACATTCTGTCTGCCCAAAACCTTTCTATAATTTCAACTGGATATGGTCTTTTTCATACTTCCTTTTAAACTGAATCTGCTGGAGAATAATTATAGCTGTATTTTCATCCAATAGAATGAGTTTATTTATTATATCTTAATAAGAAGGCGAGAGAGCCCTCAATGCTGGTTCTGTGCTAACTGATGAATAGGAATCACCAAAGGCATTAAAACATTTAGTAACCGTTTAGCATGTGGTTCAGACTGTGGGCTGGGATTATATGACATTTCCCAATTCACTTTAAAGACACACAACTTTCGTAGGCCCCACTGTCTTTTACATGCACACAATGTTATTTACCCACTACTGAATTTTTACACACACACACACACACACACAAATGGTCCAAAACATTACAAGTTAGTTACCAAAGCAAGAAAAGCCTGGCTGAAAAGACACTTGGACTCAGAATTTTAGGCCAGAAGGGATCATCATGATCATCTAGACTGATCCTGCACATTGCAAGACGTAGAATTACACCCACCCACTCCTGGCTTATGTTCTCAGTTCTCCTACAAAATTTGTGTGTGACCCCGGGTATATCAAGTAATCTCTCTGAACTTTGGTTTCCGTATTTGAAAAATGGGGATAATTAGATCTGGATGAAGACTCTCCTATGATTTTATTACTACTGTGCAGAAAATAGGGTTTCTCCAAAAACATTTTCTTTTAAAAAAATATATATATATATATATATATATAGTCAACATTTTCAGTCTTCTGATTTTTTTTTAGATGGAAAAAATATGAACAAGTTTCCATTTTTAAAATTTAGTTAAAACTAATATTTGGTGAATTCATAAATGTTATTCATTTCAAAATTGTGGGGCTTTCCCAACTTTTGGAAGTTGGAAAAAAATCAAATTATGTAAGAAATTGGGGGAAAACACTTTGTTATTCTTTTTCAATTTTTGCTTTTTAGAAAACTGTAATAAATGTTGAAAGTTAGAGAGAAAGTAGAATTTTAGCAGCTAAAAGTGAGTGTAATTTTTAAAAGTGAGAAATGTTTTTCTTCTCATTTTTTCACTCTTTCTTACTAATGAAGTATGTATGGAAAAGCATGGAGGAAAAAATACTCTTGGTATTCTTGAATTTTCCCATAGAAAAAATTTGAAAGGGCATTTCCCCACATTTTTTGACCAGCTATAAATATCTTAACTGTGACGGGGCAAGGCCAGATGGCTATAGAAAAGTAGTCTTATTGGGCTCCGGGAAGTGGGCGGGCGAAGCCCGTCCACCGCTAAAGGATCCCCCCCAGCCTAAAAGGGGGATCCACAGGACCTAGATACCCAAAAAATTCCGGGGGACAATTAATAAAATAACAGGGATAGGAGTGCGGTCAAAGGGTCAAACAAATGGAACCAGACGGGGACACCGAGCAGAGAACCCTGGACAGTGCCCACTGCTCCTCAAAGGCGTCAAGGGAGTCAGAGGACGCCGCCCAGAGGAACTCTGCCCGGATACGTGAACGGACCGAGGATCGGAAATAGGCCCCACAGTCACAGGAGACTCCATCGGCCAACCTCCTCACTCTGGTTTTGTAGATGGCCATTTTAGCTAGGGCCAGGAGGAGGTGGGCCAGGAGATCCCGTGACTTTGTGGGGCCATGGATAGGGAGTGCATAAATGAGAAGGTGAGGGGAGAACCAACCAAAAACATAATAAAATATTGGTGAGGAGCCGGAATAGGGGCTGCAGCCTGGCACACTCCAGGTATACATGTGCCAGGGTACCCTCACGCCGCAAAAGGGGCAGGTGTCGGGGATTGAAGTGAACCGCGCCAAGTACACGCCCGTGCTCACGGCTCCGTGAAGGAGCCGCCAACTGACATCCCCGGCGGGCCTTGGGACTAAGGTGGAATATAGGCTGGCCCACCGGGGCTCCTCACCCTCCAAAGGTGGCAGGAGGTCCCACCATTTTGTATCGGGGCGGGACACGAGGGTGCGGGCATGAAGGGTGTGGAGCACGAGCGTGTAGAGATGTTTTCTTGGCGCGGTTTGAAAGCAGACCGGCTGCATCTCGTGCAGCCGGCTTCTAGTGAAGGGGTGAAGGGGTCGGTTGGGTCCACGGGGTAGGGGTCCAATTAAAATGTCCGGCGGGCCTGGGGTAGAGGGTGGGCTGGGCATGCCCTCGTGCAGGACCCGGTCGAGATAAACCCGAGCAGCGGGCGGCAAAGCGGCCTTCACCTCCTGAAGTATGCGCCGGGGAGTACAAGGTCTGGAAAGCCTCATGCGCTGAGTGAGCGTCAGGGGATCCAGCCAGTCTCCCCGGTCATAGTCCAAGAGATCTCTGACTCTTGTGACCTCTGCCAGGACCAAACTCTGGCGCACCGAGCGGGACTCTGCCACCTGAAAACGGAGCTGGGGGTTGTGTAGCAGGGGCTCTGCGAGGAGATCTGCCCCCTCGGTGGCCGCCACGGACCTGGTCGTTGTAAAGAGTTTCCAGGTCCGGAGGAAGTCCTGGTAGAAGACCGGCAGCCCAGAGAGGTCTCGCGGAAGACCCCTCAAATGGAGATAAAGGAGCTGCCGGTCGTATCGAAGCCCTCGGAAGCGGCGCAGGAAGACGTGCGCCAGTATGCTCCACGCCGGACTACCTGCACCATAAAGGAGCCTCTGCAGGGTCTGGAGGCGGAAGACATGGACCTGAGTGAGCAGACATTTTAGGCCCTGCCCTCCCTCCTCCAGAGGTAGATAAAGAACCCCTGCAGGGACACAGTGCAGTCCTGACCAAAAGAACTCCAGAATCGATGTCCGGATGTTGGCCAGGAAACTCGGGGCCGGGACCAGGGTGTTGAGCCGGTACCAGAACATGGACAGGACTAGTTGATTAAGCACTAGCGCTCTCCCTCGAAGGGAGAGGCACCGGAGTAGTCCTGTCCATTTCCAGAGCCGCTCTATCACCCCGCCCTCTAAATTCTGCCAGTTCTCCGGCAGAGAGGGATGCGTGGCAGAAAGGTAAATGCCCAGATAGAGCAGCAGACCCGTGCTCCACCGGATGGCCTGAAGCGCGCATGGGAGGGAGCTTGCCTGCCGCCAGTCTCCTACCACCAAGCCAGAGCTCTTGACCCAGTTGACCCCCACGGAGGAGGCTGCCGAATAGATGGCCTGGCAAGCCTCCACCCGCGCCAAGTCGCCCGGGTCCTAGACCACGAGGAGCACGTCATCAGCGTACGCCGACAGGACCAGCCGCAGCCCTGGCTCCCACAGCACCAACCCTGTCAACCTCCTTCGGAGGAGACAGAGGAAGGGCTCGATTGCCAGAGTGTACAGCTGGCCCGAGAGAGGGCACCCCTGCCGTACTCCTCGCCCGAAGCTGACCGGTTCGGTCAGAGTCCAGTTGAGCCTGACCAAACACTCTGCGGAGGCATACAGCACCCGGAGAAAACTTACAAACCTGGGTCCGAAGCCAAACACTTGCAGAGTGCTCAGGAGATATTCGTGATCCACCCTGTCGAACGCCTTCTCCTGATCTAAGGACAGGAGGGCGAATGACAGACCATCCCTACATCCAAGTTCCAATAGGTCCCGGACCAGATATAGGTTGTCGAAGATGCTGCGGCCCGGGACGGTGTAGGTCTGGTCTGGGCGGACCACATCCACCAGCACGGACCCTAGCTGCAGCGAGATGACTTTTGCCACGACTTTGTAGTCCGTGCTGAGGAGCGAGAAGGGACGCCAATTTTGTAAATCGTGGAGGTCCCCCTTCTTCGGCAATAAGGCCAGCACGGCTCGCCTGCACTAAAGAGGTAGGACCCCGCTCTGCAAAGACTCAGCCCAGACGGTGACTAGGTCTGGGCCGAGGACGTCCCAGAACACGAGGTAGAACTCCACGGTCAGCCCGTCTATGCCCGGAGATTTATTGGTGGGCATGCGACGGAGGGCTTCCGAGAACTCAGCCAGAGTGAGAGGCAGCTCTAGCCGGTCTTGTTCGCCCGCGCTGACCGTCGGGAGCTCCTCCCAGAGCACTCTGCAAGTGTTAGGATCGGTCGGATCCGGGGAGAAAAGGCTTGCGTAGAAGGCTCTCGCCCTCCCACACATCTCCACTGGATTCGTGAGGGGGGGTGCCATCTTCTGCCAGTAGGCAGATGACATGTTTTTTAGCCCCCCTCCTTTTCTCCAGGGCGTAGAAGAAGCGGGAGCCACGATCCATCTCCTGAAGGAGATGGATGCGGGTTCGAACAAAGGCACCCCGGGCCCGATGGTCCTCGAGGCTCCGGAGCTCCTCCCGCTTCTCCCGGCACGCTCCACAGAGGGGTGGATCCTTGGGGCTGGTGGCCAGACGCCTCTCCAGCTCTAAGAGCTCCCTTTCCAACTGCTCTATCGCCGCATCCCTCCATCGGCTGGCGCCCCGGGTGTAGTCACGGCAGAAGAACCGGGTGCGCACCTTCCCTAGGTCCCACCACCGTCGTGCCGAGGGAAAGGCACACCGATGCCCTCGCCAGGCCAGCCAGAACTCCTGTAAGGATGCCACGAAGCCCACATCCTCCAGCAAGCTGTTGTTAAAATGCTAATAGGCGGGCCCCGGCTTCTCCGCGCAGAGGGAGGCTGTCACGGTGGCTATATGATGGTCAGAAAATGGGGTCGGCCGGATGCTGGAGGAGTGGGCTCGTGAAAGATGAAAGCGTGATAAATAAATGCGGTCCAACCGGGCGTGGCGCGACCGATGGGCCTCCACCCGGACAAAGGTGAACGTGGAAGTGTCATCCGGGTGGTGGTCGCGCCAGACGTCCACCAGGGAGGGGTGTTCGACTATCTTCTGGAGGACGGCAACGGCGGCCGGGCTCTGCTCGGTCCCTGAGCGGTCCCGCTCCTTGACGGTGATGTTAAAATCCCCTCCCAGGACCAGGCACTCCTGAGGATCCAAGGTGCCGAGGAAGGCGGACGCCCGCTGATAGAATTGCAGCCGCTCCAGGCTCACTGCTGGGGCATAGATGTTGACGAGGTTGACTACGAGTCCCTCCATGTGGACCCAGAGGTGCAGCAGGCGGCCCGGCACAGCCTCCGCGACCCCCAGCACCTCGGACCGTAGGTCGGGGGAGAACAGGGTCACCACTCCAGCCGTACGAACTGTGAGGTGGCTAAAGTAGACCCTGTCCCCCCAATCCAGCCGCCAGCTGTCTTCGGCAGTTGGATCTGTATGGGTCTCCTGCATGAAAACCACAGAGTACTTCCTCTCCCGAAGGAAGGAGAGCACCTGGGACCTGCGGAGACCCATCCTACAGCCGCGGCTGTTCAATGTTGCGATGGTAAAGGGTGCCATGAGGAGGGCTGGGAGGGATCCTCACTGGCAGGGATGCTCGTGGCTCCCAGCGGGCCGCGCAGCAGTCCGTGACCCACCCGTAGGTGAGTAAGGAGTCACGGAAGAGGCAGACCTGCTGGTAGGCCGCGGCGCCCTGCCTCCCAGTCCTTTTACCCTCCCCCATGAGGGCCCTTGCAGCCCGGAGGATTTGATTAAAGTCCCCCCATCGCTGGAGGGCAAGCTGTACTTTGTTGCGGGAGCCACGGACGTCTTCTAGAAACTCCTGCAACTCCTCTCACAGCGCATGGGGGGCTGGGGTTACGGTCTGGTTACTCCCCGACGGGGCCCCAGGTACAGCCCCGTGGCCCACCGAGACAGGCAGACAGGGTGCGGTCCCCCGACGGGGCTCCTGATGGGTTGACCTGAATGCTGGGGCGATCAGGGGTGGTGGAGGGAGGATAGCAGCCCCTGGTGGGTCGGGACGGGTAAACACAAAGGCCGCTCCCTGGGAGTCATCTGTTGGAAAGGGGAAGGAGACAGTCCCAAGGGTGGCAATAACATCTCGGGAAGTGGACGGGATAAGGGCAGGAGCGGGGTAGAGATGAGAGTCTGGGCGGGGAGAGGGCTCTCAGTGATGCCGGGCGCAAGCTCTCTGATGGATTTAGCAGCCACGGCATCAGGAGGTGGACTCTCTTCTGTAGGGCCCTCTCCCAGGAAGGAGGTCGAATGCTCCTCACCAGCGAGGGGTGCCCCTGGTAGCTCAGGTTCCAGCCGCGTGGCACTGGCCGTCGCCTCAACTGGCTCGGCGTCTCTCAGCGGGGTGCCCTCTGCAGCCGGGTTGATGAAGGATTCCAGGGGCTCCTCGGAGGTGGGAGTGGAAGCAACGGTTAGGGGGAGGGAACATGGGGAAAGGGGGGCTGGAATGAGGTCGCCCAGATTGAGGGCGCTGGCATAGGATCGTCCTCCCCCTGGGTGACTGGGGTCAGACCCAGGGCCTCGATCTCCTCATATATAGACGGGAAATTGTTTTCTGCAACCCCGGGATTCTCCCCGCCGGCACCTGATGCGAGGATTGCTTCGGGGCACACTGGGGTTTCAAATGGTGCCTCGGGGGTCTTGGAGGGGAGCGACTCCTGTGGAGGGGAGATACTGCCCTCCAGTGCTGCCACGTCTTCCCCAGCTGGCTCTGGTGGATGGAACACACCCGTGGGTAGAGCGGAAGGCTCGGCATCAGTGCCCCCCTTCCTGGTCTTCCGGGGGGCCTCCGCGTCAGATGGAAGAAGCAGAGCTCCAGCCTTCCGCTTGCCCCGCTTCCCCTGGACTAGGGTCCAGCCCTCCATGGCATCATCTGGGGGCTGGCTAGCAGGGGTTGTGTCAGGGGGCAGAGGCAATGGCTCAGGGACTCGAGGGAGTAATGGTGGGGCAGCATAAGGGAGGGAACATTCCCTTTGGGGCGGGCCCTCTCTTATGCCCGGCAGTGTCCCTGCCGCACCCTCCAACACAGGCCCCGCCAGATTGCAAGCAGCGGGGGTGGGGCTCTCCCGCTCGTCTGGGCATAGTTGAGGAGGTGCCCCTTGGGCCCAAGCGGGAGCAATGGTGGACTGGGAAGGAGGAGAGGTGGTTTCGGGCGCTGGGCAGCCAGGGGCGCCAGCGATGATGGGGCCGGTGCCCTGCCGGGGCTCGGCGGTCCCAGATGCCCCTCCTTGCCGGGCCAAGGGGCAGTCCCTCCGGATGTGCCCCATCGCCCGGCAGAGGTAGCACCGGGCCTCCCCCGTGGAATAATGCACCCAGTAATGGGACCCCTGGTAGGGGACTAGGAAGGACCCCTCCAGCGCCTCTCCGTCACACTTCGCCGGTGGCAGTGGAAGCTGCACTTGCTGGCGGAATGAGAGGACGTGACGTAGGGCGGGGTCTTTGCAGCCCAGCGGGAGAGGGCTGATGACAGAGATGGGCTTTCCCAAGGTAGAAAGGGTGGGTAACAGGGCGGCACTGGGGAGAAAGGGAGGGACGGAGATCAGGACCAGGCAGACACCCAGGTCCTCTAGCGGCTCTAAGGGGACAAAAACGCCCCCTGCTGCCAGGCCCTTCTCCACCGCCTCCTGGGCGGCGGCCTCCGATGTTAAGAAGAAGACGACCTTGCCATACATTTTGGAGGCCGCCACAATGGCCGTGGGCCCCACCACCCTCGCCAAGACCCGCACATAGGTCTCCACGTGGGGCGAGGCGGGCACCAGGAGGCAACGGACACCGAGCTTCCTGGTCATGGTGGGAAAGGGGCCCCGGCTGCTATAGATGGTAGTGGAGACGGTGGGCAGGAGAGATGACGTAGCGGCAGGCGGGGGGGCTTCTGCCACCTGGGCGTACGCCCTGGGGGCCGGGGGAGGGACACCCGCAGAGCTGGTAGAGGGAACAGCGGGGAGGGACGCCCCAGCCGGTGGTGGGGCCGGGGCATTGGGGGCAGCCCCTGCCATGGAGGGCCTGGTCTTCTTAGCGGGGCCCTTCCTTTTCTTCTTCCCCTGGCCCTTCTCGCCGGCTGGGGGGGCTCCCCCAAATCTGAGGGGGTGATAGACGTGGCAGCAGTGGAGGTCACCCCGGTGCCCGTCGCTGCTGGTGCCCCAGCGGGGGCAGTGGCAGATGGGTCGGCAGCGGAGGTAGAAGCTTGGGGGGGTGACGGAGGGGTAGGCAGGGGAGGGGGAGCTTGGGCTGCTGGAGTTGTCCCACCGTCTCATCCCCCGCCATCATGAGCAAGGAGGGAAGGGGGGACACCAGAAGGAGGAGGGGAGTGGGGAAGCAGGTCCACCACTCCTCCCCGCTAGGCTGCAGGCAGGGGAGGAGGGCACCAAAAGGGGTGGGCTGGATGGGGGGCAATCAGGGGTTAGGGGTCTGTCACCGACACAAGGTGGAATTCCGGCTCCTCTTGTTGCACTAGGGGAGGGGGGGATACATCAACATTGGGGGTGAAGTGAAGAGGGTTGCAACTAAAATGGGGAATTGCACAAGCACATGGGAGGGGGCATGGGCACACGGAGCGAGGGGCTAAGCGGTCTGGAGGTAGAACAGGGAAACCAAGGGGCTAGCTTCAGAGGCTGGGGCAAGGCAAACAATCAAAGGCTGCAGAAGGAAATGGGCGGGGCAGGCAAACAAACTGAAGCTAGTAAGAGGGGCTGGGACAAAAGGGGGGGCAAAGCTACAAGTGGCAAATGGGGCAGGTAGTGAAGGGCAAGCTGGGGGGTAGACAGTCCGGGGTGGGCACGCGCACCCATGTGCGCTTGCACAAGTCTTTTTAAGCTGGCTGCTGCTTCTGGCCCAAAGGGTGGAAATAGGGTGTGGCAAGCCAAGCAAGGAGCTGAGTCCAGAGGCAGGAGCTGAGGCAGATGGTATACAGCCAGTGGGGGTGGTGGAGGGGGCAGCGGTGGTGGTAGTAGTGGTGGGGGTTGGGGGAGACACACAGATGGATCGGGGGGCAGCTCCACACCACACCGCCTGTGTCCCTGGAAACACAGTCAAGACCCCCACCACAAGAGCACAGTTTGAAAATTACTCAGTCTTAGGCTCCCTCCACGGTGGTCTGCAAAGTCTCTAGGTGCTCACCCACTGTTGGATGGTCCTCTTCTTCTCCTCCTCGGGCTTCAGCAGCTCCAGCCAGCAGACTCCACAGCAGCAGCAGCAGCTCCAGGAACTCCAGGTGGTGGTCCAGGCAGGCAGTAAGGACCCCTCTCAGGTGGTGGTGGTGGTGGTGTCCACAACTGCAGTGGCTGGGGTCCCTCACTCCTCCTCTCTGGGGAGTGGGCTAACAGCCCCCTCCCCCCCCCCCGGGGCTGCAGTTGCAGCAGTAGCAGCACCCTAGAGTGGAGGGTCCAGCAACCAGTTAGCAGACAACGGGGTGGGGGGGTGTCTAGCCCAGGCAGGGGAGCAGCAGGAAGAGCTTAGGGCCTAGCAGCAGGAGTAGCAGCTTCCCACCTCCCTCCAAGCTAGAAGGCTATGGGAGAGCAGTGGGAGAGAGAGAGAGATTCGCTCCAGGCTAAACAAATCCCTGGTACCAGGATAAGTGAAATGGCAGCTGCTCCAGGTCAATTAAGACACCTGGGACCAATTAAGAACTTTCCAGAAGGCACGGAGAAGGCTAGGTTGATTGGGACACCTGAAGCCAATCAGGGGCTTGCTGAAACTAGTTCAAAGCCTCCCAGTCAGTGAGGAGGGTGTGCATGTCAGGAGCTGTGGGAAGAAGTTGCGTGGTTGGAGAGGCTGAGTAGTACACACCATATCAGGCACAAGGAAGGAGGCCCTGAATTAAAGGTGAAGTGGAGCCTGAGGAAGTGAGGGCTGCTGTGGGGGAAGTAGCCCAGGGAATTGTACATGTCATGTTTCTAAAAGGTCAGCTACCATAGCTGATACTATTAGGGTCCCTGGGCTGGAGCCCGGAGTAGAGGGTGGGCCTGGGCTCCCCCCTGTTTAATCACTGAGACTGGGAGACAACAGAGACTGTGTAAGGAAGGATAACTTCTCCTCACCTTCCTCGCTGGCTTATGATGAAAATGGCTCAGTAGACTGTGACCCTTGTCTCTAGAGAAAGAAGGGTTACGTGGAGGGTCACAGTGAGCCTCTGAGGCTATCAAAATCCACCAGGAAATGCTGGACCCACGGAGACAAGGACAGAGCTTTGTCACATAACCTACCACACAACCTACCACACAATGGTGCTGTGCAACTAAATTAATGGGTATTCCTTTTTCCATTTTCTTTTGTTCAGTTTTTTATTTCCTTTTTCTTCTTTACCCTAATTGTCTTTTTTTCTACCCCCTTTCTTTTTATTTTCTTTTTTGAACTTTCTTTTTAATTTCATTTCCAATCAGCTTTATAAATGTATTTTAAATGAGAATTAACTGGTTATGCACAACACTTAAGCAAATTTTCTGGCCACATTCAAAAAGATACAAGACCACCTTTTAAAAGATTTGATTAAGATATGTAAACATATTTTATTAAGCTTAAAAAACTAAAGTGATATCTTACAGAGTAAACAAGATATAAGAAAGGGTTAAAAGTTCCTACTCTAAAGCTCTTCTGAGAATTTCCCACTACAGAGACAGAAGGAATAATTCAGGGGAGGGATTGTTTCTGTTCTTGTTTGTACAGCTCACTCTTAAAACATCTCTTATTCATCTACAAGCACTAGTTAGCTCCCCTTGGGTGTGTGATCTAGCTTTTTTCACTGTTTTTTAAATAATTTATCCTCTAACATGGCATGTCAGATCTTAGGGTCCGCAACCCAAAGTATCACAAGAGCATCATCCCCAAACTACAGAATAACCAATGATCTTAACCCTTTGAATCAACTCTCTCAAGACAAAAATGGAGATGTAGGAAACATCCTCAAGCTCTCTAACCTTTAAAGTCAAAGAACCAATGAAAAATGTATAGGTTTAGTTTGCAAAGTCCTTCCTATAGAAGTTTCAGGGGAAAAAAAAGAGAAGACTGGTTGCTTGGAGCATATTCTGAAAACTTGAGTAACTAGAGTACACACCCCAGTATCAAAAACTATGCAAGTTGAAAGACATCTGGTTCAGACATATTTGTATATGATTGTTAGTCATGGATTTAAACCAAGATACACTCAGGGAGATTTTAGAGTAGCAGCCATGTTAGTCTGTATTTGCAAAAAGAAAAGGAGTACTTGTGGCACCTTAGAGACTAGCAAATTTATTTGATCATAAGCTTTCGTGAGCTACAGCTCACTTCATCGGATGCATTTGGTGGAAAATACAGAGGGGAGATTTATATACACACACAGAGAACATGAAACAATGGGTTTTATCATACACACTTAAGTGATCACTCTCATTACAGTGTGTATGATAAAACCCATTGTTTCATGTTCTCTGTGTGTGTTTATAAATCTCCCCTCTGTATTTTCCACCAAATGCATCCGATGAAGTGAGCTGTAGCTCACGAAAGCTTATGCTCAAATAAATTTGTTAGTCTCTAAGGTGCCACAAGTACTCCTTTTCTGAGGGAGATTAAACATCTTAACAGCTAGATGCTGCAGAGCACTATTTGGCATATGTGGAGTTGATAAAGTTACCAACTTTGAAGTGAACAGGAGAGATTGCAAACGTTCCCACTCACCACAGTCACAAGAATTCACAGGTCATAGATTCTAGATTCTTACAATGTGTGTTAACTACTTGTGCTAAACAATCAATTCCATCTTGTATTTAGTTGTGACACTCTGCGTACCTTTCCCAGGCCTGAGAAGAGTTCTGTATAAGCTCAATAGCTTGTCTCTTTCAGCAATAGAAGTTGGTGCCATAAAAAATGCTCTCTCACCCACCTTGTCTCGCTGAGTAAGATATGGTTTAGAGATACTAAGAGGCTTTTTAATGTTTGCCATATTTATAGTGAAACACAGAAAAAAAAACATGTGGGGCCTTCACCTTTGGACTGTGTGGCTCAGATTCTGAATTTGCTTACATAGGTATTAACCTGGGGTAACCCCAAAGACTTCAGTGGAGTTATTCCAGATTGGCATGAGTGCAGTCAATCTCAGAATCAGACCTATGCATTGTCTAATCAGGAAGATGAACTTTTTTTTCAAAATTCTGACGTGACTGGAGGAAGGCAGTATCAGTCCCTTTTTTCTCAAAGGTCACCCTTTTATTTTTCATTCTTCATGATTTTTTTTGTAGAAAGGAACATATTTATGTGAAGGCTCTCTCATAGTCCTGTAGCTTCGCTTACAGCTCTGGATAGAGCTGGCTGGGAAAAAAAAAAACCTGAGGATTTTTTTTTTCATTTGAATTTGTCAAAACTGAAATGTTTTGTGGAGATAGTTCAATTATGAGAAAGCTCCTGCCTAGTTTCCTGTCAAATTGCCTGACCAGTTCATCAGCAGCCTGCCAACTAGACAGTTTTGGAGTTGGGGATCCATGGCTTCAGGTCGCCCACTTGCCAGACTTCCTTACATACAGAGTTCCATTAACATTTTAGGAGAAGTTTGAAATTTCTGTTTTTAATTCCCAATTGGAATGACACCAAATTTCAAAATACCAAAATCCTCCAGAAAGGAATTACCTTTCTTCACCCAGCTCTAATTATTAATCAAATACCCTACCCCCGGGATAGAGGTACAATCTTCTCACTTCTGTGCTCAACAATCAACGTGATAAAAATGTAGTTTTTCTTATTTTTATAGATGAGGCATTTCAGCTAAATCAGCTAGAATTTGAGATTTTCAGAGTTTCCTAAACTATGTCTACTCTACACAGCTTTCAGCAACACAGTTGTGTCACTACAGCCTTGCCGCTAAAAGTCGCGCAGTGCAGTTGCTGTTTGTCAGCTCTCCTGCTGACAAAAAATTCTACCCCCAATGAGTGGCATTTGCCTTGTTGGCAGGAGAGTGCTCCTGCCGACAATGCACTGTTCATACTGGCACTTCTTGTCATCAAAACTTTTCTCTTTGAGGGGGGATGTTTTTCAACACCTCTGAAAGACAAAAGTTTTGTCATTCAATTGCCAGTGTAGACATAGCCCTAGAGGTGGCTTTGAAAATCTAAACTATATTTGTTAAGCACTGTTGCCTTTCTTGTCCAGCTATGCTGAATTTAATTCTAAAATGCCTCTACAAAAGTTGCACCTGGGGAGACATTTCCAACCCCTTTAAAAAAGATTAGCAAACCCCAAATATCCTGCAGGCAGACACCTGGCCATTATTCCATCATTTTCTTACACCTCACCTACACTACTGTGGTTGAAGTGTAATTTTTCTTCTGATTACAATAACACTGCTGTTTTTGTCTCAAATTGTTTGCAATATGCTAAAAAGGCTGGCTGCCATGTGCTACCCCACTCTTTTGTGTACTCAGAAAAGGTGGGTGAAATACTAGATTTGTTGCAGAAGTGGTATAAGGATACAAAGCTTTTCACTTGAAAGTCAGTGATTCGAATCTGGATCAGGCTTGATTTTTTTTTTTTACCATGTGGTGGCCTATGTGAAATAAGTCAATGGCTCAGTTCAATTCTCAAACAAGGATGGTCCAAGTCACAAGACACAACATCATTTGAACCTTGATTGGCATTCTCAGAGGTGAGGCCAAGGACTGTAGAGACCAAGGAGCACAAATAACAGTCTAAACCTAGATGTGTTCCCTCTGGAACAAGGTGGAGGCACACTAAAAGGATTCAATGCAAGTGGGAAGCTTGTACTGCTTCTGCCTGTGTTGTGACTGTGCTGTGGATAAACAGAGGACTTCAGTATCCTGTTTGGCTCTTTTCACCAGCTCTAAAAACGTGCTTGTGCGTATTTTCACAGCTTTTGTCTCTGTTAGGAAGAGAGCTTTTAGCACTGCCACAGACATTCACTCTCAGAAGAAGCCAATTCAAGGCAACTGACTGCTTGAGTAATAACTCTTTGCTGTACACAGAAAGATGAGAGTATCCTCAAGTGCCTGGCATGCAATGCTATTGGTGAGAGAAGTCACTAGTGGGCAAAGGTGACAACAGAAGCCGAACAATGGCCACAGGTGGTTTTGATGACAATTGTATTACTATAATGAAGCACCTCTTGTATGCAAGGCAACCACTCTTTTCTTGTTCAAATCCGGCTCGAAACACACTCTTTATGGCAAAACTACACACAGTGTTAACCCAGCAGTTACAAGAGATTTTGTGCTCCTATTTAAAACAGGCAAACAACCTCCTTGCAGTCTCCCTTTGGTTATCCAAATCACCATCTGCATTGTTTTGTTTTGGCCTTTACAGTCAGATCCTGCTTGCCTGGGCATGAAACAGAAAGGTGCAAGGAACCTTCCCAAGAAGAGAGGCTGGGCACAATTGCAGTCTCTGCTCTTCTTTGAGATCAAGGGCTATTTCTGTCTGACAACAGTAGCCACCCTAAAGGAGGAGGCGGGCTCATGGGCTTCCACACTGGCCAGTGGAGATACCCCCAAGGAGATGCCTGTGTTTCCCATCAAAAATCATTTTACTCACTCCCAGTGTTGTGGGCTAACCTCCACAGCTACAGCTAGTGCTCACTCATCACGGCTGAGTGGCACACAAGGGAGCAACCTCAGAGCTGCTGTAAACAGCACCAGCTGATTATAGCCCACTGGGGATCACTGGAGCACAGTAGAGCTCTGGCTAGGTCCCCTTCCTCCTAACCACACACTCAGGAGTCTCTCTATGACAGAAGCAGGGTGATGTAGGAGCCAGCTATGCCTACTCTCTGTCATCTAGAGATTTTCCAGGCCTGCTGGATAAGCTGGCTTTCCTAGCCAGTGCAATGCAGTCAGAACTGAGGCTGAGGATCTGGTCTGAAGATGAACTTTACCATGCTGCAGTTCATTTCTACCACAGTTTAATAATTTTCTTTTCCAAATAGTGCTTCCCTTGACCGGTGTTACACCTGTGAGGAAATGGGGAAAGTAGTGAGCAGATCCCTTAGACTCTCTCCTTTCTGCAAGGACAAGCAACACAGCACATGGGTTTAAATATAGGCAGCAAATCACTGACACTCATATATGATGGGGTGTTTACCTCACACACACAAGGAAAGGGTTCATGTGGTCCTGAGAGGCAAATTACCCACATTGGGTACACCTGGATGGTGGTCCAGGCCTAATTAGAGACAAAGCTCAGTTGTGGGAGAGTTAGTTTCCACATCCCCACCCTAAGAGGTGGGTGAGCAAAGTTGCAGGAGGGAAACCCAGAAGAGAGGAGACAGAGAGTTTTCTCTCTCAGGCAGCCTGAGAGAAGTCTGAGAAGCGGAGCAGAGAAGTTTCTTCAGGGGTCAGGCTTCCACTTCACTGGAGATGGGCATCTTGAGGCTCTGTAGCGTGCCCGAACCCTGAGCGCAGGGAGGAGTGTGCCAACTCCTGGACCATGCTGTTGATCAAGGCCTAGAAGCCTGTGGTTAGACATGAGGGGTGATCTAGTACAGCAGAGGAACACTTGTGATGAGGTGGCTACCAGCTGAGCTCAGCTGGTTTGAAGGCTTAGTTTTGTATATGTTTCTGTGGGACTTTGGTAAAGAACTCGCCGGCTTTGGAAGGGGCAAACTGGTCTGGTGGAGGGCCACGACACTCTCACAACTGGAGTTGGCCAAAGGAAAGTGCGGAAAACTGGGGCAAAAGGGCACTACAATACTCTCCAGTCAGGAGAGGGTGGGCTGAAGTGGCAACTTTACCATGCTGCACTACAATTATGCATCCAAACTCTGCCTTCATTTAACCCCATAAAACTCCATTAGAACTAATGAGTCTACTCAGGGAGAACTAGGAGCAGAAATGTTGACCTTGACATTATTTTAACTGTTAATGACAGCTGTCTTTACTTAAAAACAAGAAAATAACAAAACAAACAACCTCAAACACTGACCTCCCTCAAACTCCATCAGTAAGAACAAAGCTAGGGAATGGTGGATAGTGAATGTGAAAAGTGCAGAGATTTGTGTCACCAACCCAAATAAAACGGCTGAATTCATAGACATTTCCTAGAGAAAGTCACCAGTTTGGATCTGATAATTATTGTCTGAAAATCATTACCATCTAGTGGCAGCCATTTGTGAGAGGAAGTGCTGGTTTCAATTGTCCATCACAAAAAGGCCACCATCACAGTTATCACTAAATATTAACTTAATTTGACTTATCAGGTCACAGCTCATCCCTATAGGTGATCTCTCCAGCCAAGACTGAAGTACTTTGGTAAGGGAAAAAGGCTTGTTATCTGTTTTGTGGATAAGCAGGACTCCATTTTCCAGCGCTGCCAATCTAGCACCAACTCATACAAATTGGTCATTTAGAAAAAAATATATATAAAGAAATGCGGGAAAGGGTGTGGGTTTGCTGATGACATTGAAAGTATAATTAATAGTAGTACAGAGAGCTCCTCTTTCTGACTTTCATCCATGAAAAAAAAAATTTATGAGCTAAATGGCATTTAGTTTGGTATTAATAGAAACCCCCCACTCTCCACATGGTTGAAATAATGCTACCCACAGAATTCTTATATAGTTTCCTTGACAACCACATAAGCATCCTCTGAGTATCTTTCTGTAACAGCTGATTGTGTAATATGTATTTAGTCCAATGGCTATGAGGATGAATATAATTTTAGACCACAAGAACATTCTAACAAGCCTGAATCAGTGAATTGGTTTGAAAGAAGAATTAGTCCCTTGGTGAAAATACTGCAACACTTTAGGGGTTGACACAGCTAGATCATGGGGGAAAAATACTCCAATCATAAAGAGAGATCATGAAATAGAAACATGTACCAAATGGATAAATGATTTTTGTTGCATTATATCTCATTAGTCTCTCCTATTACCCTACTTCCAAAATCAACAGCCAGCATGTTCACCTAAATGAATGGCTGACACATTTATAAGAAATGAAAGGGAAAACTACACTCTGTGTAATCACCACCTGTGGAACTTACTGCTGAAGGACTGTAAAAGAATCACATGGCTAAGATCCTGGAATGCAGCCAAAGTTCATGGAACACCTTGGATGGGGATGAGGTGGGGGTGATGGTCAATAACAGTGCTTTGAAGCTACCATTGTGCTTTCCTGATTGAAGCTATGGAGATCTGGTTCCAGTCCTAAGTTAAAGCTGAGGGCTTCTTTAAATGTTGGTGACTGGACCCAACAGGATATGCTGAGACTAGGGGATTGCTGGGGCATAAGAGATTCCCATCCATGCCCCTGTCTACTCTGGAAACACCCCTCACATCAGTGAGTGAAAAGGGCAGGATGACTTTTCTGTACTGGGTGTTTATATTAAAATGAAAGAGGGAAGCTCAGTAAAGTAACGATTGAAAAGAGAGAGAGAGGGAAAAAAAAGTAGAGCTGATGAATGGACCTGGCACTCCTAGCTTTTCCTGTCTCATAGCAATTGTGCAGGAGGCTCACATTAGAGTCCATTTATGTCCACTTGGAGCACAGCCACCTACTAAGGTGACTAGGGAATAAGGACGGTAAAATAGAAGATAGTAAAATAAAATCCTAGAGCAACAGGGGAAACACTGATATCAATCCCTCCCATTTGGATGCTAGACTCTTTCAACTGCTGAGATGAAGGCAGGGTCTGCTATTTGCACTTCCATAACTGGCTGACCTTTCCCCTAAGCTCATTAGCCTGCAGCAGATCCAGCCTCAGTGGCCTTCTGGGGCTCATGGACATTTTTGGGTTTTATTGGACATTTAGTCTTCTAAGTCTCAGGCAAATCCTTCTGTGCACCTCTCCTTATCACAATGCAATTACTTGCTGGTTGGAATTCAGGAGTGGATCTCACTGAAAAGGTTAAGGAGTCAAGAAAATCAGATTAGATCTTTGATTTTTAATCAGAGTACTTGTGGCACCTTAGAGACTAACAAATTTATTTGAGCTCTAAGGTGCCACAAGTAATCCTTTTGTTTTTGCGAATACAGACTAACACGGCTGCTACTCTGAAACCTGTTTTTAATCAATTGTCCTAACTTCACTTTATAACAGTTGGTGTCAGCAAGTTGAGACTGTGACTCTGGCAGCTTGACTGAACCTTTCAGATGGTCAACTGATCCATTTTGTAGTTGCCTAAATCTAAAAGTTGGAGATAAAAATAAGGACACATATTCCAGTTCAATGAAAACACGTGCTAGAGAGAAATTTCTGAAATGACAGTGTAATAGTAATTTAATTTAATTTATTTGGCTATTGAAATAGGGACTAAACCTCCTAAGCAGGGATAATTGGCGTTGAATTAAAACACAGTTTGAAATCTTAATTAAAGAAGACAAAAACCAAGCCAATATAGGGCACATTTCTTTGAAGAGTTGAAATAAACATCAAAAGAAGGCAAGTCTCTCAGACTGTTATGAAGAGAGAAGAAATTAAGCTTTCCCCATCAATCTTGTTCCCTCAAAAATAATTTTCTTTATCCTATTTCATGAACAGGGATGCATGCCATAAGGTGACTACAGGACCCTGCATCTTGATCCAAGCAAACTTTCATTCAGATCAAGATGTAGCACTGCATGCTTGGATCTACAGTTTCTGGTTGTCACACCATCATATTGAAATCAAGGGGGCAGAGGTGGGATGATCAAGATAGTTCTAATCACTATGTTATCTGTATTTATCAGAGAGGTTATTTAAGTTCTAAACTTAAGACTTCCTTATTGAATGCCAAAGCAGTCTTCACCTGGGAATCTTGGCTTTACCTATAGAAACTGAGAAGGATTCTTTCTCTCCACAGGCCCTCTGGAGGAAGATATTTGGAGTATTCTTACAGAACGGTCATTTGACAAACTTTTACTCATAATTTTTCTTTTAGAGAGTGTGTACCTGTGACACGATATACCCCATATGATACTCTGTACCCCATATTTACCACTTTTGTATAGTTATGATATATTTTGTACAAAGTATGCCTTGTGAGATATCATTTGAAAACTCAATCTCCTGAGCATCACTGTCCTGTTGAAAGGTGTGTCTGAACATTGCATATGGAGTTATGAGATTTTGCTATATGTTTGTTACTGAAACATGTAATTCTGGGGAATGCTCACAGGCTAGCTCCTCAGTGACAATTGAGGCTTGACCATTGATGTTCTAAAACTATTAGCTACTGAAGCAACCATTTGCCATTGGGGGGGGGGGGGGGACGGTAAACAAAAGATTTGCATAACATCCCGGAGAAGTCTGAAACATCATGTATGCAGAAGGTGTGAACAAGAAATTTGCAATTCACTGAAAGACACTTGTACACAGGGGACTGCTTTGTCTAATTGGTAAAGTCTAATTTACCAAGCTAAATAGGATTTGAAAGCAAAAGGTATTTGTCACCCAGAAAGTTTCAGCAGTCCACACTAACTGGAAAGCCTACCGATCAATCCTCCTAGTTCAGTGATGATTCTTTTTCTTTCAAACGATCTTGCTACCATGAGTAGAGATAGGGGAGGAGAGGTAAATTGTGTGTTCTCCATTCTTATCCACTCCTCCTCTCTTTGAGGATTACTCCCACCCTCCGCTGGGGCTTAGACAAAGCAGTCCCCTGTGTACAAGTGTCTTTCAGGTGAATTGCAAATTTCTTCTTCACACCTTCTGCATACATAATATTTGAGACTTCTCCGGGAAGCAGAAGCTTGAAGAATCTTATAGTCAAAATACTTGCAGCACTCTTATGTTATTCCATATTTATCCCTTCTCAATCACTTCCATAGAAAGTTTGCTCAAATTTACAAATCAAAGGATGATTTGTTTCTAACTTCTAATACCAAAAATTCCAACCAAGAGCTGAAAAATAACATTTTTTCCCTTCAGTGAAGTCAACAGATAAGACTTAAAGGCTCACATGGGATCACAAATGTGGAGTAAAGTGGTTCATGGTGCAATTTTTACATTGTCATTTTTCTGACCAAATCCACATTTTAATCCTTATTTTAAGTAGGAATGGAAAAAAAGCATCACGGTTGTAAAATGTCTTTTAGGTTTTCTTCTTGTGAATTATAATCTTTTCCATGGATCAAGATTGAACCACTAACTAAATTATACTTATAGGAAGGAATTTTACCTCAGGGAATATTGGTAGGAAACTTTTCCCCTTTCTTTTGATACAATGAGCAGAG
Source organism: Dermochelys coriacea (assembly GCF_009764565.3). Classification (NCBI taxonomy): domain Eukaryota; kingdom Metazoa; phylum Chordata; order Testudines; family Dermochelyidae; genus Dermochelys; species Dermochelys coriacea. Next base: position 50,143,147 of record NC_050073.1, read on the forward strand.
ATAATCTATTAAAATCTAGTAGGTGTGTCCCACAGTGTTATTTTAATATGATTACAAGAGTAGTATACATTTCTCAGGAACATGATTTCCAGCCCAGATTCTACACTAAAGAGACTTGATGTACTTTGTTTTTTTCTAAGGACAAAGGTCTGTTGTGAATTTGCAGTACGAATGACTTTAATGTTAAAGGGAACAACAAATTTAAAAAGTACTAAGAGGAGGAGCATTTTTAGCCAGGTTCTTTGAATATTAACCTGATCCTGAATAAGCAATGGGTGATGTAGTATATTAATGTATCATTGAAATGTTGGCTTAATAAATACAAATAAACAAACAGAGAGAGAGCGAGAGAGCATAATACGTGTTACTCACTGTACCATCAACCAATTTGGACTAACTCACAAGAAATGCCTTTGGATGTAGCCTATTAACAGTTTACTCAAAATCACAACAATCAGAGTTACATCACTACATAAACCAAAGGGTGTGTTTTGATAAACAGCTGTACTTTCATATTATATATATGAGGGTGCATATAGACATGAGGGCTTTTCAGTTTCACTCAGTACTAAATATAAACCACATATTGTGCTGATATTGCAGTTATTATCCTCATTTCTAATATGATGGATTAAGAGAATTACTGGCATACATATCTAATTGGCATTCAGCCAATTTGATTTTGTATTTTTTGTTTTAAAATCCTATACTATACCACTTTAAATTATTTTCACCAGCAAGAAACTAGTCTGGTTTAAAAAAAAAGTTTTCACTCTTTATCAACAAATTTCCAGTGAACTGAACTATTGCTTAACTATTCTGAAGCTCTCTCTCTATAAATGAGGCTCAATGTTTCCTAAAAATATGCTTTTTTCCCAAGAGATTTGCAGTGTTTACTTGGGCCAAATATAAAGATAATGTAATGTCTCTATTTCTGCTTCTTATCCTAGAAGAAACTAAGAGAAGAGGTTTGATTATTTTTTTCAACCTTCAGAAAATGAATTTGGATTTGTTATATCATTTAAGGTAAGGTTCAGTCCATTCATTGTGATTACCTTGAGTCTTGACAGTGTTGCTAAAGCTAGATTTTGAAGATGAAATTAAGGGTATAATAATTCTATTCCGTTTTAAAAAGGCTGTCATAATGCAGTCATCACTGCTGTATCTGAGTACCTTCCTGGGTAAAAACAAAAAACAAAACAAAACAAATAAACGTGATCTACTCTAAATATTTAAAGTTTCCTTTCCATTCTCCTTCTCTGTGCTATGACAAATTCTTCCACTCAGCCACTGCAATGTATATACTGTTATCATAGAGTAATGCAGTTCTTTAGGTATCAATGGATCCTCTCCATTATGGACATTGAAAAACTTGCTCTAGTTTTCAACAAGGAACCAGCTAGTAGACTGATTAGTATACAGACACAATGTACTTTTCACAGCCCATATTGCTGAGGAGATGAACTGCCACTTTCTGCCCCACTTGCAGCTTTTCCATTGATGTTTTCTCACTGATGTTTTCAATGAGACATAATGAGATTAAACTGAGAAAAAATACCATATCAGATGGTGGCATAATCTCTCCAGGGCTTTGGTAGACCCCCAATCACTGTAATGGCCAAAGAACTTGAGAATATACTGTAGGGAAGAATCTTGATCCAGACAGGGAATAGACTAGATGATCTAACAGATCTTTTCCATCTCTAGTTTCTGTTGTTTTGTAAGGCAAGTGTCCTCAACCAATTCACTCTGGATCTATCCTACGTATCTTTTGTGAATTGCCAGCAAATCAGAAGCCCATCACTTGTGAGCACATTGCATTTTCCAGAAACAATGAAACTTCATGGACATTGCACTTAGATTTACACTACTGGGTACATTTTTGACAGCCCTAAACTGTTGTAGTGTCAAGTGCCCCTAAATTAATGTAACTATTGCTCTTTCCCTTTTTCAGACTGTATTTTTATGGATCATTTCATGTATGTTTAAAAAATTTGGTAGTGTGATATAAATAAATACATTTAATTAAACCATCTGGCCTAGACAATACTTCAGTATAATATAGCTATATGACCACACTCAAGCTTATACTCAGGGGCCTAGGATGCTTCTATACAGGAAGGTTTCTAATATAGGTTTATGAGGGGAGCAGATGTTCATTTCTGCTGTTTGGTGATGGTGACATCTGAAAGTTCTGTCTTTTACCACTGAGGGAGAAATCCAAGGGTAGAACAAGTCTTTCTAAAACCAGCAAGAAAACTTTTAAAAAAACAACAACAACAAAAAAACCTCCCCAACCCTTTGTTACTAATCAGACTGTCACTATAAACAAACAATTATGGGCCGCGTATTTAGTGATTCCATTGTTATTGGTACTGTCCTACTCCCTCCCCTTTATCATGGACCAAACATAAGATTAAAAAGATGGTGATGTACAAGATAATCCTTATAACAAAACTCAAAATATAGAAACTAAGTGAGGTTATTCAGGTTGACTGGTGATCTTAGGCATTTCTCATCAAGCCAAATATATTCCATAACAGAAACACTGTCTATATCAATTTACTCTATTAGTGGACCAAGAGGATCTGCTCCTTTAGTTTGCTGAGTAGAAGTGCTGATGTTTTCATTAAATGTGAAGTTGTGAGATTTATTTCTAATACATTTTGTATGCAGTTCATTTACGTCTCTATCATTTTCATGCATAAAACCAACTACAGATCATTAAACAACCTTATCTCAGAGACAATGGCTGATGGCAGGAAATTCTATAAAAATGTTATTCATACCTAAGTCCATAAAACTTGTGTACAATGTTAAGGTAAATGTTTTTAAAGCACCTAAATGATTCAGAAGTCCCATTTCCAAAAAATACCTTAGGCAATTAGGGCTAGATTCACAAAAGGATTTAGGTGCCTAACTTCCACGTTGAGGTATGGCTATACAGTCATCCTAACTCTCTCTGGCCCAATGAATATTTAAATAGTTACACACAATAGGACAGCTTCAACAGGAGAAACAGTGAGACCTGCCTCAGAAAAACCAATGGAATTAGGGAACGCACCAAACGAGTAGGAGAAATCCCTACTCAGCATCAGGCAGACTGGGTATATGAAGCTGTGTCTTACACATCCTGGATAGGAAAGGTCTGTCTGACCTGGCTTAGGAACCTAACTTGGGAAGCTAGTTCATGGCATGAATCCCGAGCAGAGGAAAGTTACTCCCTCTAGGCTGCAGTTAGGAGTCTACATACCTTTGAGGGGCAGGACTTAGGCCACACCCCCTCCTTTGTATTTCTATTTGTCTAGTTTAGGCAGTTGCCCACTCAGCATGCTGGCTTTCATTGATACCATTCTTAGGTGCCTAACTCTCTCCATGCATTTTATAAGGAGACTGGGTGCCTAATTCAGGGCTGAGAATTATACTAGGCAGCAGGGTACTTAAACATTAGGTATTGCAATGCTGACTCTAAGTCTGCTTTGTGAATCTAGCCCATTTGAAAGTCAATGGGACTTAGGATCCTAAGTGCCTAAATTACTTCTGAATATGGGACTTAGGGTTTGTGTGCATGGTGCATTAGTCCATACTACAGAGGTGTAAAGTCTAGTACACACCAGTATGTTGTTTGAAACAGGACTACATTAACACACCCTAGGAAACTTTTTGTGCATTCCAGCAAGGTCTGGATAGTAAGTGTGCAACTTGCTGGTGCACCCTAGAATTTACATGCCTTTGGAGCAGGCTAATGCACCATGTAAACAAGCCCTTAGGCTCCTAAATCGTGAAGCACTTAGTGCTTATGAAGGTGAGAGACAAGCTGAACAATTGTGGGGAACAGAAGCTGAGCAATTTTTACACACACTTCTTTGCTGCTACATCTCAGTCCTGACCTGCAGGACCCAGGGGATCCACAGCAAGTAGTATTCCCTTCAGTTACATATAAGATTCAAGGGACTGGTGGTATAACCTGCATTGGGTATATTCAATACCAGACTAGAAAGTTCATATTTTTATTGATACATTATTAAGCACCATGTGAGGATTTACATACATGATTCCCACTATTAAAAATTGAAGTTGCAAAGTTTTCTCTCACCTCCCTAGCTTTGGACATACACTCTTATACATTTGCTTTCTGATGTTCTTTTTATCAAAACAAGTGCAGCACAGGCAGAAACAGCAAAATCTTCCCCATGCTATCCAGTCAATATGACTAAACCCCAATATACAGGAACCACCTCTTGATGTCAACAGATAATTCATTCTCCATAACCACTCAATCCTTATACTTTTGGCTAAGGCAACCACTGGTGGCAGTAGTGATGATTTAAATAGTGTGGAAAAAAACTTGTCCAGTGGGACCTGGACTCCACCAGGTCAATAGCAGCCACTGAACAGTGCCAGAAGGTAAAATCTTTTGGTCACTAGTGATCCATGTGTAGATTTCTACTACAGACATAGAAAAAGCCACGTGTCTTTTTAATGCCACCCTGGGTCACCTAGTCCTCCATATATTGGGGAGAGGGTAAGACAAAGGAAAGGGAGACCGAATCCTTCCATTATTCAAGTTTCTTCTTTCATTTGATAGCCACTGGAAAATTAGAACCTGTTCGAACAGAAGTCTTTCTACTGACTTCAATAAGCATTAAATGAGTCCCTTATGGACCTTCAGATAAAAGTAAGAGCAGTAATATATGCTTTGTGCTCAGTACCAAGGCTCCATTGATAACCTTTGTTAGAAGAAATATCAAACGGCCTATTAAAAAAATCTATTTAGTTCATTTTCACATTTTTTTAAAGGAATGACATGGGGAGCTATAGAGAAATGGCCCAAGACTGAGACTGAAAGAGGGAAAAGAAATTCATGGCTATGAAGTTCTGCAGGCACCACACACTTTCCCCCACACCTCATAGCGTTCCACTGCAATATTGTTCCTTGCAAGTGTGATAGGCAGGGCCTCTCTCAGGGATCACACTCAGGTGGTTTCAGAGCCTTTCCCCTTTCAAAGGCCTTTCTGGTTTTTGGTGTGTCTTTATAGGCAATGGTGAGTCTTTTCCCCTGTCACGTTCTGGGCTGCAATCCAGAGCAGTGAGGGATTGTGTTACTGCCTGCCCTGTAACCCTATGTGCCTCAAAAGGCTCTGCTGCTGTGGTTCTCTTGTCTGGAAGCTCCCAGCCAGCATAGATGCCTGTGCTGAGTGTCTGTAGGTTAAGCAGCTCTGATTCAGCAATTCTATTTGGTACACCACAGCCACACTCTGGTTACACCTAGCAAGATGACCCCACCACACTCTCACTCCCAAAACCACATGCTCTGCAATATTCAGCCCTCTTTTGGACCCTTCAGAGAGATATTACAGTTTGTTTGTTCCTTTAGAGGTACAATGCCCAGCAGCTTACTACGTTAATTGGAGTTAACATTCACTTTAAATCAAACACAGCACTGCATTGGTTTAAACTGAAAGTAATGCAAGTTTATTAACAAAAGATAAGATTGTAGGTGAGTTAGAAATGGTTACAAACAAATAAAAGTAAAAAATGCTTTCTAGAGGCTAAGCTAAAGCCATTGTTCAAGGCAGTTTGTTTACCAATCTACCTTGAGGCAAGACAGCTGACCAATGCCTCTGGTCAGGATCTCCTACATAGTCCAAAGTGCTTGGTCAGTTTGTCTTCCTGGGTGAAAGACAAATTGGGGTTCTCTGCCCCTCTCGTTATAGACCAGTGAACCATTGAAATGGATACTTCTGAAGATTACCCCACAAAGTAAAGTTTATTCAAGTTTTGAGGAAGGTGAGATGGAATCTCCTGGTGCAGGAAGTTCCATGCTAGTTTATTCCCTCACTTGGCGTTTGCCAAAATGCAAACTGATCTGTTTCCTACATTCTCCTCCCACTGCCATCTTGATAGTCCTGTTTACCTTCTAAGTGATTTGCATTCCTGTTGTTTTTTAAGGTACTTTGGAGATGACTTGCAGGTGGCTGAACCACATTACTGTGTCTAGGGTGGGGTAGCCTGCCTGGAATATACACTTTGATAATTTCCACTACGTTTGTAATTTTGAATTTCTCCTCCATATATATGCCACACAATAATGATCAGTAGTTATTAGCTTTCTCTTGATATCTTACATGGCACCTTTTAGATACAGATTAAGGCATTAATGAGCTGGGGTACACTGAACTGGTCAGGCCAGCAGAAACTGTACCAGATACTCATGAACCCCTGGCTCTCTTGCACTGGGATGCTCTTAGGATCACACTCTCTCAGCTACTCTGTAGCAAGTGTTAGCGCCTTCCAAGGTGCAGCAGATTTTCTCCTGGTTGCCATCCCTTCTGTGACTAGTTCTCCTTTTTAAGCTTGCTTCCTCCAGCTGGAGCAGCCTCTGTAGGTGTGTCTGTTTGGTAGCAAATTAGCCTTTTCCTGGTTGGGATGGGGATGTACCCCACCACAGCAAGGATCAAATGAAAGTCAGAGGAAGCAAATTAGTCATGACTTTACTAGAGGTGACAGTAATAATCACAGCAGTAGCAATTCTTTCCTTCCATGCTCCTTCCCATCCTTTCCATGTCACTTTCAAATTTCCTTGAGTTCAAGGTAGATGTGTTGTCATAGATTTTAAGTTATTTTATAAGATGACTTATTGGGTGTGTAATACTGTAGTAAAATAACAAAACAAAAAACGTGTGAGATAAAACTTATTTCCACAGATATTTCCCTTTGCCTTAAAAACTTTACATCTTATTTGACCTCCTGTGCTTGGTCTTCTCTGTGGAATGAATGACTTGTCAATAAAATACAGCGGTCTATAAGGCTTTTTCCCTCTTATTTCATATCTATTTTTATTTATTTATTTTAAATCTACATTATATATGAGAAAAGTAGCATATCTCCAGAATGTGTCTTCATTTTATTTATTACTTGTCTTCCAACCTGTTTAACCTTCATTCAGAAATGGAGCAGTATATACATTTGTTTGAAATTATTTTGTCATTTACAACAGGAAATGAATGATCAACTTGGTCTGAGTCAATAATAATGAGGTCACATATCTATTAATCCGTTAGTCACTCTTACGCATCCATTGGGACATGACTTCACTTTTTCAAGGCAAATTATGTCCTGATCTATTGTCCTGACATTATTAGGTTCATAATACATACAAATATACTTCAACTGCATTCTAAAGTACTACCAGTTGAATGAACACAACAGCAATAGCTACTGTCTCACCTTTGGGAAGTTGCTCTTTTTAACTCACATATCCGAGCTCTGCTGTAATAATGTTCTGGATAAACTCTGACAGCTGGTATGTGCTATATTTAAGTCAATCCTTGGGAGATTTCTCCTCCAAGTGCTACAAAGTAGTACTCTTCTAAAACTGATCTTCTGCTATGTAGAGCATTGCAGATGAGGAGAGTTCACATCTCTAACGGTTTCATACTGCAGGATAATCTTCATGTAACTTTGCCATGATACTCAGTGACTATGAAGATTATCAGTGAAATTCAGAGATAGGTTAGAGAGATAGATTAGATAAACCTAGATTAAAGATAAATTAGATACAGATGAAATAGCTAAATCATAGTGTTATATCAGCACATCACAACACCGTGTTATATGGCAGAATCAGATGTCATTCAGGATACTGTGATGCCCCACAAGCTTGAAGGATCATTCCCATGAAATCAGGAAAACTGCAAAAAATTTGGAAGGGTGGAAACCAAAATATTGGCAAGCTATCAGTTGGAAACCCACTAGCTTAGCTGGGTATAACAAGGTTATATTGAGAAAAAATAACTGGACTAAAAACCTGACATATATTAAAAAAATTCTGTGAATACTATCACCACTCCCACCCCCACCAATAAAATCCCTCCCCATTTAAGCACCAAAGGGATCAATCCTGCACGATGCTAGGCATATAGATTCATAGATACTAAGGTCAGAAGGGACCATTCTGATGATCTAGTCCGACCTCCTGCACAGCGCAGGCCACAGAATCTCACCCACCCACTCCTATGAAAAACCTCACCTATGTCTGAGCTGTTGAAGTCCTTAAATCATGGTTTAAAGACTTCAAGGAGCAGAGAAGCCTCCCTCAAGTCAACCATGCCTCATGCTACAGAGGAAGGCGAAAAACCTCCAGGGCCTCTCCAATCTGCCCTGGAGGAAAATTCCTTCCCGACCCCAAATATGGCAATCAGCTAAACCCTTAGCATATGGGCAAGATTCACCAGCCAGATACTACAGAAAGTTCTTTCCTGGGTAACTCAGATCCCATCCATCTAATATCCCATCTCAGGGGATTTGGCCTATTTACCCTGAATATTTAAAGATCAATTACTTACCAAAATCCCATTATCCCATCATACCATCTCCTCCATAAACTTATCAAGTAGAATCTTAGAATCATAGAATCATAGAATCATAGAATATCAGGGTTGGAAGGGACCCCAGAAGGTCATCTAGTCCAACCCCCTGCTCAAAGCAGGACCAAGTCCCAGTTAAATCATCCCAGCTAGGGCTTTGTCAAGCCTGACCTTAAAAACCTCTAAGGAAGGAGATTCTACCACCTCCCTAGGTAACGCATTCCAGTGTTTCACCACCCTCTTAGTGAAAAAGTTTTTCCTAATATCCAATCTAAACCTCCCCCATTGCAACTTGAGACCATTACTCCTCGTTCTGGGAGTAAAGCCAGATAGATCTTTTGCCCCCACTGCTTCCCTTGGAAGGCTATTCCAAAACTTCACTCCTCTGATGGTTAGAAACCTTCGTCTAATTTCAAGTCTAAAGTTCCTGATGGTCAGTTTATACCCATTTGTTCTTGTGTCCACATTGTTTCTGAGCTTAAATAATTCCTCTCCCTCTCCTGTATTTATCCCTCTGATATATTTAGAGAGAGCAATCATATCTCCCCTCAACCTTCTTTTAGTTTGGCTAAACAAGCCAAGCTCCTTAAGTCTCCTTTCATAAGACAAGTTTTCCATTCCTTGGATCATCCTAGTAGCCCTTCTCTGTACCTGCTCCAGTTTGAATTCATCCTTTTTAAACATGGGAGACCAGAACTGCACACAGTATTCTAGGTGAGGTCTCACCAGTGCCTTGTATAATGGTATTAAAACCTCCTTATCTCTACTGGATATGCTGAAATATTGAAGACCCTCATCCCTCCCATTTCATTGAATCCACTGGAAGTCTACTGGTAGGTGGCACCTTATTGGAATGGGCCAAAAGTATTTAAACATTGCCAAGTGAGACTGACTGTCATTTAGAGATCATCACACTTTACCCCCCCTCTCTTCAACTAATCACTGCATGTTGAAGAGTTAGGGTGGAGATGGGAATTACTTGCAAACAGAGGCTAACCACTGACTTGCAAATGTCAGGGGTCTGCCAATCTGATTAATTAATTATCCATGCAATTGATTCAGATAGATGGTTCATGATTATCTGTTTGCAATCTCACACATAGCCATGGAGGTTTTCTGTGGGATATTAAGAATGCATAAAGAGGACCTTAAAATTATTGTATTCATGTACAAAATACACTGTCTTCTTCCTTTATAAACCTTATAATTATTTAATTTCCTATTTAAGGGTAGATGAACAGTTATATAAACAACACCTGAGTCATTTTTCTTTACAGAAACAACAATTTATTTTTGTTTCCCTAAGTCAAAAAAAAGGAAATAAATGACCTTGTTTGTTTGAGGAATTTAGACTATTAAAGATGTACCTCTAGACCAAAAGGATAAGATAGGGGAGAAAGAGTAACGTCACAGCCATGATGAAAGTGGATATGATATAATGATTAATTTGACAGAAGAACATGGCCTTTCAATAAATCATACACTGTACCTGTCATAAACTGTTTCACTCACATGGGACCAGGGCTGTACCTCCTGTCCCAAAATCCACAGAACAGAACAAGTTGTCAGAATGTTTTTAGGGCTTTTATGGCAAAGCATGGGAAACAGAACTGAGTTATTGGCTCCATGCAGACACTTGATATCTGGATATCAATTCAAGAATGACACAGAGAAATCATCATCACAAAGATAACATTGGTTTACATTTCAAACAGGCCCGGGGTGAATGAGTCAAGAGTCATGATGGTTTTAAAAGAAAAAAAACTAAAAAAGGAAAATAGTTCACAAGCACTCTAACTTTGGAAAACAAACTAATCTGTGTTAGTGAATTTAATGCTGGTGAAATAGCCAGCCCTGGAGACTGAAATACTTTCTTCACTGCAAAAGCAGCAATTGAATGAGCATCCTACAAACAACCTTGTGGATATGCCTCAACCCTAACATAGAGGGAACATCTCCAGAGAGGAGAGGCCATGAGTCCTTTCATCATGGTCTGGTGAGAGTGTCAGCAAGGTGCCAAATTAGTGTGATGGTAATTTACATTGTAAACTCCTCAAGGGCTCTTTGTCTTCTTCTTCTTCCTATTACACTACACTATGTAAATAACGATATCACCAACGCATCTCATATCAACTGAGTTGCTGCTAATCTGCGATGGGTATGAAATGATTTGTATCTCATTACTAGTCTTTGGAGGTATTTTATGTCACTCAACTTTGTTTTTGAAAAATTACATTGATATCCAAGTGAATGGTAAACAAAAGAAATCTTCCTTGTGTTAATCTGTATGAGGCCAAGGAAATACTGTGGAGTCTGGGATTCAAAGAGTCTGTAAAAAGGCAATGGAACAACACAATATTCTTTTCCATATTCTTCCTCATGGTCCTAGGCAAATCAGTTGGAAAACACTGCACTTTTTTTGCAGTAGCTGCCATATATTGTCTTAACACCCCCATCAGAACATGGGAAATAAATGTCATGGCTGCAGAGGGACAGAAGCCCATGCTTGTGTTCAAACACATGAAATATTGGCATGATAAGGCTGCCATAAGGCCTTTTATGGCCTACGTGTCCTAGTGCATGTGAGATTTGGTCTCGTAAAGGTGAGTAAAGAAACATAATTATTAGGTCACTGATCAGAATGGTTACTTGAGTGTTTACTAACAAATCAGACACTCCTGTTTTGAACAACCATTATTCCAACTGCTGCAGGCTCATCTGTTGTATAAGTTTGCCTCAGTAAAGCCTATTTAGCCAAAGTCATTCTCCTGTAAAAATATTGGATGGAGAACAGTGATGTGGTGACCAAGGGAAATGTTATTCTGAATGAATGAAAATTAAAATATGGCAAAATATCTTTGACGTAAACATTTTGTGCAGAGATGTATGTTAGATTCAGTCAGCCTAGGGATATGGGAACCAGAGCTATTCTTATTAACCAGGAGGACAGCCAGTACACGCATAGTAGCACACAAGATTTGCCATAACATATTGGAGCACTGGTCCATCACATCCAATATCCTAAATCTGGCAGTGTCTGAAACTGAAGATGCAGGAGCAGGAGGTGAAAAAGTCCCACAGGGCACTTAGCTAGTGAAGCAGTGTTCACCTGCACTGCTGATGAAAATGGGAGTTATGCCATTGATTTTATGGGGAGCTGGATGAGGAGGGAGGAATAGATTCCCTCATGATCTTTGTGGTATCTTTGTGATTATCTTCCATTAGCCTGTGTACTATAACTACACTATTTCTATGGCCACACAATAATCCAACCTACTTTAAAAAAATACCACCACAATCTTCAATATTATGATTACAAATAATTAATCCAAATCAAAATAGCCCCAAAGCTACTGCTAGTTATACCTGGGCAGCGGACAAAGCTCATGATGAGCAGTTGTAGTTAAATGATATTCTAAAAGAATGGAACAGTTCAGAAGAGGTAGTGAGGTGATAGAACCAGTTTCTCCATTATTTGCCTGAGTATCCCTATTTAAGAATTCTGGATTCAAACATGGTGGAGAAACCTGAAGATCATTTAACAATTTAACATCTACAGAGAATGAGAGGTGAGGCAGGAACAATACATGTAGTTCCTGTGATGGTATTCCACCTGAGTTATAACATTTCCAAACGTGCTGCATAGTGCAAATATTAATAGAACACAGGTGCCTCTGCTGTTGCATAGAAATAGACGCACTGAAGCAAACCAAGTTATTTTTAATAAAGTAATTTCCATTTTAAATAACATGAAGTGGAGGCTGTAAAACAGCTTCCAAATCTGAATGCTCCTGACACTGCCCACTGTCACATGGGGATGTCCATTCCTTGTAGAAATCTGCTACTATGTTTGAAAAAGCCTGGGAAATGAAGAGAGGGATAAAGCTCTTTGTGTCAAAAACTTAACACAGGAAACGCTATGATTTAAACAAATTCACTGGGCTACATGTCTAGGAAACAGCACTGAACAGCTAAAAAAGGAACTTCTACAGACTAACTGAGCTAAATCAATTTGTTATAAGTAGTTGGAGGAAGACATAAGGACAGAGAATTAGATATAGTGCATTAATACTCTTGGTTTGGAATGGGACTTGAAATCTGAATGAGTTCATGTGACCCTAGGGACTCCTGTATTCACACCTTACACACTGGTGCAGTAATATTTGTACAATATACACCATGTGAGTTATCATATGAAAGCTAATAATACATTGGTTATTAATGTCATTGTAAAATGCATGTGTTAGCATTATAAGTGAAGTTATGAATTCCCCCTGTCAGATGTTAATAAAATGTGATTGAATCAGAAAGATCTGGGGAGATGGTAAACAGTTTTTTCCCCAGACAAAGGAAAGGCTGTTTCCATCCAAACACAATCACAGACAATAGGCAATCACAGTCAAGCAGCCATTCATTGGCATATGAGAGGTGGCAGGGACAAATCAATTTGCATTGTAGAAAGCACCACAGGAAAAGAAACCAGAATTCAAACTTTTTCATCAGACTCCATGGTACTCTTCCTCACTGCAGAAGCTTTGAACTTTGAGAAGGATATACAGTAAAAGCTGTATCATCTGGTACATTACCAACTGGAAAGCTCTAGAAACCGGCATTTCAGAGTGCTGGATCTCTGTGGCTCCCCACAAGCGGTGACATGTCTCTACTGCTTCTAGGCAGAGGAATGGCCAAGGTCTCCGGGTGCTGCCCCCATCCCACTCTGAGCGCTGGTTACGCAGCTCCCATTGGATGGGACCATGGCCAATGGGAACTGCAGGGGCAGCACCTGCGGGTGGAGACAGTGTGTAGAGCTTCTTGGCCATGCCTCTGTCTAGGAGCAGCAGGGACATATCGCCAGTTGCAGGGAGCACCCAGCACCCCCTCCCGTGCCCCAACCCTCAGCCCTGAGCCCCTCTCACATCCAAACTCCCCCACAGAGCCTGCATCCCGCACCTCCTCCCATGCCCAGAGCCTCCTCCCACTCCCAAACTCCTTGCCTCCACTGGTAAGTATAACTCTTAGGTAACTGGAATTTTTGATTAACTGGCACCCCCAAGTCCTCCAACATATTGGATAAAAAAGCTTTTACTGTATTGCAAAAATTGACAGGACTATAAAATAGAGGGGCAAAGAACCCCAAGTTACCTTTCACCTAAGAAAACAAAGGATCCAAACACTTTGTACGTTTTAACAAGAGGGTGGCCAGGAACTTTGTTGCAAGGAGGTATGGTAAGAATCTTACTTTGAACCAAGACTATAGTTTTGTTAAGTCTTAGTCACTAGGAAGTGTTTTTCACTTTTATTTGTTTGAAACCAACATTTCTGATTTTATCCCTTATACTGGATCTCTCTTAAAACCGCTCTCGTTTTGATTAAATAAACTTGTTTTATTTTTTTTAAATCAACCCAGTGCTGTGTTTGGCTTGAAGTAATTAACTCCAGTTAAAGCAACACACTGCTGTGCTTTCCACTCTTTAAAGGAGCAACAGACCTTGTTACTCCTCTGAATGTTCCAGCAGAGGGCTGTACATTTCAAGTCAGATGGTCTGGGGGAAATTTGGGTCTGGGGGTGTGTTAGGGTAACTTGGCTAGCAGTAACCAAGGCTAGTGGAGACCAGAATGTGACTGAGGTATAACAACAGGCTGCTGAACTCACAGTTGCTAAACCAGGGCTGCTCAACACACAGACATAGAGTACATGTGTGTATGCTGGCTGGAAGCATCCAGACAGGGAGTTGCAGCAGCAGAGCATTTTAAGGACAAGCAGTAACACAACTGTTCACTGATCTGAACTGCACCCCAGAATGTGAAACTTCATAAATACATTAACTGCAAACAGCACTATCTTCACATTGAAGAGATTGCAGTGATACAACCTTGGGCTCTGAGCTCCTCAGATCCAACAAATTAAGCAGGGTGTGTCTGGCTAATACTTGAATAAGAGAGCTCCAGAGAAATCCCAGGGTATTGCTGCATGTGGTGTCACCTCTGAGCCAGCAATAACCCAACAGCCCAACTTGATATTAATACCCTCTACCAAAAAAACAGCAACATTCCAATACAGAAATAGTTGCATTTCATTTGTAGATGAAATGATTGATAAGTATAATTAGTTATAGCCTAAGGAGGCAGTGTTCAAATCCATATTAGGGGTTTCTAATCAGTGTTCAAGTCCAGGGATATGAGTCTATATTTCTCAGCAATCCAAATGAGAAGTTCATATTTCAGGATCCATTTCCAACAATACATCTCCAATCCATCTGTATGTGAAGCACTTTGGGGCTCTTCTGGTTGGAAGGTTCTATACAAAATGTTGTACCACAGTCTTTTAAACAATGTGAGTTGGACTAGCTATTAAAAACAAAGAAAAAGAGGGCATGCCAGTGATGATACAGATGGATTATTAAAAATGATAATTTTCCATCTGTGATTACAAATCAAGATACTGGATAGCTGCAGTATCCCGTCCACAGTAAGTGAACATAAAATGTAGAATTAGTAAATACCAGTGTCTGAAATGATGCTGAAGTGCAGAGATACTGTCCAGTAATAACAAAGCACCAGATGCTGCCCACTCCATAGCATGATAATACCTGGCAGTACTAAAGATATTGCACAGTTAGGAAATGAGGATTTTTTTTCCTGATGTGTTTCAGAGGCTACTCATCTGCTAAGACTGAATAAATCTCCAGATTTTTGAATGCTAAAAATTGCCCTGCATATTGTTTCTTACTTAATAAAGAGCTCATCATAAAGCTTCCGAACAGTTAGCATGAAGTCTCTCCAAGGCAATTATTATCTTCCCATGTCACAGACACCAATTCTCCAAATTGGAGAGACAAGGTTCAATTTCCAACTCTGCCATTCACATCCTGGGTGACCTTGGACAAGTTATTCAATCTCTCTCTGGCTCCCTGTAAAATGGGACTAACAATACCTGGGGTTAGGAGGGATCACAAGGGTCATCTAGTCTAACCCCTGCCAAGATTCAGGATTTATTTTGTCTAAACCATCGAAGATAGATGGCTATCCAGCTTCTTTCTGAAAACCTCCAGTGAAGGAGCTCCCATGATTTCCCTAGGCAGTTTATTCCATTGTCTTACTGTTCTTAAATTAGCAAATTTTTCCTGAGATTTAATCTAAATCTGCTATGCTGAAGTTTGAACCCATTGCCTCGTCTCCTGCCCTCCACGGCAAGAGAGAACTTTTTTTCTCCATCTTTTTATGGCAGCCTTTCAAGTATTTGAAAATCATTATTATATACCTCATAATCTCCTCTTTTCCAAACTAAACATACCCAATGCCTTCAGCCTTTGCTCATATAGCTTCCATTCCATCCCTTTGATCATCTTTGTTGCTTGTCTCTGGATTCTTTCCATTTTCTCTAAATCCTTTATATGCACTGGTGACCAAAACTGGATACAGTACCCCATCTGAGGCATAACCAGCACTAAATAGAGGGGTATTATCATTAAGGCTACAATTTAGTCATGGGTATTTTTAGTAAAAGTCATGGACAGGTCACGGGCAACAAAAAACAAAATTCACGGCCATGACCTGTCCATGACATTTACTATAAATCCCACTGACTAAATCTTACCTGCTCCTAGGGTACCACTGCTCTTAGGAGCCCCATGGTGCTGATGCCCTATGGTGTAACTGACTTTGGGGCTGCCCACCAGCTGGTGCTCAAGCTACTCCTGGGACCGCCCTGGGATCAGCTGCCCTGATTGCTGCAGCTGTGGAAGTCACAGAGGTCACAGAATCTGTGACTTCCACAACCTACATGACAGACTCGCAGCCTTACCTACCACCTCCCATACCTCGCATGCTATGCCTCTGTTAATGCAACCCAAAAATAGCATTTGCTTTTTTTTCAACAGTATCACATTACTGACTCATGTTGAGGTTGTGATCCACTGCAATTCCCAGATCATTTTAGCAGTGCTGCTGCCAAGATAGTTATCCCCCATTCTGTATTTATGCATTTGGTTTTTCATCCCTAAGTGTAGCGCCTTACATTTGTCTTTGCTGAATTTCATTTTGTTGTCTCTAGTGCATTTCAAGTTATCAAGATCCCTCTGAATTTTTAGCTCTATCATCCAAAGTGTTTGCAACTCCCGCCCCAGATATTTGTGTCATCTGAAAATTCTCTTTATTCCTACATCCAAATCATTAATAAAGATGTTAAATAACACCAGACCCAGAACAGATCCCTGTGGAACCCCACTTAAGACCTCCTTCCAATCCAATATCATTCCATTAATAGTTACTCTTTGTTTGCAATTGTTTAACCAATTAGGTATGCACTTAATGGTAGTTCTAATGAACCTGCATTTCTCCAGTTTACTCCTGGGCATCGGGGGCGTGGGGTACTCAAGGGGGTGTATGAAGAGGTGCAAGCAGTTGGTGGGGGGCCCCTCAGGGGAGGGAGAGAAGAGGCATGAGCAGCAGGCGGGGGATGTCAGGAGAGGGAGCAGAGAGGTGAAGGCGGAGGAAGGGGCCGAGCAGGAGTGGGGCCTGGGGCATAGTGAGATGGAGCATGGGCAGGGCCTCAGAGCGGAGGAGGCTGAGTGAGGGCAGGGCTCAAGGAAGACCATGGGGTGGGGCCACGAAGTGGGCACTGGTGGCCCCCCCCCAGCTTCTAAGGAGTTTCTGGTGCTCATGCTCAGCCTCCCCAAATGCAGGGGTCACTCTCCGCCCATGAATTTGAAAATGTCATCTGAGACTGTCTCAAAAGCATTGCTAAAGTCTGGGTATATTATTTCCACTCTTTCAGTTGGAAACTGTTGATTCTCACCAGAATCTATAAAACACACATGAAATGGTTAATTTCATAGATTCTGAGACCAGGAAGAACTGCTATGATCATCTAGTTTGACCTCCTGTTTAACATGGGCCATAGGAATTCCCTGAATTAATTCCTGTTTGAACTAGAACACACTTTAAAAAAACCCAAAACATTAAATTAGTAAAAGCAGCTCTCTGAAGTTGCATTCGTCATGTTCTTGGGTATGATCAACCACTGAGAGCTAGTTCTGAGATTTCTTATAATAGGATATCCTGCTGGAACTCTTGGTGGGAAGAACTTTTTAGGACAAATGCAATCTGTCCCTTATTACAATGAAGGGGACTGTCTCATGCTCATGCATTTTCAATTGAAAACAGTTCATTGAGTCTTTATTAATACAGTCCATTGTTGTTTTTTTCTCATTCAGTTCTGGACTCTTTTATACTTTTACTCCAGACCCATCAGTAAGACAAACTAATAGGAAAACTACCATATGTGCAAAACAGAATGGAACAAGAGTTGAAAGGAACAGAGTGAGGGGACAGACTGATAAAAACAAACATGCATTTCATTAAAATTTAATGTAAATGTTGCAATCTTCCATACAGTATGTCCACCAGCATGTATTCTTGCTATTATGTGGTATGAATGTGATTCATGTCCAAAATGATTGATTTATAAAATATTCCAACATATTATGCCCACTCCGCACACAGTAATAGGTATGTGGGCTGTGGTCCATAATGCCCTGCTGCTTATTTTGCAAAAGGCTATTGCTTCCATTTTCAGTTCCTCTGATAATTGGCAGTGTTTGCAGAAGCAGCCAACATTTTACATTAGAGGTTCCGGAGGATGCATCATGTGCTGATTGCTTTCTCTGTCAATTTGTTTTGTTTGCATGGTAATGAAATAGAAATGAAACTATCAAAAATATTCAGCTCATAAAATTTGAAGGAAGATGGGCAGCCCATTCTAGCCGACTGGCAGTATTCCACCTTGATGGGATTAGTTCACTGCTTCCCAATATATCTCTCTAGTAACAAGACAAGATAAGAGGATGACATGAGACAAGACTGTGGGTGATCCTTTCATAATCTGAATGCTTCTGAGTGTTGGAGTAGTGCTGGGATAAGTGTTAAATATTTGTTGGTATAGAGAGCAGTTTTGCAAATACCAAGGTGCTTTACAAAATTATCAATATACACCCAATCCTAGAACTTTAACATTTTATCTTCCATGCAGAGTGCATTCACTGAATAACACTGAGTTCCTGTAATAAAGACTCTCCCCCTTTGCTGAAGGACATTGACATTTTAAGGGTCCTGGAATGTGCAGAGACCACTTCACCTTACATTGAAATGGAACCTGTGGGATACAGCAGCTAGAATGATGACACTAGTCACATTGCAACAGTTAAGGAAAAAAGAAGTGAAGAAAAGTAATTCTATTGAAACAGCAAGATTCTAAATGAACAGAATATAATTATCAGAGTTGGAATCTGGTCAACACATTAGGTTCAGATTTACACTTTGTGTGAAAGGTGGCACACGAAGATGCCCAGCACCTTCCCTAGGGCCAAGGCTTTGGTTCCATTCTGACTTAGAAAGAAAACTGTCATCTACTAAATCACCCATACCACTTGCTACAGCATCCTTTTTTTCCCCCAGAAGAATCCCATGTCCCCACCTACTGACTTCAATTCTGGAGACTGTGATAGATTCCACCACTTCTTTCATGAAACAATTTCACATCCTAATAGATCTTGCTGTCATCATTGGCTGAGCCTCGCTGGCCAAAGAGATGTGATTTGAAAAAATCAAATTCATTTCTCAGCTCTGGAAACTGCGGTTAAATCTCTCCCTCCCCACACCCATCTCCCACAAAATACCTTAAAAAGAACACTGTTTCCTGCAAACACATCTGAGTGAGTAGAGGCATTGATCAACCTTGTTGGAAAGCAATAAAATGCAACACCATTCATGTTGGGGAGAAATGAACATTGTCATTAAACAGAATTGAGCACGTTAGAAAGTGTGGATTGTGAGCCAAAAGAGAATTTAAATATTCCCAGAGTTGCCTACACCTTCCTCTCCTCCAGGGATTTATTATCATTTGCTGTTGTGCTTCCATCCCTAATAAATTGAATAACAAGCTCACTAAATGCAGAGCAATCAGTTGCTCCAATTATTCATATGAAATGTTATCCTTCCAACAAAAGGATGTTGGCACACTCTATTACTTGGCAAAGTTTGCCTTCACAGTGTTTTGTATTTTTTTTCCTACCTCAGTTTGAACTGAATTCAATCACTTAGCATGTTGCTTAAATGGGCCTGCTATATGAAGCAGTGAGAGCGCTTGCCTCCTGGAATGTCTCAGACTTAGCAAAACCAGTTCCAAAGACAGCACGTGAAGGCCATTCATCAACTTTATTATCATTCTGAGGCCTTGTCTACTCTGGCAAGTTTCTGCGCAGCAAAACAGTTTTCTGCGGTGTAACTCCTGAGGTGTACACATGGACAAGTCACGTAGTGTGCAGAAACTGCGCAGCTGCAACGCTGTAAAAAAACACTCTAAAAAGAGAGGCGTACAGTTTTCTGCACAGGAGCTATAGCCAGAGTAGACACCCTGGTCAATTATAGCACTGCAATTGCTCTCCCAGAGGTGTCTCACAATGCCTGTTCTTGCCTCTCTGGTCATCGGTTTGAACTCTACTGCCCTGCCCTCAGGTGACCAACAGTCATCCCCACCCCATAAATTCTTTTGAATTTTGAAAGTCCCCTTCCTGTTTGCTCGGTGATGTGTGCAGTGGTCTCAGTGCATCTTTTCGGGTGGCTGGGCCTGCTCCACACACCAGGTGATCCCCCGCTTGGAGTAATGCCGAGCTGTTGGACCTCATCAGCATTTGGGGAGAGGAAGCTGTCCAGTCCCAGCTGCGCTCCAGCTGTAGGAATTACGATACCTATGGACAGATTTCACTATGCATGACAAAAAGGGGCCATGACTGGGACACACTACAGTGCAGGGTCAAAGTGAAGGAGCTGCGGAACGCCTACCACAAGGCACGAGACAAACTGCCACTCCAGTTCTGTGCCCACAAGCTGCCGGTTCTACAAAGAGCTGGATGCAATAGTCTGTGGTGACCCTACCTCTACTGAGAGGGCCACTGTCGATTCAGAAGCTCGCGTGCCAGTCGAGAGCGGATCAAGCCTGGAGGAGGAAATCTTGGACGAGGATGTGGAGTGGGAGGGGGATCCCTGAGGCAGAGGACAACTCAGAGGTCAGAGATGCATGCAGGCAGGAGCTCTTTTCTACCCAGGAGGAGGCTAGCCAGTCACCACTGTCAGATCCTGAAGAAGCACAAACAGGAATGGAGGCCCCTGGATTTGATTTTGAGTTGATAAGTGGATTTGATTTTGGCAATCGCTGAAGTGAGTTGTTGGGGGCAGGAGGGCTGCAGAAAGCAGGCTTGTGTCTGTATGATGCATGTACCACCACATGCCTAATCTGAGTGGTGGAACAGGGTGTTGATTGACTCTCTAACTTCATGGGAATCTGCTTCAGAGATCTCTGAGTTCTTTGGTAGAGCTGCTTTGTTTCTTGCCCCATTACCGCTAACTTTCCTGAGCCACTCTGCTATCCAGGGGGAGGGTGGGGAAGGAACATGGATGGGGGACAGACACACCATTGCTGCACACAGGCAATCCGCTTAAGCCGCAGTCTTGGAGAAGACCTTCCCTTGATTTCCTGCTCACCCTCAGCAGCAAGATATCTTCCATAATGAACACAGCCTGTGGAAAACGTGGGGACAAGAATGATTATCAGGTCCCCCATAGAGTGCTGGCTCTCCCCAAGAGCCATTTGCCCACTCTACAGTAGGGTCCAGGAACACTGATTTACCCTGCCTCTGTGGCTACTCACCATTTTGGGGGTCTTGTGGCTCATGTGTGTTTGCTTGGGGTCTGCCAGTTAGTGACAGGTATGTGAATAGTGGCTGTGTTTTAAAACACTGAATCAGTGTTCTGTATGTTGCAAACAATACTGCTTCCACAAAATGTTGCATTTTGGCTTCACAGAACTGACCTTGGGAGCCCTGTCTCCCTCTTTGTTATCCCTGGCTGATCATCTGTGCAGAATTAGAAAGTGGCCACAAAGAACTAAAGAGGACTATCTGCATGAGGTTATGATGCACTCCGCAGCAGAAAAACAGGAATTGAAGGAGTGACGGTACAGCGAGAAGAGGGACCTCTTAAAGGAGAATGTGGCATGCCAGAATGAAGCTATGAAGCAGCTCTTAAAATTATGGTGCACCAAGAGAATATTAGCACTGCAAACTGAGCAGCTCTGTGCCCACCCTCCCCTGCAGCCGCTGTCGCAAAACACTTTTCCATGTGCCCCCACCCCAGACACCGCCAACACACTCTTATCAACCTCCTGGCTCCAGTATGTACCTGTGCATTCCACTCCTCCCCCATCACAGCAGACTCCCAGTACCCACTGCACTCAACACCCATTCCTCTGAAGTTTAGCCCTGTTGAAGTACAGTACCCGCTGCACTGCACTCCAAAGGAGAAGGTTGAATATGATTCCTGGACATCCACAAATCTTTAACCATCCTGGGACCCCACCTCCTTCTGGGACCTTTGCTTCCCCGAGTCCTCTCAGTGCTGATGTGTTTTTTTTTGTTTGTCTCTCTCCTCCGGATGTTGTTTTTTAATAAAAGAACTGATCTGGTTTGAAAGCAATCTTTCTTCTATTAATTGAAAGCAAACATAGCCCTGCAAAGCAACAGACAATTATCTTAAACCTTTATATTGCATCATCTGCACCTATCACAATCACCTCCTAGCATTACAAGGACTGCACTCCCAAGCATTCCTTATGGCCCTGCACTGCGCCCCTCTAATAGCCCTGGTCTCTGGCTGTTCAAATTCAGCCTCTAGGTGCTGAGCTTCAGCGGTCCAACCCTGAGTGAAGTTTTCATCCTTCCCCTCACAAATATTATGAAGTGTACCGCACATGGCTATCAGCATAGGAATATTGTATCAGCCAGGTCCAGCTTCCTATATAGGCAGTGCCAGTGGGCCTTTAAACAGCAAAAAGCATACTCAACAGTCATTCTGCACTTGCTCAGCCTGTTGTTGAATCGCTCCTTGCTGTGTATGGCTTCATGAGCCACGGCATTAGGGGGTAGGCGGAGTCTCCCAGGATCACAATGGGCATTTCAACTTCCCCTCTGGTGATCTACTGCTCCGGAAAGAAAGTCCCTGCTTGCAGCTTCCTGAACAGACTAGTATTCCAAAAGATGCGTGCATCATGCACCTTTCTAGATCACCTGCGTTAATGTCTGTGAAACATCCACAGTGATCCACAAGTGCCTGGAGAACCATAGAGAAATACCCTTCCAGTTAATGTACTCAGTGGCTAGGTGGTCTGGTGCCAGACTTGAAATATGCATGCTATCTATTGCCCCTCCACAGTTAGGGAAGCCCATTTTGCAAAGCCATCCACAATGTCATGCACATTGCCTAGAGTCACAGTCTTTCAGAGCAGGATGCGATTAATGGTCCTACACACTTCTGTCAACACAAGTCCAACAGTCAAATTTCCCACTCCAAACTGGTTAGCAACCAATTGGTAGCAGTCTGGAATAGCCAGATTCCACACTGAAATCTCCACGCGCTTGTCCAATGGCAGGGCAGCTGTCATTCTTGTGTCCTTGTGCCACAGCACTGGGGCGAGCTCATCACATGTCCCATGAATGTGGCTTTCCTCATCTGAAAGTTTATCCCATACATGCATGATGATGTGATCCCACCACTCAGTGCTTGTCTCCTGAGTCCAAAAGAGGCACTCCACTGTCATCAGCACCTCCGTGAAAGCCACAAGCAATCTCATGTCATAGCTACTATGCATGGCAAGATCAAAGTCACACTCCTCTTGCCCTTGTATTTTAAGGAATAACTCCACTGCCACTCGTGATGTGTTAGTTAAAGCAAGCAGCATACTGGTCAACAGTTTGGGATCTATTCCTGAAGACCGAAGAGGCAGGGCGTGCAATACACAAACTGTTGAAAGATGGCACCAAATGAGGATGAAAGCACAGGGATTGCTGGATGCGAAGCAATGCATCACAGGGCATTGGGACAGGACCCAGGATGCCCTGCGACCCCCTCTGCCTTCCCACAACTCTTAGTGGCAGAAGAGGAAGAGATGCTCTGTGGGATAGCTGCCCAGAGTACACCACTCTGAATATCGCTGCAAGTGCCTCAAGTGTGAACACGCTATTGTGCAGGCAGCTGACAGTGTGAACACACAATAGTGGTTTCCCTTCGGTGCTCTATGAGTGTCTGTAACTCCCGGTGCTGTAGACCTGTAGACATACCCTTAGATACAAGCTTCTTGCTAAGAGGGGTAGTCTTCATAGATACTATATTCAATAATGCCAGGGCCCTGACATATGGCTCCCTTCTTTCAAGAAGGGCAGACATTCCGAGAAACATCATTCTCTTTTCCACATCCTCTCCGCATAAAGTAGAAACAGAGGAAGGAAGCCTTTCATGATGTAAACACCACAGAAATTAACTTTGTGGGTTTTTTTTAAGTTTTACTTACTGTACTAAAGATTGTAAAGATATTATTCCGCACAGCAAGCTAGACAAGTGGTCTTTGCAGTGCTATACTGTGCCTCTGTTATAGTGAAACTACATGCTCAGGGTTTAGCTGATCGCCATATTTGGGGTCGGGAAGGAATTTTCCTCCAGGGCAGATTGGAAGATGCCCTGGAGGTTTTTCGCCTTCCTCTGTAGCATGGGGCACTTGCTGGAGGATTCTCTGCTTCTTGAAGTCTTTAAACCACAATTTGAGGACTTCAATAGCTCAGACATAGGGGAGGTTTTTCGCAGGAGTGGGTGGGTGAGATTCTGTGGCTTGCATTGTGCAGGAAGTCAGATTAGATGACCATAATGGCCCCCTTCTAACCTTAGTATCTATAAAATGGTGATTCCCTTTAATTCAGCAAGCAAATATTATAGCAAATGAGTTTTCTGGGTGAAATCTTTGCTGAAACAGAAAATATTGGAAAACATTTGCAATAAGAAATTTTTAATTCATCTACTGTGCATATTCACACTGGAAACATGATTCCCGTAGTAATAGCCATCCAATCAAGGAACAGAAACAATTCCATGTGACCTCTGAGCCCAATCCAAATTAAGCAAAAATTAGTCTGCAAATAATTTCAAATCAATATGTTCAAGAAAATACAAACCTACTTGCAGCCTACAGGTAGAAAGAAAAAGTGGTAAAGTTTGCTGAATAATTTCCTATGAATTATTTACCCAGCTCTTGTAATCACATTCTATCTGCCCATTACAATTGAAAGAGAAAACTATCAGGGCAAAACATAAATTAGCTCATCATGAAGAAGTACACTGTAAGGATTGAAAGTATCAATATTTTCTCCAGCACATGAATCTGGATCTTCCAATTGTGAATGAAGCTGGGAAAAAATTGTAGTATGCAACAGTATGAAACTTGACTGGCTTCACATTTCTCTGCAAACCTGAAACTCAGCCCTGCTTTTTCAAAAGTTTTGTGAACCTTCTGAGTAAAACTGGGCCCAGTTTCATACAAAGATAGATCCAATTTATGGTTCTTTTATAAACTAGATGAGGGTCAGTAGTTTTGGTGGAGTTTTCATTTTAATTTGCATTTGTCTGAACCCCAGACTGCAAATAAGCTTATGGGGTTCAAACATATAGCAATCAAAACTGAAAAAAAGCCTAAAAACCCAATTTTGTCTAAAATTATTTGAATGAAACACACAGAGTTTTGAATGACAGTTATGCAGAAAGTAACTGACGTCAGTGTTTAGTTCTGAGATTAACAGTGATAAACTTACACCAGTTTTCATACTTTATCATAATACTTGTCCCAACCTGGCAAAACACTTAAGAAGATGAATAATCTCATTGCATTCAATGGGACTATTCATGTCCTTAAATTTAAGCATGGAGTTTGTTGGATCATAGTCACTAGTGCAAATGCTAGCTCTAGTAAATAGAGAATCTAGTAAATGGAGCAGAAGCCCAGGGTTTCCAGTAAAATCATCATGCAATGATGCACCTGGAATAAATGAACAGTTCATACAGTCAGAGAGAGTAGGGATGGGAAAAGACCTATTAGATCATCAGGAATATTTTGCAATATTGTTATCTATAGCTATCTCCATTGCACAGACACAAATCAGTACAGCTGGCTGACTTTTTTCAAATGTTGATATTTCAGCAAAATTTCAAAACTAGAAAAAATACAAAAGGAAAATATTTTATTTGTTTTTCCTTCCCTTTAATTTTGTGACCAGCTTCACAACTCAGATACTTATATGCACAGATATCCATCCTGGCATCTTTACTCAAACATTATGTACGTGAACTTCTGGGAACTACACATAGGTGTGTGTATTTCACCATTAACATTCAAGGACTTCTGATGTCTGGAAAATCAAGCTCTATATCTGCAATGATTTAAGATATTGTAAGGCAATAGACTATGACACAATCAGATCTTGGCACATTCTACAAATTGGAGAGCTTTAAGGGGCTTTCAGAAGTCTCAAATGATACAAATTAGTCTATGTGAAAAGGAATTTCAATTCTACTGCTAGACAGCCACACATCTGATGCATCAGATACAGAAAGAATTTATTTGGTTTTTCAAACCAAAGAGAATTCACAACACACTTGGAAAAGCAAAGCCTTTAAAAACAAAACAAAACCAAGATAATCTCTTTGCCCAGAAAGTAGTTTAGAGGACCTAATAAATTCATATTGTTTTCTGAGTCTGGATGGGAACCATACATTATTACCAAGGAGGCACCTTTGCTGCTTTAATTAATCCAAATGTTGTGCAGATGCTGGTAACACTAGTACATGAAATATTGTAATTGCCAAATTTTGGACTTTTATCCCTAGATAGATGAAAGGGATCAATATTAGTTGTTTCTCTCACTCTAGGCAAAGTATGCGTATGTGTAACAAGTATGATGGAGTCAGGCCAGATGGCTACAGGAGAGTGATCCTATTGGGATCTGGGAAGTGGGCAGGCAAAGCTAAAGGATTCCCCGCCCCAGCCTAAGAGGGGGATCTACAGGACCTAGACACCAAATAAATATGGGGGACAACTAATGAAATAATAGGGACAGGAGTGTGGTCAAAGGGTCAAACAAAGGGAACAAGATGGGGACACCGAGCAGAGAATCCTGGACAGCGCCCACTGCTCCTCAAAGGCGTCAAGGGAGTCAGTGGATGCCACCCAGAGGAACTCTGCCCGGATATGTGAACAGATGGAGGATCAGAAATAGGCCCCACAGTCACAGGAGACTCCATCGGCCAACCTCCTCACTCTGGTTTTATAGATGGCCATTTTAGCCAGGGCCAGGAGGAGATTGACCAGGAGGTCCCGTGACTTTGTGGGGCCACAGACAGGGAGTGCATAAATAAGGGTTACAGGAGAGTGATAGAAGGCAGATATATTAGCCCCAGGTTAAGTAGATCCCTTTTCTGGGTAAGGTAACAGGGAAGGTTCCAGAACAATCAGGAACTTTCTGGAAACAATTAAAGCAGACAGGCTGATTAGAACACCTGCAGCCAATCAAGAAGTTGCTAGAATCAATCAAGACAGGCAGGCTAATCAGTGAACCTGGGTTTAAAAAGGAGCTCACTTAGTTTGTGGTGTGCATGCGAGGAGCTGGGAGCAAGAGGCGCAAGAAGCTGAGAGTGAGAAGGTGTACTACTGGAAGACTGAGAAGTACAAGCATTATCAGACATCAGGAGGAAGGTCCTCTGGTGAGAATAAAGAAGGTGTTGGGAGGAGGCCATGGGGAAGTAGCCCAGGAAGTTGTAGCTGTCAAGCAGCTGTTACAGGAGCCACTGTAGACAGCTGCAATCCACAGGGCCGTGGGCTAGAACCCGGAGTAGAGGGCGGGCCTGGGTTCCCTCCATCTCCCCAACTCCCTACTTGATACCGGAGGAGTTGATCTGGACTGTGGGTTCCAACAGAGGGGAAGGTCTCTGGCTTGTTCCCCAATCCACTAGGTGGATCAGCAGAGACTGCGGGGATTGTTCTTCTTCCTTTTCCCCATGCTGGCCAGTGATGAGGCTAACTGAGTGAATGGCAGATTTGAGCCACAAAAGTGGCCAAACTGAGGGCTGCCGTGAACCTCTGAGGCGAGCAAATCTGCCAATAAGCTCAGGACCCACCAAGGCAGAGGAGGAACTTTGTCACACAAGATAGACACTGAAGATGACAGATGTGGGATGAATTTATTCCCTCATTGCTCATTTGCAATAGATTATTTATCCCACCTGTCACCTGAGTTTTTACGTATCTTAATGATTTGTGTATATCTTTGATACAGATACTTTCAAAACAGAAACATCCACTCTGGAGACAGAAATAGACTGTCATAAATATAAAGGGAAGGGTAAACACCTTTTAAAATCCCTTCTGGCCAGAGGAAAAATCCTTTCACCTGTAAAGGGTTAAGAAGCTAGGATAACGTTGCTGGCACCTAACCACAATGACCAATGAGGAGACAAGATACTTTCAAAGCTGGAGGGAGGGAGAAACAAAGGGTCTGTCTGTGTGATGCTTTTGCCGAGGACAGAACAGGAATAGAGTCTTAGAACTTAGTAAGTAATCTAGCTAGATATGCGTTAGAATATGATTTCTTTAAATGGCTGAGAAATTAGTCTGTGCTGAATAGAATGAATCTTCTTGTCTTTGTGTCTTTCTTGTAACTTAAGATTTTGCCTAGAGGGATTCTCTATGTTTTGAATCTAATTACCCTGTAAGGTATTTACCATCCTGATTTTACAGAGGTGATTCTTTTTACCTTTTCTTATATTAAAATTCTTCTTGTAAGAAATTGAATGCTTTTTTCATTGTTCTTAAGATCCAAGGATTTGCGTCTGTGGTCACCTATGCAAATTGGTGAGGATATTTATCAAGCCTTCCCCAGGCCGGGGGGTGCAAGGTTTTGGTGAGGATTTTGTGGGGAAAGATGTTTCCAAACAACGCTTTCTCAAAAATAAACCCAGATGTTTGGTGGTGGCAGTGGAAGTCCAAGGGCAAAAGGTAAAATAGTTTGTACCTTGGGGAAGTTTTAACCTAAGCTGGTAAAAGTAAGCTTAGCAGGTTTTCATGCAGGTCCCCACCTCTGTATCCTAGAGTTCAGAGTGGGGAAGGAACCTTGACATAGACATTGTCAGTTAGGCTTGTTTGATGCTATGAACACCTGAGTTCAATGTGAATTTCAGTCAAGGCTAAAAAAAACAAACTCGGAAAGTGGAACAAGCTGGAAAGAATCTTACATGATACCAAGTATCTAGATTTGCAGAATCAGGAAACTACAGTGATTTCTAAAGACATATGCTACCTGAGATATGACCTAGGCTTTTTGTGGAGGCAAATCCCAAGCTTGTCATATTGATCTTCCTGTTTGTCATCATCTGGAAAAAGCCTATCGATTTTCATTTCCAGTTGCCCTTGAGATATTTAAATTCTTTTGATTGATTTGGGTGCACTGTATTCATTTCTGAATTTCTTATAGCTAAATGCATTCTTCAGGAATGTAATATTTCAATATACTGGATCAAAGGAGGCCTGCAAAACTCATCAAGTTAATGAGGACTAGTTTATTTCTGAGTTTTCTTCATTCCTATCAAAATGAGCATGAGTGCCATAGATTCGTAACAAAAAGGTGGGAGAAAACAAAAGGCTGGGCTAAACTAGTGGTAGAAATTAATTTAATCTCTAGAACCAGTTCAAACTACACACATCATTCAAAGAAAGAATTAATAGTCAGCAATACTTTTGGTATTTAACCTTGAAATATGGACAAGCTATTAAACAAATCCAGCAAGCGAATTCAATCAGTATAAAGAATTCATTAATGTAAGAGATCAGCCTACTACCCAAACAAAATATAAATGTCATTGCAAAAACTCAGTTTATAGCTGAAGTTCAATAGGAGTTTTAAAGTGTGTGTGTGTGTGGGTGGGGGGTGTCAATTAACGTTTGAAACAATTATGCCTAAGATTCAGAGATGAAAGCCATTAACAGTGAAAACCATTAACAACATAAACCTGCAGCTCACAACATGCAGAATTAAAAGTCTAGTCTTCAGGAAATGCTGCAATGAACTTCCTGCAGCCAAAGTCTCAGGTTAAATTTGTGATTCAACATGGATGTTTGCAAAGCAAGATGTAAATTTCTAATCAGCATTCAGTTAGATGAGTCAATATCCAGAAGTAGAAACAATGCACAATACTGCCAACAGAAATAACGAAGCAATGGACTTGCAACAACGTTTGAATTACTGTGGAAGATCTGCTAAATAGGGAAGCTCAGTAGTTGTATTTACTTGTGGTCAGAGTATGGAGATGACAGTTGGCAATAGTGGATTTTAATCCCATGTTTACCACTGAATTGATCTGCAGGTCTGAGGTATATCACTTATGGCACATTTCAGCTATCTGCAAATCTGAGATATTTTATTCACATGTGTTGTGAGGCTTAATTCAGGTTAGTCACCTTCTTTAAAATGCTCAGAGGAATGGTGCTATAGCAGTGGCAACTGTTCACAGGATTACAGATGTCAGAGGTGGGGAAGGGCTGGAGCTCAGAAATTCAGATTAAGTTTCAGGGTGTCTGTATCTCAGGCTCCAGTTTATTGTGAATATGTGCTCTACACGCACAGTCTGGATCCGGATTTGGGCCCTAAATTCCCCTATGTACTATGGGGCTCAGATCCCAGGATCCACTTCTAACTTTAGAAAGGATCAAATAAATAATTCAGCCCATCTCTGAGTCATTATGAGATTACTTCCTGCCATTTATTTTCTAGTGTTTAATGTTCCAACCAATAGGGAGGCTATTGCAGAAAATGGTAGATCTCACCATTAAGATGTTTTGCCTGGTACTTTGGGCCTGACTGTTCCAGAGCCTTGCATGGATGTCTATGTGTTTTTGGTCATGGTGGTGTGGAGAGAGGGTGAGCACAAAATACCTCTCACTGCTCCTTATTTCCATACCCTATACAAGAACCAGGGACAATCAGATTCCTTGCATTCAGGGGAGGGCAGGAAGTGCTCTCTCTCTCTCTCTCTTTACCTCTTGAGACACAAATCATCCCAAAGGAGGCAAGGATGGGGGATCATGTCCCTACTCGATTCCACACCAGCCCATGAAGCTTGCCCAGCATGCCAGGGAGAGCAGGTTACAACACTCTAGGGTTTCCCAAGGAATGTTGCACTGTGGCTTATTCCCAGCACTGGCCCAAATCAGGGCTGCAATTAACTGGCACATTTCAGACCTTGATGAAGTGCAGATGATGATAATGTTTCTCCCTTAGATTCCTTTTCCCTAACTCAATCCATCATTAAGATAAATTATACAGTATATATTTAGCTCTTTTAATCTTTGCTCATAAATCATTCCCTGCAATCCCTAATCATTCTTGCTGCTCTTATCCACCTATTACATACTTTTTATTATCTGCCCCCACCATCTCATAGATTTTCAGGTCTCATCCTGAACAAATTCAACAAATGGAAATGTATGTCACAAATCTGAGGATGTATACTTGACATGAATCTGGGAAGCAGAAATGCCGATTTTCCATCCCAACTGCAATGTGATAGCGGAAACAATACCTCAGGTCATGAACAAAGAGATCTTAACTGTATTAGCAGTACAGTAAAGATTAGAATCAAAATAGTCAATATCCATTCATGAGGTTTGTGGTCTGCAATAGAAAATAAATAGCCAGTCATTTCCTTTTTATTAGTGTTATGAAAAACCAACTGACTATAGCTGACAGGTATCAATAAAATGTGTGCCAGGTTCCTTCCACCAGTGATCTGGCTTGTGTCTGTAAAATATGGAGTAGTAATTGTGGAATATCATGAAATGATATTTGTAGTCATTTGAATGAATCATAATAGCACTCCAACATGCTTTTTAAACATTAACTAATTAATCTTTTTTTTAGGTTGTGAGCTATTTAGAGCAGGGGATGTGTTTCAACTTATATTTGAACAGCATCCAGAATATTGTTAGTGCAATTAATATAAAATAATCCTCACAGCACCATTCTGACACTGTCCTTACCTACCTTTTAAAAAACAAACAAACGTAAACTGAGTCCCAGAGAGGTGAAGTTATTTGTTTCACAACAAAAAAAGAAACAGCCATAGCCTTCAACTCCACATATGATGCCCATATCTTTCAGCAAAAAGAGCATACAACTCAGCTTAATATGGGAGTGGGGAGGTACCCTAGAAAGGAAGTCTTTGCACACACTCTCCCATCTTAGCCTCGGCTAGCTGTTCATAAGATGGTCCCTTGGTGTACCTTAACTTAGCTTGGGGAGAAAAGGATGGAGGGAAAGCCCTCTTAAAAGTAGCTGCTCCACTGAATTGCAATACAAATTTGAATGATGAAAACTTTGAATTAGGCAGATTCCAGTAAATGGATCAGACAGAGCAGCTGCTTAATACAAATGTATGTATTTTGCCATATACAGACAGAAAGAGATATAATAAAGGTTTAAGGGAAATTTCATAAGAAATCACGTATCTTACTTGAATAGCTCAGCTCTAGAGATTATGGTCAAAGGCATTTCAAAGGCCTGAATAAATGAAACCTTTAGTTCTTAGTTCTTTTAAAACAGAAGTTTCCTGATAAAATATACTTAGTGCTGGTGGAAAGTGAAAGACTAACAGCAGGAACAATGTCTGCATAAGCGTGTCCACATTACCTTGCTAATGCACCTGAGCAATCTCAAAGTGAGGGAAACTCAGGATGAATTGAGAAAGATTTCTTGAAAGAAAATTGCCAAGATGCCAGTCAAAATCACCAGTTGAGTAGCCAATTATTTGTACACAGAGATTATAATACGTGTTTGGAGATACAAAAAGCTGCCGATTTCAGGAATTGGAAGATTCTAGCAAGCACTTTGTAAAAGAAACAGAGGAAACTCTTAGGAAGCTGTGAATTGCAACAGCAAGGACTGGAGTAGCTACAATTCTCCATTTGTGTAGCGACTAGCACAATGGGGACCCATTCTCCAATGGTTCCTAGGCATTACTGTAGTAAACACAAAAAACAGGGCTTTGGAGCGGAACCCGGAGCTGGAGCGTGGAGCATCTCCGGAGCAGTGGAGCGGCAGGCTTTTGCCTGGAGCTGGAGTGGAGCTGGAGCACAGCTGCAAAGCCCTGACAAAAACAGACAAACCAACAATAGTAATAAATAATTCTAATATGGTTTCAGGAAATTAAGAACTGAGTGAATTATGGTTATGGTACAAGTGCAAATCAGGGAAGATTATCTCTATAGAAAAATTGTGCATCTCATGATAACATATTTTAGTGTAGAACTTTGTAATTTTATTTGATTATTTTTATTTTCTACACTTTTCCAATTATTAAAGTTCAGATTTAAGGTGTAGAATTCCTTCTCTGATTTTAGTCACAAAGGAAATTTGAGCACTACGGCGGGGGTGGGGGAACCCACTAAGTCAAGGAGAAAGAGACTACAAACTGCTGGAGGGGAAAAGTTCAAATAGAAAAAAAATCTTTGAAATTAAAAAAATATGAAAAAATGTATTGATATTAGATTATCTAACCCCATTGAAGTGAGCTGTAGCTCACGAAAGCTTATGCTCAAATAAATTTGTTAGTCTCTAAGGTGCCACAAGTACTCCTTTTCTTTTTGCAAATACAGACTAACATGGCTGCTACTCTGAAGTCTTTTATTCTGTTACTCCACAAAACATATATTTTATAGTGTGACTGAATCAGATAGAATTCTGTTCCTCCATCATAGAAAGCTGCAAAGTTAAAAACTGACTGTATTACACTTGGTCATCTTTGTTTGGTTCAGTTTCACTAAAATCTACTCTAAGTAATGAAAGGGCTGCAGCTCCTATTCCAGTGCAGGCAGTGGATACATTTTCATAGCGTACAGAGAAAATAATAAATCATCTTAAAGTCCAGGCTTATTAGAAATGACAAATACATTACAGGGCAGCAATAATTTCAATGGTTGGTTTACCAATCAGTGGGGTGGAATTAAAAATGCATTAAAATTTATACAAAGGAAAATAAATAGCAGAGTGTTTAGATTGTCTTTGACATAGTTAAATGAACCATTATTTCTCTTTTTGTGGCTAATAAAATAAAACCCTATAAAATGGGAGAAACATTCTATTTTGGAAGCTGAGAGGTGCAAAAATCCATTATTAATTAAATTTACTACTTGTTCCTCCCCACTGCACATCAGTGATGCATTTCAGAAAGAAGAGTCAGTGAAAGGTTCTTCTTTCTGCTCCCCTAGAGAATTAGCTATTCCCTTGGATTTCAGGAAATAGATTTTGTTCAGACTTTTTAGGAGCAAGTGTAAAACAAAGAAACTCATCTGCACAGGAAAATGAGTTGACATACTGTAATAATAATGACATCTCACAATTATATAGCTCTTTGCTTCCCGAAGGATTCCAAAGTGTGTTTCAAACCACGGGCCACATTCTCTTTCACAGCCGGAGGTGCATGAGATAGAATGTAGAGAGTGAACTGAAGGAGTCAGAGATATTTTGACTGTGCAGGGAGAATATGTTAGGGAACACTGGAGACAAACTATTGCTCTTTAATAAACCTTTAAGTCCTAATTGTCCTATTAGGCAAAGGCCCATATTGGAGGTGAAACTACACCATCTTTTGAGCATAAGCTTTTGTGAGCTACAGCTCACTTCATCGGATGCATTCAGTGGAAAATCCAGTTTTCACAAAAGCTTACGCTCAAATAAATTTGTTAGTCTCTAAGGTGCCACAAGTACTCCTTTTCTTTTTTGCGAATATAGACTAACACGGCTGCTACTCTGAAACCATCTTTTGAGGGAATGATGGGATTCATTGTAGCTCAGAGAGCCTCCAATAGCTGCTCAGGACATAGAGGGAGCATATTAGTGTACCACTTCTTAGGAGGCTGTAGCATGCACTCTCTACTCCTCTGGAGATGCTTTGCAACTCAGAGATACTATAAGACAGTATATTGGCTGTCTCATGTATGGGTATATATATATGCTATATATGGGGGAATGAAGCCATCAGTATCCTTTCCCCCGCTGGAGCATCTGCACATGGGTAGCCATACTTCAGCTCATTAGATTTTCAGGAATTGTTTCAGCTGCCTCTGGGATAGAACATGGAAACTGTTTAACACTGCACATCAGACAGCACATAGGATAGAAAATGTGGGTCTGATTCTTCATTACCCTGCACCTAACATACTCACTTACACCAATGCAATGATAAAACACTGTTCTGATTTGGTAGCATTTCCACACTCACTTTGCACTGTGTAAATGACTACACAAAGTGCAGGGCAACAGAGAATCAGGCTCACTATATATAGTGGAAAGAGCCGGGCAATTTAGAGCAGCGGAATGTAATTAGCCAGTTCAAATTTGGCCAGAACACTAAGGCATCTTATGGTGCTATAAAGCACCATATAGCACCAGTAAAAAGAAAAGGAGTACTTGTGGCACCTTAGAGACTAACAAATTTATAAGCTTTCGTGAGCTACAGCTCACTTCATCGGATGCATTTGGTGGAAAAAACAGAGGAGAGATTTATATACACACACACAGAGAACATGAAACAATGGGTTTATCATACACACTGTAAGGAGAGTGATCACTTAAGATAAGCCATCACCAACAGCAGGGGGGGGAAGGAGGAAAACCTTTCATGGTGACAAGCAGGTAGGCTAATTCCAGCAGTTAACAAGAATATCAGAGGAACAGTGGGGGGTGGGGTGGGAGGGAGAAATACCATGGGGAAATAGTTTTACTTTGTGTAATGACTCATCCATTCCCAGTCTCTATTCAAGCCTAAGTTAATTGTATCCAGTTTGCAAATTAATTCCAATTCAGCAGTCTCTCGTTGGAGTCTGTTTTTGAAGCTTTTTTGTTGAAGTATAGCCACTCTTAGGTCTGTGATCGAGTGACCAGAGAGATTGAAGTGTTCTCCAACTGGTTTTTGAATGTTATAATTCTTGACGTCTGATTTGTGTCCATTCATTCTTTTACGTAGAGACTGTCCAGTTTGGCCAATGTACATGGCAGAGGGGCATTGCTGGCACATGATGGCATATATCACATTGGTAGATGCGCAGGTGAACGAGCCTCTGATAGTGTGGCTGATGTGATTAGGCCCTATGATGGTATCCCCTGAATAGATATGTGGACAGAGTTGGCAACGGGCTTTGTTGCAAGGATAGGTTCCTGGGTTAGTGGTTCTGTTGTGTGGTGTGTGGTTGCTGGTGAGTATTTGCTTCAGATTGGGGGGCTGTCTGTAAGCAAGGACTGGTCTGTCTCCCAAGATCTGAGAGAGCGATGGCTCGTCCTTCAGGATAGGTTGTAGATCCTTGATGATGCGTTGGAGGGGTTTTAGTTGGGGGCTGAAGGTGATGGCTAGTGGCGTTCTGTTGTTTTCTTTGTTGGGCCTGTCCTGTAGTAGGTGACTTCTGGGTACTCTTCTGGCTCTGTCAATCTGTTTCTTCACTTCAGCAGGTGGGTACTGTAGTTGTAGGAATGCATGATAGAGATCTTGTAGGTGTTTGTCTCTGTCTGAGGGGTTGGAGCAAATGCGGTTATATCGTAGCGCTTGGCTGTAGACAATGGATCGAGTGGTATGATCTGGATGAAAGCTAGAGGCATGTAGGTAGGAATAGCGGTCAGTAGGTTTCCGATATAGGGTGGTGTTTATGTGACCATCGCTTATTAGCACCGTAGTGTCCAGGAAGTGGATCTCTTGTGTGGACTGGTCCAGGCTGAGGTTGATGGTGGGATGGAAATTGTTGAAATCATGGTGGAATTCCTCAAGAGCTTCTTTTCCATGGGTCCAGATGATGAAGATGTCATCAATGTAGCGCAAGTAGAGTAGGGGCATTAATTTGCAAACTGGATACAATTAACTTAGGCTTGAATAGAGACTGGGAATGGATGAGTCATTACACAAAGTAAAACTATTTCCCCATGGTATTTCTCCCTCCCACCCCACCCCCCACTGTTCCTCTGATATTCTTGTTAACTGCTGGAATTAGCCTACCTGCTTGTCACCATGAAAGGTTTTCCTCCTTCCCCCCCCTGCTGTTGGTGATGGCTTATCTTAAGTGATCACTCTCCTTACAGTGTGTATGATAAACCCATTGTTTCATGTTCTCTGTGTGTGTGTATATAAATCTCTCCTCTGTTTTTTCCACCAAATGCATCCAATGAAGTGAGCTGTAGCTCACGAAAGCTTATAAATTTGTTAGTCTCTAAGATGCCACAAGTACTCCTTTTCTTTTTGCGAATACAGACTAACACGGCTGCTACTCTGAAACCTGTGATATAGCACCAGTGGATCTGTAATGACCACAAGTTGTCAAGACCGTCTCTACTTTCATTTCCAGTTGCACATCACCCTCTACCAATATGTTGGTGAGTTGGTTCATACAGATTCAAAAGGAAAAATGTTATCTACGACATCACCATTACCATATCGTCTCACAACCTGGGTTCCCTGGAAATCTCCTTGGCATCCAAGAATTGTTCAGGCTCGTGCTCATATTGCTTGCGAGATTAGGCCTGGTGTATGAGAAAGCAATGTGTTGACTTTTTATAGCTCCATAAGCCTGAATGAAAAACAGATTGCCAAATAATCAAAAGCACACCATTTCCAACAAAAGTTATCCAGAGGTGCAACAAACCTTTTTTGCAGGTGAAGAAATTGTTACAACTCAGTATAATAATGCATCTGTCAAAATTAGATCAGAGATTACTACTTAGTGGAGCCCCTTCTAACCCAAGTCAACACATGCTTGTCCTCCAGGTTTCTATAGCCAAGGCTCACTCAGGAAGCTATAGGCAACAGCTCAATTAGGCGAGTTAAAAGGGAAGTGCCTTGCACTGGCTGAATTAATAAAAGCTATGCTTCCAAGCTTGTCAACAGTACTAAAGAGCATGGGATGTTTTTGCCAAGGGTCTGCCCTCCACAGAGTCCAATATATTTTCATTTTGTATCTCATCTTAGATTCCAAACAGAGCAACTCCCATCCTTAGCACCAAATAGCAACACTTATATATTCCATGTTAATATCTAATGGGTGACTCACTGATTTTTTTCTCCCACTCCCTCTCTGACTTTCCTTTGGCAAATGAGCAAACACGGACAGTTGTGAAAATTCCGACACAAAACAAGACCTGTACCTTCCACTAATAAAACCAGCCCCATTGACACAGAGGACAGTGTTTGATCAAGAGAAGTTATGACGTGAATATTGATGGTCTGGAAGATAGGATCTTTTACCCAGAGAAAGAGTAATGGATGAGGTGAAAGCCTGCACTACACTTACTGTACATACACCTACATAAATTAATACACACACCATCATAAATACACACAAGAATTCATTCTCTTCACTACTGGAATGCATTTACATAGTAGCCCAAAGAAATTCAAATAAGGCATGAAATGCTGCTACTGGTCAGCAGTAACCAGATCCTTAGAGATTGATTTAACATTGGGAATATATTCAAAAATAGTTACTGCATGTTTGTTTTGTTTTTGTTTAATTTCATTGCAAAATCTGTAAGTATAGAAACAATAAAAAGGCTATATTTAGAGACACAATTTGTAGTTGCCCTGCAGAATTCAATCTACTGAAACAGATCTGCCAAACAAGGATTCTGAATGGAATGTTTAAAAGAAACAGATAATTTAAAGACTTTTCATATGCCTGTAGCCATAGTAACGAAGATAGTGATAAGGGTCTTCTGGCCACTGTTGGAAGACTGTATCCTCGACTAGATGGACGATAGATCTGATCTAAAATGGCCATTCTTATATTTTTAAGAGTAACTCATGTTTCAGGACATAAACTGATTAATCTGAGGAACTGTCTCAGATTGATATGTCAATAGAGCAGGTTTTGGAACAAATAAATAAATTAAACAGTAATAAGTCACCAGAACCAGATGGTATTCATCCAAGATTTCTGAACAAACTCAAATATGAAATTGCAGAAATACTAACTGGAGTATGTAACCTATCATAAAACTAGCTTCTATATCAGATAACTGGAGGATAGCTAATGTGACACCATTTAAAAAAAAATAAAAAGGCTCCAGGGGCAATCCTAGAAATTACAGTCCAGTAAGCCTAACGTAAATACCAGGCAAAACAGTTGAAACTATAGTAAAGAAAAGAATTATCAGA
Organism: Dermochelys coriacea; assembly: GCF_009764565.3. Lineage (NCBI taxonomy): Eukaryota > Metazoa > Chordata > Testudines > Dermochelyidae > Dermochelys > Dermochelys coriacea. Next base: position 50,181,627 of record NC_050073.1, read on the forward strand.
AACATAGATGAACATTATATGTTGGGGAAGAGTCAACACCACTTTTGTAAAGGGAAATCATGCCTCAGCAATCTATTAGAATTCTTTAAGGTTATTAACCAAAAGCATGTGGGCAAGGGTGATCCAATGGATATAGTGCACTTGAACAAAGTCCCTCACCAAAGGCTCTTAAGCAAACTAAGCAATTATGGGATAAGAGGGGGGTCCTCTTATGAATCAGTAACTGGTTAGAAGACCAAAAACAAAGGGTAGGAATAAATGGTCACTTTTCAGAATGGAGAGAGGAAAATAGTGGTGTCCCCCAGGGATCTGGGACCAGTATTCAACATATTAATTAATGATCTGGAAAAGGGGTAAATAGTGAGGTGACAAAATTTGCAGATGATATAAAATTAATCAAGATAAGTTAAGTCCAAAGCTGACTGCGATGAGTTGCAAAAGGAGCTCACAAAATTGGGTGAGTGGGCAACAAAATGACAGATGAAATTCAATGCTGATAAATGCAAAGTAATGCACATTGGAAAAGATAATCCCGACTATATATACAAAATGAAGCAGTCTAACTTAACTGCCATCCCTCAAGAAAGAGAGCTTGGAGTCATTGTGGATAATTGTTTGAAAACATCCACTCAATGTGCAGCGGCAGTAAAAAAAAAGCAAACAAAATGTTAGGAGCCATTAGGATAGGGATAAATAAGAAGATGAAAACCATCATAATGCTACTATATAAGTCCATGGTACACCCATACCTTTAGTGCTGCAATAATTCTGATCACCCCATCTCAAAAAAGATATATTATAATTGGAAAAGGTACACAGAAGAGCAACAAAATTATTAAGGTTATGGAACAGCTTCTGTATGAGGAGAGATTAAAAAGACTGGGACTTTTCAGCTTGGAAAAGAGATGACTAAGAGGGTATATGATAGAGATCTATAAAATTGTGAGTGGTCTGGAGAAAGTTAATAAGGAAGTATTATTTACTCCTTCCCATAACAAAAGAACCAGAGGTCACCCAATTAAATTAATAGGAAGCAGGTGTTAAAGAAACCAAAGGAAGTACTTCTTCACACAAAGCACAGTCAAACTGTGGAACTCATTTCCAGGTGATGTTGTGAGGGCCAAAACTATAACAGGGTTAAAAAAGAATTACATAAGTTAATTAAGGATAGGTCCATAAATGGCTATTAGCCAAGATGGTCAAGGATACAACCCCATGCTCTAGGTGTCCATAGATTACTAGAAGCTAGGAGTGGACAACATGGGCTGGATGACATGATTGCCTGTTCTGTTCATTCCCTCTGAAGTACCTGGCATTGGTCACTGTCGGAAGACAGGATATTCGGCTAGATGGACCATTGGTCTGACCCAGTATGGTCATTCTTATGTTGATGATTTTTTTTTTATTAAATCAGTTGATGGTTTTAATCCAGTTGCATCTTAGCAAGCATCCACAAGACATCCAGCACTCTTATGATTCAAGAGGTAACTATAACAGGAACACATGGAAATAGTGACCATAATATAATAACATTTAACATTCCTGTTGTAGGAAGAACACCTCAACAGCCCAACATTGTGGCACTTAATTTCAGAAAGGGGAACTATGCAAAAATGAGGAGGTTAGTTAAACAGAAATTAAAAGTTACAGTGACTAGAGTGAAATCCCTGCAAGTTGCCTGGACACTTTTCAAAGACACCATAATAGAGGCTCAACTTAAATGTATACCTCAAATTAAAAAACACAGTAAAAGAACTAAAAAAGAGCCACCATGGCTTAACAACCATGTAAAAGAAGCAGTGAGAGATAAAAAGGCATCTTTTAAAAAGTGGAAGTCAAATCCTAGTGAGGTAAATAAAAAGGAGCATAAACACTGCCAAATTATATGTAATAAGAAAAGCCAAAAAGGAGTTTGAAGAACAGCTAGCCAAAAACTCAAATGGTAATAACAAATTTTTAAGTACATCAAAAGCAGGAAGCCTGCTAAACAACCAGTCGGGCCCCTGGACGATTGAGATACAAAAGAAGCACTTAAAGATGATAAAGTCATCGCAGAGAAACTAAATGAATTCTTTGCTTCAGTCTTCATGGCTGAGGATGTTAGGGAGATTGCCAAACCTGAGACGTCTTTTGTAGGTGAAAAATCTGAGGAATTGTCACAGATTGAAGTGTCACTAGCAGTGGTTTGGGAATTAATTGAGAAAGTTAACAGTAACAAGTCACCAGGACCAGATGGCATTCACCAAAGAGTTCTGAAAGAACTCAAATGTGAAATTGCGGAACTATCAACTATGGTTTGTAACCTGATCTTTAAATCAGCTACTGTACCCAATGACTGGAAGATAGTTAATATATCCCCAATATTTAATAAAGGCTCTAGAGGTGATCCTGGCAATTACAGACCGGTAAGTCTAATGTCAGTACTGGGCAAAGTAATTGAACCAACAGTAAAGAATAAAATTGTCAGACACATAGAAGAACATAAATTGTTGCACAAAAGTCAACATGGTTTCTGTAAAGGGAGATCATGTCTTACTAATATATTAGAGTTTTTTGAGGGGGTCAACAAACATGTGGACAAGGGGGATCAAGTGGACATAGTGTGCTTAGATTTCCAGAAGCCTTTGACAAGGTCCCTCACCAAAGGCTCTTACATAAATTAAGTTGTCATGGGATAAGAGGGAAGATCCTTTCATGGATTGAGGACTGGTTAAAATACAGGGAACAAAGAGTAGGAATAAATGTTAAATTTTCAGAACGGAGAGGGGTAACGAGTGGTGTTCCCCAATGGTCAATTCTAGGACCAATCCTATTCAACTTATTCATAAATGATCTGGAGAAAGGGGTAAACAGTGAGGTGGCAAAGTTTTCAGATGATACTAAACTGCTCAAGACAGTTAAGACCAAAACATACTGTGAAGAACTTCAAAAAGATCTCACAAAACTAAGTGATTGGGCAACAAAATGGCAAATGAAATTTAATGTGGATAAATGCAAAGTTATGCACAATGGAAAAAATAACCCCAACTATACATACAATATTATGGGGGCTAATTTAGCTACAACTAATCAGAGAAAGATCTTGGAGTTATCATGGATAGTTCTCTGAAGACATCTACGCAGTGTGCAGCGGCAGTCAAAACAGCAAACAGGATGTCATGAATAATTAAAAAAGGGATGAAGAATATCTTATTGCCCTTATATAAATCCATGGTATGCCCACATCTTGAATACTGCATACAGATGTGGTCCCCTCATCTCAAAAAATATATACTGACATTAGAAAAGGTTCAGAAAAGGACAACTAAATTGATTAGGAGTTTGGAACAGGTTCCATATGAGGAGAAATTAAAGAGACTAGGAAAAGAGAAGACTAAGGAGCATATGATAGAGGTATATAAAATCATGAGTGTTGTGGAGAAAGTGAATAAGGAAAAGTTATTTACTAGTTCCCATAATATAAGAACTAGGGGCCACCAAATGAAATTAACGGGCAGCAGGATTAAAACAAATAAAAGGAAGTTCTTTTTCACTCAGCACACAGTCAACCTGTGGAATTCCTTGACTGAGGAGGTTGTGAAGGCTAAGACAATAACAGGGTTTAAAAGAGAACTGGATAAATTCATGGAGGTTAAGTCAGTGAATCTCTATTAGCCAGGATGGGTAAGGAATGGTGTTCCTAGCCTCTGTTTGTCAGAGGGTGGAGATGGATGGCAAGAGAGAGATCACTTGATCATTACCTGTTAGATTCACACCTTCTGGGGCACCTGGCATTGGCCACTGTCGGTAGACAAGATACTGGGCTGGATGGACCTTTGGCCTGACCCAGTATGGCCATCCTTATGCTCTTATGGGCAGTGTCAGAAGGCAGGGCTATCATTGAAATGGTCATGAGGTCCCTGAGAGGTGGTTCCTCCAGGTCATAACTGAGGCTCAATTTTTTATTTGGCCCTTTTAACAATATCAATGTCTTTTTCACAAGAATGATTTTTCCATCTCCCTCTCTCAGCATCCTTAATATTCCCAAATAAACATGAGCATTTAACTTTTGATTGAATGGCAAGGTCAGAAAGAATAAATGACTCTATGAATAGTCATTATGTTTTCTGTTACCAGACCAATTAAGATTTCCAGCTGTCAGTGTCTAACATTGCTGCTGTATTTAAAAAAAAATGGATACTGAGATGCACTGATCTGTGTGAGAACTATTTCAGATGGAAAAATGGGCAGAAACAATGATAATTATCACAGAATGTCAAACCATTAAATAAAAATATAAAAGGAGGAAAAGTTAAGAATATCCCCCGGTCAGGGTCACCTTTCTACCCTATTTCTACCTACCTCATTAGAGCCAAACAAGCTAATGGTTGCCATCACCTTCTATTACTTAGACCTCTAACCAAGTAACCCATCTTTGATCAGAAAAGGAAGACTTTATAGAATAGCTAGAAAGCTCACAAATACGCCACCAAACCAAAAAACTAAAAGGATCTGGATGCAATGATGGTATACAGGAAGGTGGGTTCTTTCCCTTTTACATTGTTTGAACAGAGACAAAGAAAACAAACAATCAAAAAACCACAACACTGGAAAGTTGTTTGAAAAACTGCTTGAAAATATAAACTAGAAAATACTCTGAGGGATTGGGAGTTGAGGGTACTCAGCATTTTCAGAATTAAGCAATAATAGATTATACAAATAAAATATCTAGGTAAAGTTCCCTCTGCAATCTTGTAATAAAATTATTTCATTTTATTTATTTATAAAATTATTTATATTCCATTTTACTTTATTTTGCAAACTTTGCAATCACCTTTAAAAGGACACCAGATTAAAAATCACATCTCTGTGCAACTATTATTAGTAAACCTAAAATTATTTAGACTGAGACATTTAAAAAAAAAGACAATTTGCTTTCCTTTTCAGCTTGCTTCATTTACATATTTGATAGCACTTTTTTGTGTTGTCAGTTTCACTTCCCTTCCCCCCTACCACCCAAATGTCAGTTGGTTGGTGAGTTTCCCTCTTGTTTATATGGATTTTTTTACAGGGAAAAGAAAGACAGGAGAATGTGGTTGTAAAACCACAGAATTTGTCCAGAAAACGTGGAGACAAGTGTAAAATTACTTAACTGTAACTACTGACTTACATAAAGACAATAGCATCTTTTTAAATACTGGAAATAAATACATTTTAAAGCAAAACAGATCAAGATCATGCCCAAGTCTTGAACTCACAAGTCTTTGTTTCCCCTACAACAGTTAATGCCATCACTACACCCAATTCAGAGCAGCACTTTCCAGTTTCTTTACATTCCTTAGCTACATAGTAAACAATGCTCAGGCAGGTTGAGAATTGAGAATACTGCTTTTTACATGAAACATCTGCATTGTACCATAACTTCGTCCTTCCACCCCTAACCTGAAGTTTGTCTGTTTTGGTGCATCTTGCCATAAACCTGGTTTATGAACTCTCTGATGCAGGGACTCATTTTCTATTACTTGTTTGTATAGTGTGTAGCACAAGGAGTCCCTGATCTTTAATTGAGGCCCCTCGGTATTACTAGAATGCAAATAAAAAAAATAAATCCTGCATTCATTTAGCTGACTTTAAGAGTTAGGTAGCAACAATAGAAGACACTCCGAAAGCAAAACTCCATACTTGCAGGGACAAACTTTTTGCACTTCAACTTGATTGAAATGGGAATAAAAGTTCAAATCATGGTTTTGACTTTAAATCAGAAAGAAATGGTTATTTTTGAGTTCATTAAACAGTCTGAACATTAAAACATTCAATCCTAATTAATATAGTCTATTTTCTCTTTTGGGGGAAAAAAAACCCCTGAAAATAAAAAGAGAACAATCATCATCATGTTTTTTCTAAGCAATCCTTTGATGAATGCTGTAAAGTAAATCTTCAGTATTGCATGGGAATTGTCCACAGGACTCTATCTTTGGTGAAAATGTATTAAAAATTTAGACTTTTACAGGCCAGGACAATTAAGGTGAAGAACAATCTTCGAAAATTTAGAGTTCCAATAAGCTAAGGAAATGGGACTGACTGCCTACACCCAGAGCTCAAGCCAAAGGACTTCTTGCAGACAAGGGATAAACATTTCAAAAGCGCTCAAGTGACTTAGGAGCGTGAGTCCTATTTTTAAAACTGACGTAGACACTTAGGAGCCTAAGACCCATTGATTTTCAGTAAGACTTGAGCTGAACTAAGTGACTAAGGACCAGATTTATGAATTATTTAGGCATCTAAAGATGCAAATAGGCACTTAGTGGGATAAACAAAAGTTCCAAAGAAGGTTAGACACCTAACTCCCATTGAAACTCAATGGGAGTTAGGTGCTTAACTGATGTTTTTGCAAACCCTACTAGGAACCTATGTGCATCTTTAGGCCTCTCAATATTTATGTAACTCTGGGCCTAAGTCACTTTTGAAAACAACTTAAGCTTCTAAGTAACTTAGGTAGTTCTGAAATTTTCCCCCCAAGATAAAAAGTTGGAATTTTTACAACCAGGATTTACTCAAAGTCTATAATTGCTCCTCGCAGCCTACATGCCCCCTCTTCTTGGTTGGGTCTAGCTTAGTTTGACCCACATCACAAGTTCTTGCCTATTGATCAGTAAAGCACTGGAACCCCTCGGAGGCTATGTTAATTGTAATAACAAACAAATATGAATCCTGACACAGAATGTAGAGTATGTATTTAAAGTTTGTTGGATATGCTTTACTGAAAGAGGACAGGGAATTTCCTGCTATGCCATAGTATTTTCTATTACTTCAGGATAGGTATCCTGGCTCTACTGTCAAAACAATAAGCTACAATGTACCAAGGCTCTGTCTCCTCATGTTTCTGCAATAGTTATCAAAGAGAAATTATTTTATCAAATAAACTTCAGTTTAATGAGACAGATTTGAGAAGCTCATGGGGATGGTGGAGGATCCAAAGTTTCTGGGCTTGGTGGCGCTAGTGTAAGACTCCCAAGGTCCCTACTACTCTTTCTAAGTAAAGGTTTTAAGGAGTGGGGAGTGATGCTCTCATTTTCGTGACACATGCTTCCCACTGCCTCTTTGTTTCTAAGTGGCTAAGCTACAAACCTGCAACCCCCCATGTTCACAAATGTTTAAGTAAATGTCTGTCACTCTGTGTTCCTTATTTGGCAGAACAGTCCTTTAATGAACCAGTAATAATCCCTTGATAAGGAAATATTCTGTAATCTGTCCATCCAAATGCAGCAGCCTCATCAAGCACTGACACAGGTACCATAACTTCTCTCTTAGTCTTCAAGTGAATTGCAACTGGATACGCTTGGCAACCAGACAAGCAGAAGCCCTGCAGCGTACACCTCTCTCCTCCCTGCCATGTATTTTTTCACCAGTAATGTCAGATATTTAAATATGTCTGCAAATATTGAATATTTAGAGTCTTTCTCCTGAAATCCAAGATATGAAGTAAAAATAATTTCTGCTTTCATTCAGTCATTGCTAATTGGACTTGGGTTTTTTGGCAAATATGAAGATGGCAGCCAAGCTGAAATCTAGCTGAGATTTAGAAGACCTGGTCTGATAGAAAAAAAAATCACATCTTCACGGTAATATTACTGTTCTATGTAGACACTCCACATAATACTCGGTTTCAGAGTCGCAGCCGTGTTAGTCTGTATTCGCAAAAAGAAAAGGAGTACTTGTGGCACCTTAGAGACTAACAAATTTATTAGAGCATAAGCTTTCGTGAGCTACAGCTCACTTCATCGGATGCATTTGGTGGAAAAAACAGAGGAGAGATTTCAGCTCGTGCACGTTGGCGGAAGCACCCTATGTAGAAATCCAGGCTGCTGTTTCGACCTTCAGGAGGAGTCCAACCAGAATCCTTCTTTTTGTAGTGTTGGCAGGAAGGTCTCTGTGGGTTAATATGTTGGTCAGAGGTGTGTTGGAAATATTCCTTGAGTCTGAGACGTCGAAAATAGGATTCTAGGTCACCACAGAACTGTATCCTGTTCATAGGGGTGGAGGGGCAAAAGGAGAGGCCCCGAGATAGGACAGATTCTTCTGCTGGGCTAAGAGTATAGTTGGATAGATTAACAATATTGCTGGGTGGGTTACGGGAACCATTGTTGTGGCCCCTTGTGGCATATAGTAGTTTAGATAGCTTAGTGTCCTTTTTCTTTTGTAGAGAAGCAAAGTGTGTGTTGTAAATGGCTTGTCTAGTTTTTGTAATGTCCAGCCACGAGGAAATTTATGTGGAAGGTTGGTTCTTTATGAGAGTATCCAGTTTTGAGAGCTCATTCTTAATCTTTCCCTGTTTGCTGTAGAGGATGTTGATCATGTGGTTCCGCAGTTTCTTTGAGAGTGTGTCACGTGTGTCTCCACGAACATGATACAGTTCTGTGGTGACCTAGAATCCTATTTTCGACATCTCAGACTCAAGGAATATTTCCAACACACCTCTGACCAACATATTAACTCACAGAGACCTTCCTGCCAACACTACAAAAAGAAGGATTCTGGGTGGACTCCTCCTGAAGGCCGAAACAGCAGCCTGGATTTCTACATAGAGTGCTTCCGCCGACGTGCACGAGCTGAAATCTCTCCTCTGTTTTTTCCACCAAATGCATTCGATGAAGAAGCTGTAGCTCACGAAAGCTTATGCTCTAATAAATTTGTTAGTCTCTAAGGTGCCACAAGTACTCCTTTTCTTTTCACATAATACTCAATTCACTATGATAAACCTAGAAAACTTGCTGACTTGACTCTGACAGCAGGCTCTCTTTCATCGTGATTAGACTTAGAGCTGGTTGGGAATTTTTCAACAATTTGTTTTTGTTAAAAATGTCTTTTGTTAAAGACTCACTCCAGAAGAGCCTGGTGGTAAGGATACTCAGTGGGGATAAAGAAGATTCAGGTTCAAGCTGTTGCTTTGTCTGATTTGGAGCAGGCACTTGTACCCTGGTCTCTCATATTCCTGGTGAGTGCCCCAGCCACGAGGCTGTGCAGTCAGTCTCTCTCAATGTCTCCTGCTGGAGTTGATCCACTTTGTATATTTAATTAAACATTCATTAGGCAAGAGACACTGACTTTGTAGCCTGGTAGTTAGGACCCACATCTGGGATACAGAAGAGTTGGTTTCAAGTCCCTACTCCAAATCAGGCAAAGAAGAGACTTGAAACTGGGTCTCAACATCCCAGGTGAGTGCCCTAGTAGCTTTTGACTAGTCTATGTAGGTCTCTCTCTCTCTGTTTTCTTCACAAAAAATTCTGAAAGGGCTTCATTTTGTCCCAATGTGGAATAGTGAATAAAACTGAAATCTCAATAATTTTCATGTGACAGAAATAAACATTTCCTGTTCAGCTCTAGTTGTGTTTTAAAATGCATTTAATGCTCTTAAAAAGATAGAATTTTGAGTGAAAGACCCTCAGGACAGGGACTTGGTCTTCATAAAAGTCTGCAAAGTGTCTAGAACTGCACTGGTGCTACACAAATAAAAATAATAAAACTGAAAAAAATAACACAAAGCAGACTAATAGTAATAACAGATTTGGTGAAATGAACAGGTACAACATGGTTAACCATACAGTGAGCTTCTGTTATGCCTCAACCCTGCATTACATGTATGACATTTAGAGAGTGAAAAGATCTTTCAGAATCCATGGCCCATTTAGTTCTTGGTTTCTGTGAAAAAGGCAGTATGGTGCCACCTACAGATGTTAGGGAGAGCATCACTGGAGAGATTTGGTGAATAAGTCTATTTGTTTTCTTTTTGTCCCATTTTGGAAATCTGAACCTGATCATGGACCATCACACTGCTGTCAAATCCAACATATCAGCTGATTTCTATTCAATTTAAAACAAAAACAAACAAAAAACAGACAAACAAAAGACAACTAGTTTAAGTCTCACATTGGAGAGGATATATGCCATACAAATTAATGTAAAAATTTCGGGGTTGTCTATGTCTTTGTGAATCCACTGTTGGAATGTAGCACAATATAATGTATACATTTCACATAAATATAAAAAGCTACATAGTTCGTCCTCCAAGTTTTTTCCACATTTGTTCTTTGGACAAGCTGTAAAACCCAAATCCTGACAATTAGTAGTTTTTATCAAATTCCACAGTACCTTTGGCAAAGCACAGCAACTAAAGTCCTCACCAGTTTCTAGAATGGATGGATATACTTTGATAACCTATATTCTCTCCCTCCCCTTCAATTTTTTTTTTCAGCTGGAGATGTTATTCACTTCCCTTCCTAACCTTGTTATGTACTTGAGTGGAATGTGGAATTTGTTTTACTGTGCCCGGCAGAAATAGTTGAGGTCCTGCTCCTTGCTATGGTCTGGCCATTTTGCACAGCTCAATACAAACAAATTGGCCCTGAACCCAAATGGCTATGGGAGTATCACAACTTTTGAGGCAATACCAGGCCATTCCCCATATCCCTGGGTTCTTCTGTTGCTATAAAAACCCACAGGGGCCTTTGACAGCAAGTACAAAATAAGGCACCCTCAAGGTTGCATTAATTTATTCTGGGGGATTGGTCCAGTGCACAGCCAATCTAGGATCAAGCTAGTGCCTAAACTTTGCATGATCCTAGTCGCCTGGATTATGCTATGTGTTTGTATTGGCCACCTTGAGTACCTCTATACAGCAAACAGAAGCCCACAGCAGCGAGTCTCAGAGCCTGGGATCTAAAGTCCTGGGCTTGTGCTCTGGCACTAATAATAGCCGTATAGACATTTGGGCTTGGGCTAGAGGTTAGACTCTCTGACATGGGCTGCTGCTTGTTGTGTAGACATCCCCCATAACTATAATATGTGAAAGCCTCAGTCTTAAATGTATTTATTCTCATAACTTCCCTGTGAGGTAGGCAATATCGTTATCCATATTTTATAGAAGTGAGCCACAGAAAGACTAAGTGATTCACTCAAGGTCATACAAGAAGCTCTTGGCAGAGCACAGAATTGAATTTGGGTCTTTTAAGCCCTCAGACCCCAGCAGTTTAACCCTGAATGTACCTTCCTCTCCAATGCCACAGCCTCCGTGGCCTCAGCCAAGGTTCAGGGCCAGAGTCTGCCAAGTCACTCAGAGTAAGAGTGGCAATAATTACATTATTATATGTACCAATAAGAAGTTCTGTGGAATATAATGGACAAACCCATTTTTTTGCTATTTGGCTTCTGTACCATAGTCAATAGCCAAGTTGAGGCCAAAACTTGTGGTTTTCAGCATTTCAGGGCCTTATTTATTGCCAGACATACTCAGCATGCCATTATGGTTCTTACTATTTTTCAAGGTGGCGTGAAAACTAAAGGCAGCTGGATGATAGCATTATTATTTGGTTTATTCATTTTTTCCACCTTCTGTAAAGTACATGAAGTGCTATCAAAGTAACCTGAAAGGATACTGACCATCTGTGCTAGTCTTTCCTCACAATTTTGCCCCAAAAATAACCGTAAAGAAGCAATTGCATGAAACAGACAACTTCTTTTTATCTTACATGCTGAGCATGACAGAAGCTTTCATATCAGACGGAGCTGTATTGTCCTGTGGGCACGCTGTCAGAAACCACATTAGCATAAAGCGGAGTCATCCCTACACTTTGGGAGGAGAAATTTCACAGCTTAATTGCGAGCATAAGATTGCTCTAATATAAGGGGTTCTGTTTTGGGGAAAGCAAAGGAGGTTTCAAGGATTATTTAAAAATCATTTTAAAATAGTAATATGAGGGGGTTAATTGGATATACTTTGCACCTCTTTTTCTCAAATGCAGAGCATCTGTCACTCCCATTGACTCCAGCTAGAGTTGTGGGTGCTCACCAACTCTGCAAATAAGTGTGCCTGGCCATTTTTGAAAATCTGGACTTTGATCTCTTGTGGGGGAAAATTCAGCCCTGTGAAGAGGGCAAGCATAAGCATCATTCCACTTAAGTCCCAGTTGTTAGTTTCAGTGGTGCATAGGGCTTGTGTGGATACTTGTGTGTGAATTTCACCTGTTGTGACACATTTGATCTGTGTGCAAATTAGGTGTAAATAATTACCTCTCTGGGCTGTGGTGAAGTTTACTCCTTTAATGTAGAAGTGCTTTGAGGTTCTCACATGAAACAAGCTATCTAAATGCAAAGGATGATTATTAGCTATATACCTAGAAAATTAGGCTTAGATGCGGGTTTTGCCATGAGCCTCATGAGTGTGGCCACTGGCCCAGCGGGTCCCCACTGGTCAGTAGATTCTGATTCAAGAGTCATGGAAGGTGTACCTTTCCTCAGCCCTAGGTGGTACAGTGTACAGCCCCCATATTGCCAGCCAGAGCCCTAACCACATGAAAGGGGCATAGTGGAATCACAAAAGCTGCTTTCCCCACTGCACAACTATTGATGGCACAGGTAGCTATTTCAGAAGGGTAAGGTTCAGGGAGGAAGGAGGCTGGGCCACAAACTGGTCCTAAACTCTTCATTGTTTCATTATTTGCATCATTCAACTCTTCTGTCATTGCTCAATAAATATGTGTTTTGGGGTTTTGGAAAAAATCCCTTAAATAATGGAAATAATCATTTTAAAACCCCCAGGATCTAAAGCTAGTGGAGGGCAGTGCTGTGGTTCTCTCTTTCCATTCTGTTTCATCACTGGGTTATTTCTAATATCATTGGGTTATTAGTTCACATTGTTGTCATTTGAATAAGGGCTGCTGGATAGAAAAGTCACCATAGCCTTTAAATGTTTACACTTCGATGACCCTGGGAGTGCAGTGCAGAATTATCTGAGCCTGTTCTTGGTCTGTTTCTGCTGTAAAAAGTAAAGATATACCCTCAAAGCAAAAAGCCTAGGATATTGTGAAAATGAGAAAAGTGATTAATGTGGCTACTTATCAGTCTTCCCTTAACATTTCAAGAAAACTTGCTTTGCTTGAGCTTGAGCCCTGACAATGGGTCACACGGTGGCATAAGGTTTTGGTATCACCACATATTTTTCAAGAAGGAATAAAGCAATATTGCAATATATGCCCCATGACCAGCTGGATGGACTACTGAGAGCTCGCACAAGTAACAGTAGTAATAATAGTAAATAATTGAAATAGCTAATGTACTGGGCATTCAGCTTCCAGCAATTCCTCTTACACACCAGTCTGAATTTGTGTCATCCATAAAAATAATCTATAATTCTGTTTATCTTCCTTGTAAAAGAGATAAACATCATAAAGCAGGGTATTTCCTGGGGATCAGGGAGTGGGCCCAGATTAGCATTATTCTTAAAAGGCTAAGCAACAGATTTCAGCTAATCCTTGCACCAGTGAACAAGGAGCCCTTTTTGTCTAATCACACATGTAGAGCTGTGCACAATTTTTCAGTAAAAACTATTTTTCTGCCAAAAATGAAAATACAGGTTGTTTGAAAAGATTTGCAACTTCAGGTCAAATTCACCAATAATTTTTATGTTTTTATACATAATCCAGGACAACTGTAATGTTTTATTTTGACATTTTCAAAAGTAAATGCTTTGACTTTCCAGTTCACGTTTTTGTTTAGAATTTTACTTGTTTTATTTTTAAAAAATTGTAAAAACATTGAAAACAAAATTAAAAGTTTTGCTTTGGTTTGAACAAAATGTTTTGTTCAACTCAAAACTTTTTAAAAACTTTTTACCAGTTTGACAATAAATTAAAAAAATAATTTCAGAGTGACCCAAGATTATTGTTATTATGTTTACTTTTGGCCATCACACAAAAATAATGGATATTCACCCAATCTACTAATCAAGACTATCAGAATCTTGTTGGAGTGCCTGGTTCCTGCTTCCAGCTACCACCCCTGTGATTTCACCCCCCACACACATCCAGGTGGAGACCGTACTTTGCTTTTCCACAAGTTGTTGGGGCTATTACTGTGGTGTGTTCCCCCCAGGAATTCCTTTTTTGTTAAACAATAATCTTTGAAAATTGTGGTTTATTATATTTTAGGAAAAAGTGAATCCTTTCTCCAGTATCTGATTCTCATACCACCCTCATATTAGTAATGAGTTCATGGCTGCATACACGATCATCAGTGGGGATAGAAATCGGGATCTTTTGCCCCAGGATCAAGAGCACTTGAGCTAAAGGGCATTCACCATAACACCATTCACTAGCTATCATAGTTCTAGGGCTTATATCACCTATGTACTACAGCCACTACAGGGCATTATGATTTGATAGTGTTTTTCTTCTACTTTAAATTTCCTGGGATCTGTGTTGCCCCCAACCCTCTTCAGTATGGTGTTCTTTGCCATGCTTACAGATGCCTTTTTTTTCCTGTGATACCAAAATTAGCATCAGATACCAGACTGATGGCCAGCTCTTCAATTTGAGGTGACTACAGGCAAAGACAAAGGCATGGAAAGTGACTGTTCATGATCTTCTGTTTGCTGATGACTGTTACCTGAGTAATCCGGGCAGCGGAATATGGACTATTTCTCTTCAGTTTGTGACAACTTTGATCTCACAATTAACATCAAAGTGACAGAAGTGATATACCAGCCTGTACCAGGAAAACTTTGCGTAGAGCCTACTGTCACAGGCAATGGACAAACCCTCCAAGCAGTGAACAAGTTCACCTACCTCAGCAGTACACTGTCACATTCAGTTCACATCAATGATTCATAGATTCATAAATATTAAGGTCAGAAGGGACCATTATGATCATCTAGCCTGACCTCCTGCACAATTCAGATGACAGAATCTTACCCACCCACTCCTGCAATAAACCTCTCACCTATGTCTGAGCTATTGAAGATTTCAAATCATGGTTTAAAGACTTCAAGGTGCAGAGAATCCTCCAGCAAGTGACCTGTGCACCATGCTATAGAAGAAGGCGAAAAAACCCTAGGGCCTCTTCCAATCTGCCCTGAAGGAAAATTCCTTCTCAACTCCAAATATGGCGATCAGCTGAACCCTGAGCATATGGGCAAGATTCACCAGCCAGATACCCAGGACAGAATTCTCTGTAGCAACTCAGATCCCACCCCATCTAACATCCCATCACAGGCCTTTGGGCCTATTTACCATGAATAGTTAAAGATCAATTAATTGCCAAAATCATGTTATCCCATCATACCATTTCCTCCATAAAGTTATCGAGTTTAATCTTGAAGCCAGATAGGTCTTTTGCCCCCACTGCTTCCCTTGGAAGGCTATTCCAGAACTTCACTCCTCTGATGGTTAGAAACCTTTGTCTAATTTCAAGTCTAAACTTCCCGATGGCCAATTTATATCCCATTTGTTCTTGTGTCCACATTGGTACTGAGTTTAAATAATTCCTCTACCTCTCCAGTATTTATCCCTCTGATACATTTATAGAGAGCAATCATATCTCCCCCCAACCTTCTTTTGGTTAGGCTAAACAAGCCAAGCTCCTTGAGTCTCCTTTCATAAGACAGATTTCCCATTCCTCGGATCATCCTAGTAGCCCTTCTCTGAACCTGTTCCAGTTTGAATTCATCCTTCTTAAACATGGGAGACCAGAACTGCACACACTATTCCAGATGAGGCCTCACCAGTGTCTTGTATAATGGTACTAACACCTCCTTATCTCTACTGGAAATACCTCGCCTGATGCATCCCAAGACCGCATTAGCTTTTTTCACGGCCATATCACATTGGCGGCTCATAGTCATCCTGTGGTCAACCAATACTCCAAGGTCCTTCTCCTCCTCCATTATTTCTAATTTATGCGTCCCCAGCTTATACCTAAAATTCTTGTTATTAACCCTTAAATGCATGACTTCTCACTATTAAATTTCATCCTATTACTATTACTCCAGTTTACAAGGTCATCCAGATCCTCCTGTATGATATCCCGGTCCTTCTCTAAATTGGCAATACCTCCCAGCTTTGTATCATCTGAAAACTTTATTAGCACACTCCCACTTTTTGTGCCAAAGTCAGTAATAAAAGGATTAAATAAGATTAGTCCCAAAACCGATCCCTGAGGAACTCCACTGGAACCAACTGGTAATGGTAATGATGAACTGATAGTGATGAAACCAACACCAGAATTGCCAAAGAAAGCATGGCTTTTGGCAGACTATGTGAAAATGTGTGGGAGTGTAGAGGCATTAGTCATCAACAAAACTGAAGGTCTACAAAGCCATTGTGTTGCCAACTCTGATGTATGCACGCAAAACATGGACGGCATACAGACGCCAAGTTATGAAGCTGAATCACTTTCACACGGGTTGTCTGAGGAAAGTGAAGAGGACAAGATGGCAAGACAAGGTTCCAGACACTGAGATTCTCATGCGGGCAGGCAATCTGAGCATCCACACTCTATTGATGAAATCACAGATAAGATGGGCAGGCCATGTCACCAGCATGATAGATAAGCACCTGTCAAAGAAGATCTTTTAGGGTGAGCTAAAGGAGGGAAGTCAGAAGAAACATTTCAATGACTCCCTCATGTTATTCTTCAGGCATTTCAACATTGACCTAGAGTGTTGGGAAGATCTCACTAACGATCGTTCTACCTGGTGAAGCCTTATCCATACTGGAACTAAAATTTATGAGCAGAGAAGAACTATGAAGGTAGTGCAGCAGCGCCAGCAGGGTAAATCTCACAACAGCATGTCTGCTGTTAATCAAGTAACCCATACTTAGTGTGCCACAAACAGGTCAAAGCTCAAATTGTCCTGATCAGCCACTCATGTGTTCACAGAAACCAAACCAACCAGTGATGCCATGGTCATCTTCAAACTCGAAGGACAAACAACAATTCATTTTACACTGGTGGAAAGGACTACAAAAAGTGTAGCCCAATAGAGAATCGGGTATACAAAACGCCCTCTGGAGAGGCAAGACTTGAAGAGCTGCTCTGGGCTCAGGCAATTCTGTCCTGCCACGTCTGCAATGCATGCACAGGCCGGAGAGGAGCTTAATAGGGGAACAGAATAGTTCATTTGTAGGCAGCCAGTGGAGATGATCAGATTTATGCTCTAAAGCTCTGCAAAAGGAGCACTATGGGAGACCCAAATTCGGGGCCCTGTTTATTGATGATCTACCAGACCTGCTCAGGGAAAAACACTCTGGACTTTTGCACGGCTGGAGACTCATTCTTTGATTTATTTTGTTTACATGCCTTTGCTGTACTTTCTTGTATGGGGAGGGTGGTAGGAAGTGATCTAGGGCGATAACTGCATAGCACTCCAAGGTACAGGACTTAGCTGCCTACCCTTTGGGCCCTGGATTGGAACCGGTGGAGAGGGTGGGCCTAGGTTCCCCTACCTACCTCCTGGTATGGTGAAAAGCCTACACCTGATATCAGAGACCCAGGACTCGGAAGACCTCATATCACAGAGAGTCCTGACACTGGAACTTTGGCCAGGTGAGGCCTGAAATGGAACTAGCCTTGGCGGAATTCTTTGGGTACCCTTGAATGGGTCGATGCAACTTGTGGCTCAGATGGAGGGCTGAGTCACAGAAAATGGGACCACTGCAGGGCAGGGATGATGGTCAACTGGTGGCATTAACACTGAAGAGCACCTAACACTTCCTTGCCTAATCACTAAGTGGTGCCACAAGCCCTCCCCCTCCCTCACAGCCATATTCCACCGAAGTTGAAATACAGGCCAAACTTGGGTGAATAGCACACAGCAACACTACAGAACAGTTAAGGACCTAAAATGAAGCCACATAGGTTTCCCACTTGAAAACACAGAAGAAATTTTTTAGGAAGTCAGAATATAACTATTAACCAAAATGGAATTTGGCCAGGACAGTGGGATTAACATTATTAAAAATGCCATAGAATCTTTAATGTGCTCAGATGGTGTTTCAAGGGCTTGGTTTTATGTCTCATCCAGAAGACACACATTTACTAATATTTAAAAGAGAAATTGTTTCAAAAAACCACAGAATATTTATTTTTAATCATGTAATTTAACATTACAGAGCATCAAATATGAATCAAACCTGCTTAATGTCATGAATCTTCCACAGAATCTCATATGCTTGAAGGAAGGGCTGAACCAGAACTAATTTTCTGGTTAAAATATAAATAATAAAAATCTGAATACCTGGCAATCCAACACCATATGTTGTAAAAAAATGTCAAGGCCCATCAATCACCAGCCAGCTTTCTTTATGCAGCACATTAGGACAACTTCACTGTAGCCAGGCAGCAGATCAGCAACATATGCTGCCCGATTGCTGCCACATTGATGCCATGATAGAACATGGCATGCATACACACATGTAAGCTGTGTCTGATCTACTGATCAATATGTGCATCAAGTAATTAACTGATTAAGGTCACAGGGTTTTCTAAAAAGGAAATTATTCCACTTCTTATAAGGACACCTGCAACATTTTTCTGTCTTTTTTTGGGGGGGCGGGAGGGAAGGGGGAGGGAAGGAAGAGTTGGAATGTGTCTTATGGTTCTCAGTTCACTATTTAACCTCTTACATGCTTTGAGGAATATACCATATGCATTGTTCCTTTAAAAAAATAATGGATGTGAAACAGCATGGTGCTTAGGTGCCTGATTTTGTAGCATTCCCTCTCTGGTATCATGATTAACTTGATTTTTTTTAATTATTATTATTTCTACAGAACAACATTTTCCTGCCTGAACAGCTAAGTGAATGTTTTCAGCATGTTTGGTGTTGTAAAAAAAGAACAAAAGACATTGAAGACTTGGGGACCTCTTAGAGAGGTCATAGGGTTAAGATTTGTGGCCATCTTGTACAAGATGAGCTTTGAGGTATAGGAGAGAGCATAGATGACAGAGTAGATAAGAGTGCGAAGGAGACTCAGACGTCATATTTGCCCTCTTAAAAAATATAGTATCGGAGGTGGTGAGAAACTGGGATATTATCATTTTTGAGCAAGGATATCTAAGTTACAATTGAGATTTTGCCAACACAAGTAATAGCATCTAGACCAATTAGATAAGGGAAGAGTAGAAAAATGGAAACCATTAATATAATCTAATTCTGAACACAAATTTGTTCTCAATTGTAGGAATCTAAATCCTGTTGCAGCTAAAGGAGGGTAAAACATGAATGGAAGGGCAGGGCATGAGGAGTCAGGAACTAAAATGAGTATTTTTTTCCCCAATGCCTCAATGAAGCTAAAAGAAGAGGACAAGACAACTTTTAAAGCGTGGTCATAGTCCATAAAAATGACTTTGAGTCTGATCCAATTCCCATCAGACTCAATGGAAAGCCTTCAATAGGAGCTCAATCAAACCCCTCTGAGCTTTTATATTATAAGTATTTTCTCCCAATGAATCCCACTAAAAAGTCTGCTCAGTTTTCAAGTGGGGAAATGATTTCTCTATCTGTAGTTATTACAAATCCCACTTACGATCTGAAAATCTGTGTTCACCTGTGTTCTTTCTACTACTTACTACTTCCCTGGTAGCAAATATTCTGCAATGTGAATTTAATGGAAATTAATTTAACTTTTCTTAGTACATCAGATAGAATACAGCCCAGTTCACTGTCAAATAACTATTTGCTGTGCAGAACTAGCAAGAATGAACACTTGCATCAGTAAAATGCTGACAAATAGAGATGACTTCAAGATGCACTTGGAACAGTTTAGTTGAGCAAGAAAGTTTCATTTTTACATAATTTTTTAACAATAACCATATTTTACTTGGCTCCATTCTTTTAGCATCAAAAAGGTAGAGGAACAGCATGGACAAAGCAATGTGTTGTTTACAACCTTCCTTCACAACCTCCAGTTTTTGACTATTTACTCAGTTTGCCTTGTATTGAATTTACTGAAATGGAGTTAATCTGTATATGTCTTTAATTTGGTCTTTCAGATTTGAACTAGATACGCTAGACGGGGGGAACATGTTTCAAACCAAAATGGGCTTCCCCATCAAAAAGCAATTTTCCCTTCTTTTTATTACATACTTGTTTTCAACAACATTTCCAACACAAGAAAATGCCCTGAGTCTGACCAAGTGGAAGCTGTTCTTTAATAACATATAAAACACCTGACTATCATTAGTTCACCAATACCATTATAAAGGATCATCAAAAAGCTACTCAACTCACTACTATCCTGCAATCAGATGCTGGAATTACTCTGCTTTTAAAGATGCTGGAAAAATAACATGAATAATTCTGGATTTATAGTTTCTAGACTTGTATATCATTTCTTCCAGGATATATCCTCTGTCTTCCCTGAGCCTCAATAAAAGCCCATAACTAGGATATTTTGTACAATATTTTCGGGGTGATACAGGCTTGTCTAGCATACTTTAAACAGTTCTTAATCTGTGGAGTAAAACATCCCAGAGTCACCACTAGTTATCTGAGGGATTCCCAGCTAAATCCAATACCCTTGTCTCTGATATGCTGTTGAAATGGTCTTGCTGAGCCACTTGAAACAGTCATCCTCAGAATAACTTATCTCCTCATAAATCAATTCACCAGGTCCTACAAAAGACTCCTAGGAAATACTGCAAAAACTAATGGTAAGGGTTCTGAGGACACTCTGAGGAGGAGCTGATTGTAAGTGGTTGAACTTGATGCCTTGGAATGAAAATGTTTATGAACCTTTAAGATTCAACAATCAATAGCATTATGGATTCAATAGTAGCTCAGTCTCCCTGTGTATGAAATAGGCTCACTTATTTGGGGGGTAATAGAGGCAAATCAGGGACTTGTTAAGATGCAGAGCCAAAATAAGAAGGTACAAAAGAAAAAATGTTACAAGCGCATGAATTGAATATGGTATACATACAAAAGAATGTGTCACTTCCATATTGACCAGGATTAACTGAAAAAGGAGGAAGAAGGCATAGCTTTCTACTTAAAAGAAGCACAGTAATGATGGATGACTTGCATTAACATATGATTTTCATCTGAATCCTAGAATGTCCTGCTGAGCCAATTGATTTGAAATGTTCTTCCTGCCTTCAATCTAGCACTGACATCAAAGAAAAGGGCAATAACCTTTGGTGTAAAGAAGATGACATCCTGATAAAAGGTCTTGGCTGCTCCTTTGATTCAAATGCCTTTTCTAGACAGACATTACAAGAATGCCATGAGTCCCCATTGGAGAGAGACACTTTGACCAACCACAACATTGTTATGCAGTAAGGTTATCCCTCCAGTTAGCAGAGGGTAAAGGAGAGGAAGGAAATCTAAGAGGGGAAAAATGTTATGAGAACTTTACCTTCCTTTCCTCCAGGAAACTCCCCCTTAGTTCCCCATCAAAGAAACTGGAGCATAACTGGCTACTCAGTGTTGAGGTCTGTTAGATAGCCAAACTCAGTAGAAAGGAGACCAACATTTACACTAAAGTGTCAAGATAAAGGAGGGATAAGCTGAAAAAAATTCTCCTGCTTTATTCCTGTGGGGATGGCAAAGTAATAATACGGCCTGTTAATAATTCAGCAGCTTTCTTGTGCTATTTAGTAGCTGGCTACATCTCTGCTAGTTTCTAAGGATCATTCTCTTTCCCACACAGGTCCTTGAGTATCAAGACTTTGCTTCAGTTCTCTCTATTCCAACATAATTAAAACAATAGAAATCTTTCAGGGGAAACAAAATCTAAATCCAAACATATTAGAGCAGTGAAAATTAGAGCAACAAGTTTATTTTTGATTTACTGGTAGGTAGTCTAAGTATATAGTTGGGTATATACTTGGCAGAATACAAGGTGAATACAAATGACCACCAGAGTTTTGTTTTTAACTTAGCACAAGAAAGCTATATGCTGGACAAACTGAAGACCTCCTGTTTATCTTGCACGGATACAGTACAGGCAGTTACAGTGCCTCCTTTTGGGACAAGAAAGTTTATTCATTGTCCATGGATCAATCAATCCAGGTCTTTCTAATGATAATGACAAGAAGGGTGCCAGTTATGACTGAAGTAAGTGTATGTTTGTGTGTGCATATGGTGTATGTGTTGGTTTTTTGTTTTGTTTTAATTTTGCAACGTGGATACCAGTCCACTACAAACAGAACTGCAATCTCCAAATCATTACATATACTTACGACATGAGTCGGCTATCAAATGATGCTTTTTGGTTACCCTACATCTGGATGAGATTTGAACTAGTGGCACATAAGTAAAAATCTCCATATATCCCATTCCCTACCTTTGAGCATTTATCCTACAAACCCCTTCACTTACATATCTTTATACCTATATTTCAAAAAGTACATTGGCTTCCCATATGACATTAAGTTGAAATTGAAGGTGATGGTTTTAATATATAAAGCCACATGGAAAGACCTCACTACATTAGTGACTATCACTCTTCCTGTTACAGAGATAGAGTGAGGAATTTTTTTTTATTAATTAGAAATGTGCTCTGAAATATTTAGTGGAATGTCCCTGACTGTGAGCCTCATCAGAGTCATCAGAATCAATTTGTTTATTTTCAGAGTTTGTCATGAGGCACATCTTTTTGGTTGTTTGACTACAACTCATAGGTAAAGACAGGCCATAAATAGCAGTGTTTATTTGGGGGATTTCAGTTGTTACATTTTTATGATTTAAAGTGATTTAAAGGATTCTAAATATACAGTGACAGAAGTTAAGCCATGAGGTTTTAAACACGTGGCTTTCTTCAGAAAAGATCCTTTATGGAAAAAGTTATAGAAGAGGTGTCCAATTGCTGGGTCATGTTCTACTGACAATGAAATGAAAAACACGTTTTCTTAATTTTGTTGTATCACATTACCTGATACAGACGCTGTACTTTTGTGACTGGGGATCCTAGTTATTACCACAATATAAAAAAAATAATTGTAATAATCTTAGACACCATCCTTATTTCCACTTAACTGCTTCTAAAAGCTTATTCTAAATGGAAGAGAATGACAAACTAAATGAAGAACAATGGCTATGTAGAAGACGTGATGAGTTCCATAGTGTGATGAGAGTCAGGCTTAGAGAATCCTCATAACAAAGAATCTAGCTACAATGATTAGCTCTTTCAAATCCCAGTTCTCAGTATAACATTATGTCCTATCCACTGTGAGTAGTGCGCACTTGTGATTATTACCACCTCTGAGCTATAGTTCCATGCCACTGGATTCTGGACAAGGGACAAAGCTACAGGGTAAACCAAAGAAAGATACTATATAGTGATGTATTTAGATGCTCATGAGGGAATTCTGAACCAAAAAAAAATTATGTGTACAATATTTTAAAATTCTGCAAATTTTATTTGTAAATAAACAAATGTGGCTCCAGCATCATAGTGGTGAGCACAGGCTACTGACTGCATTGAGGTAGGAGATCACCATGAAGCCCCCTACCTCACCTGGTACAGGGACTCGGTAATGAGGCTGCATCTGACCCTGACACAGGCTGGTCCTGCCCCAGAAACACCCTGGGGCCCTGCCCCTCTGTACCAAGTGCACCAGATGTGGGTGGGCAGGCTCAGCCCAACAGGATCCAAGTATGGAGGGGTTTAGTGTTGGGGGATCCAGGTACGGGGTGAGAGGTTTTTGTGTGGGGCAATCTGGGTGCAGGCAGCTCAATGGGAGATCTGGATGTACAGGGGCTCATTGTGGGGTTCTGAGTGCAGGGGCAATGGGACTCTTCAGGGGATCCAGATGAAGGTGGTTGGGGATCAGCAGGCATGGGTCTGGGTTGTCTGGGTGCTGGGGGAGTGGGGGCTTGATGGGGCAAGGATACAGGTGGAGCTGGTTGGGGATCAGTAGGGTGGGGGTCTGGGTGTGGAGGGCTCGTCAGAGAGGTCCGAGTGTAGATGGGTACAGTTTCTCAGGGTGAGGGTTTGATGGGCCTGCTTAAGGGCTGCCAAGGGGATGCTGCATGCCGGGCTCCCACTTCTCCCAAAATTCCCCGTCCCCTTTTCTTCTCCATCCCCCTCCCCTCACTCCCACATTCCCCTCCCCCTGCCCTATTCCACCCCCTTCCTTCCCCACGGCCTCTTCCCCACCTCATCTCACCCACTTCCATCATTTCCTCTGACCCCCCCCCACCCAGCCCCACTGTGGGCACTCACTGTTGCACCAAAAACAGGAAGACTCCCAGCACACAGAAGGGGGCGCAGTAGCACGTAACCAGTGATGAGCCAGTTTGCACTGGTTCACACAAACCGGTTGTTTTTAACTTTTCAAGCCGTTTTAGAACCGGTTGTTAACCCGCTTCCCTGCAGGGGGCGCTGAGGCTTTGATGGGCTCTGGCTGGGAAGTGATGTAATTCCTCCTCTGGCCACTGGGGGCGCTGTGCTGCGGGAGCCATGTGGGCTGCCGCCTGGCCCTGGGCACGAGCCCTGTTGCTGCTGCTGCTGCTCCCCCAACCCTTGGCCTTGGGGCTCCCGCTGCTGCTTGGTGGGTCCCTGGCTTCTCTAAAGGGCCTGGGCTGTGTCCTGCTGCTCGGGCTGCTCCGAGCCGCTCTCCCCATGAGCACCCCCAGCCCGCATCCTGCCTCCAGCTACCCCCTCACCCCCTGCCCGCAGCCAGCCCCTGTCTCCAGCCACCCCCACACCCCTGCCCTGCCCTGCCCTCAGCCAGCCCCGAACCCCCTGCTCCAGCTAGCCATACCCCATGCCCCTGTCTGCAGCTGGCCCCACCTCCTCTGGTGCCTTGCAGTTCCCAGGCAGTAACCCTGCACACCTGCTTCAATGAGGGGGGGCATGGAGCAGCTGGGACCCACACATGTGCAAACCCTAGGATGACCAGACTGCAAGTGTGAAAAATCAGGACGGGGGTAGGGGTAATAGGAGCCTATATAATCGGGACATCTGGTCAACCGAGCACACCCCCAGGGAGTGGCGGGGACCCACACATGTGAAATGGAGCTCATTTCTAGTTCAGGCCCATCTTTTTAAAAAAGAACTTTAGGCAGGGTTAACATATATTCGTATTTTCCCAGACAGGTCAGGCTTTTTGGTTCTGGGAAAATACGGATGTATGGTAACCCTGTTGGTACAAAAAATACATACGGGGGCACATCCCTTAAATCAGAACTTTTTATAGGGAACCGGTTGTTAAGATTTTGGCAGCTCATCACTGGGGGTATCCCATTCAAGACCAGAATGGCATGACACATAATAACTCTGTTAGTACAGTAGCTTCCTTTAATGTCAGTGTTTTGTGTTTATGATAGATGCCAGAACTAATAGTTTGGTTATAATGCATTGTTTTTCAGTCTCTATTTGGTATCAGCTAGGAGGTGGAGTTGGACTTTCTTCCTTTTCTTTCTAACCTCTTTTTTTTTTTAAAGGAAAAGTTACAATCAAATGTTAGCAAACTACATCTTGCTTACGTTACTTATTCGGGATCAAGTTAACATTCAAAGAACCTGACTAAAGATTCTGGCTTGTTAGCTGAGGAGCCCGTCTCCTCTGAATATGCTAGAAAGGGAGACCAAATTTCTAAACACCCACCCTCATTCTGGCACTTCTCTCGTGTATGTATTTGGTGTGAAGGCTTTTCCATTACATAGATGGTCTGACTGTGGGTTTCTTAAATATTTGGTCCTACTTAATGCTTCGGTAACATTTAACATTCTTCATTTCAGTATCCAAGTCCCATCCAAACTCTAACAGAAGTTCAGAACGTGCACCTTCTAAATATCCTATTTACAGTGTGAATTCAATTAGCATACATCTAAGGAGTATCAATAGTCTACAGACACCCACATATATTCCTTTTGATTCCATGTTGTTGTCTGTAGTCTAGAAAGAATCATCACACCTGATTACACACCACTGACATAATGATCTTCGGGAATCTGCAAGTCCTTAAAGTACCTCACCACACAGTAGGCCTTGTTCTCCATTGCCTTGCATTATGTAGAGTCATTTATAATTGGACACAAAATATCTTATCCTCCACTCTGTTATATCAGTTTTATGCTAGTCTAACTTTACTTATAGTATTACACTAAGATATGGAGTAATTGTGAGTACAAAATAGGTGCAAATCTCTACTACTGGTGCAAGTGAGTAGAGAATTTTGGTTTGGTAGCATTTTACACCCAGTCTGCACTCACCTTGCTATGTTTAGATGACAACACATTGTAAAGTGGACAGAGATTTAGGCCCAGAATAACCATTTGAGATAGGAAGAAAGAGTGGTCTAGCGGTTGTGGCAGAAGTCTGGGAGTGAGTCCTATTCCTCGTTCTACCAAACTTCAGGGTGATGACTTTAGCAACTTGAAGGTTCTAGCCCACAAAAGCTTATGCCCAAATTAATTTGTTAGTCTCTTCGGTGCCACAAGGACTCCTCATTGTTTTTTCTCCATTACTAAGTTTTCCAATATGTAAAATGGGGATAATACCATCTACTTTACAGGGATATTCTGAGGCTTAATTAAGCATTTCAAAATCAGTGCAGAAAAGATACTATATATGTGTAATGTTGACCCATAGGCCAGATTTGTAGTAGTCATAAAGCCTACTGGTGAACCAAACTCCCAAGATGTTTTTAAGAAGGCTGTTGATTGCTGTAGGATGTGGAAATGCCAGATTGTGAAACCTTTAGTCTAGGACCCTGTTGTTTGAGTTACAAAATGATTTTGCAAGGAATGTACTAATCACAAAACAAACAGAAATGCACAAATAATATACTAATGGTAAAGATTATGATTAAGCAACAGATGTGTGATCACAAACTTGGAAATTTATGAAATATACCAGACAAATATATATTTTTATTCTTATGACAGGAAAGAGGAAGTTGTAAATTGTAAACAAGCTAGCTATAAGAAGTCCAAGAAATATGCAAGCAACTGAACTAGACAGAACCGAGATCAGTCTGTCATCCTTGCCATTGTCTACAAGTTTTGTTTCCACAGACTTGGCAACGTATATACCTTTCTGTTATGTGCTGTACTAATAATTGATTAATAAATATCATTCAAGCATAGGTATCGAAGGTCTCTTTAATTATGAAACAAGATTAAACCTAAATTGGTAATACATTGGCACCCTGAGTGTGCCTCATATCCACGCTATTGACTGAAACCTGACAGAGCAGGGTTACAATCTACTTATCAGGGGAAAAAGGTAACAGTGTAGAGGTCTGGACTCTGGCTGGGACAATTCAGATGTATAAAGCACCACAGAACCCTTGCAGCATGGAACCTTTGGCGTGGGGGAGAACTGGAAAATAAGAAAGATAAAAAAGAAAACTTGAATAAGAAATACAAGAACAAAGAGAGAAAAAAATACTACTGAATAAGTAATATAAGAAATGCTAATTAGACTAAACACCATAAAGAATAAATTCCTAGCTAATAGGAGTAATACTAATAAATAAATAAATAAATAATACTAATGAGAGTATTGAATTGTTTGTAAATATACAGTTGAACAAAGAAGGGGTTCAATTGTGCTGGTCACGGCCCAAGGATCTGACCTATGGAGTCGTATGTGTTATTGTTTGCATCCAAGGTAGGAAAAAAGTCAAGGACAAAGATAAAAGGTATGACTGTCCAATGTTTGTTTATTACCTGTGAAGCCTTAGATTATATAGTTACAGATATGGAAAAGGGTCTCAAGGAAATAAAGAGAACCTTGAAAGGGAGAAAGGACAGAATGTGGAATTAAGATTACAGTTTGAAAATGCAAGTGGGTTAAATGCATCTCTAGCACATAGTTTTAAAGAAGAAAATAGTAAAGAAAATAAAGTAGCCAGCAAAGGGAACAGCAAAGAGAACAGACAGAGATTGACCTGGCAGGAGCAAGCAGAAGACTACAAAGGGGCTTACCTCGTCGCCAGGGAGGAGTTGAACAAGGCAAATCACTGCATACACCATGCAGTAAGAAAGAGAAGATTATAAAAGAGGAGTCTCATGCAGTCAAGGGACAGATGGTGGCATTGAAGCTTGAAAATACATGACTTTCCATGCCTCCTTATCCAAATTCCACTTATGGGGATGACAAGGAACATGTCTATGAATGGGATGAACACTGGTTGGATAATAAAGAGCCAAACAAAGAAGAGGAAAAAGAGGTTAAAATTCCTGTAGCTCCATTAAATAGGAGGCAAATGGCAGCAATAAGTGAGGCAGAGAAAAGAGGAGGGAACTACATGCCAGGAGGGGTACTGAAAATCCAGGAGAGGATGATAGGAATAGCCCTGACTTGGATGACGAGGACTCCCCTCCAAAAAACCCTGACTTTGCCCCCAGATAAGGAACAAGATCAGGGAGATACACTTGCATCTACTGCTATAAAGAAGTTGGGTTTAGTACCAAAAAAGGCAAGGATAATAAAAAGGGTGATCTAGTGGCAGTGCACAGGACTAGGACTGCTCAACAGGCACAGCTGTTTGATTTAGAGGATCCAGACTTCGTTAAGGTAGTGCAGATGACAAGAGACAAAACCACATGGAATGCTCTTCCTCATGTCTACAAAATAATAGAGATGAGTTTTAGTGGCACCATATCTCAGTTCCAAAACGTATTGCAGTCTGGACGCATATGCATTAGCTCAGTGGCCAACCTCAAACAAAAGCCAGGAGAAGGCCCCAGGAGTTGTCATAAATGGTTGGCTTCAGTGTGGATAAGAAGTGGTATGGACAATAGAGCAAATGATATTCACTATATTATCCTGTTAGTAAAGAATTTAATTACTGCCACAAAGAACTGGGTGGAGCTTTTGTTTTGACTGGATTTCAAAGTAAATGATGCTTTGGAATTAATGACTCAGAGATATCACAGCATAATAGCAGGAAAGGCCAAGGTAGAAAGAAAAAGGGTAGTGATAGCTGTGGCTGTGGTTACACTTGAAAGTCCTGGGGGAAAATCAAGATGGCAGGAATTTCCCAGCTGGGGGAAATATAGTTGTGAGAGTTGTAAAAATAAAAACTTCCAGGCTATGGTAGAAGACAAGGATTTTTCAATTATGACTCAAATAGAGGGCAACATTTTGGTTGGTCTGGCAAAGGACCACTATCATTCTCTAATCCTCCTTGCTACACATAGCCAGCTCATACACTGCCTCCTCCCTACTCCAAGTCACTGACTCCCCAAGACTATCATGAATTGGAGTGATTATCTGCCCAACTTAATGCTGTCACTGAAAAAAAAATATTGGAAGGTAGGAGAGCAGGTCATGCTTCTGTCATACGCTGTATCAGAGCATAACTTATGTCACAAATAGCTTGGTCCATGCTATATCAGGGCTAAACCGAGCTCATCAGTGTATAACATTAGAATTATGAGAAATAAAGAGGTTGATAAAATCTATTATGCCAATCAACTTACTCTGTTCAAAAGACATAATGTCCATATGCAGAAATCATGTGGAGGCTTCTGTTTGGGAGCAGCATACTCCAGTGCTGCCCAGGACAAGGCATTCACCGACTGGACAGATAAATCAATTAAAGAAACCAAATGTATTATAATGCTATGGGGTAAGGCAAGTGACCGGTATGAATCCCAACGCCATAACTGGGGCCCTACCAAATTCACGGCCATGAAAAACGTCACAGACACCACCACCTCCCTCCATCCCCCATGAAAACTGCTCTTGTGTGTACTTGTCTGATATACTATAAAAATGCTCTATACTATACGGTACTCTAGGATAAAAGTATACAAAAGCACACAGCTTTTCTCAAACTGGGGGGGGCAGGTCTCAACCCAAAAGAGGGTTGCAAGGCTACTGTAGAGGGCTGACAGTATTGCCATCCTGTGCTGCTGCTGCTGCTGACGGCAGTGCTGCTTTCAGAGCTGGACACCTAGCCAGCAGCTGCTGCTCTCTGGCCACCCAGCTCTGAAGGCAGCACAGAAGTAAGGGTGGCACTACCATGCCCCCCCCGACAACAGCCTTGGAATCCCCTTTTGGGTCAGGACCCCCAGTTTGAGAAATCCTGAGTCTTAAAGGCTTTATATGTTTATATTTTGCCATTTTAAAATATATATTCATGTTTATTACAACCCCATGAAATTTAAGATTTAAATATCTGAAAACATGAAATTCAAAATTTGTAAAATGCTATGACAGTGAAATTTATGAAAATAGACTGTGAATTTGGTAGGGGCCTAGCTATAACATTGTAGCCTGGAGCTACACCCCAAAGAATGTTACCTGCAGGAAGATCATCCATACAAATGAGTTCATGAACTTTACAGGCTGGACTAGTGACACTACTGTAATCATACAAGATGTCGCACCCAAGACACAAGAATTGTACGAAACAGGTATCAGAATGGACACTGGGGAACAAAAATGATTTGTAATGTTTAAACATATATGGTAAATGTGATCTCACATGCCCAGCTGTTGAAGGAAACATGCATAAAGGCACTGGAGTCACAGGTAACCAGAGGGAAGAGGAGTACTATTGACCACTTCAGTGTTCCCTAATCCTTTGTAGTAAATTATGTGGCAGAAATGCTACTTTAGAGGGGTAATTTTTATGTAACATGGGACCTCAACCCATTGTATCATGGTATAGATTACCAGGACAACAGGATAGGCTGCCATATCACGTAGTTGGACAGGTTCTGTTTAAAAAAGGGGCAGAAAGATAAAGATTTGGAGAATAGTAACATTGAGGTACCTGCTTGAATGGTCAAGTAAAAAGTAATGTTGCCTTGATGCAGCTAAAAATCACTGACCCCAGAAACTATGTGACCTGTGATTAATTTACTACTACTGTTGTTGCAGATTCATTTAATCACAAGCCTATGGTTCTGGTCTTAGATATATTAATTCTGGTGCTCTTTTTGCTAGCTTCATTCCATCAGTTTCTGTACTATTTCATTTCTTCTTCGATTTGAAAGGATTGGTACAGACTTCAACACACAGAAGTGAAAGTTCCCTTTATTTGACACCTATTTATAACTGTTACGGTGGAGGTTGTATCCCTCACAGCCTGGTTTTATTGCTTACTACTGGGACTGGTTTTTGATCAGGTGTCTAACTGCCAGTCTTTCTGTCAATCTCCAGTTGATCAGCTACCTTCAACTCTGCATTATTTTAGAAAAGCCATACCCAACTTCTAAACCATCATTGTCTGACTTCTCATACTAGATTCTCAGTTCTTGCTCTCTATTTACTGCAGGCATTTTCTCAATTACTGTAGTATCTAGGCACCAATATTTATATAGTCTTACTAGATACATCGGATGGTAAATACGACAGTACATTTTCCAGTTAAACATTACTGTAGTGTTCTTTTCATCTTTTACTTTGCATGTTTGTATTCTAATTCTTTATATATACCCCTTTTATACAATATTAATTAACTAGCAATCTGGTAAACATATGACGAGATTACTGGCTCTGTGGATGAGGGGAAAGCAGTGGATGTGTTTATTCCTTGACTTTAGCAAAGCTTTTAATACTGTCTCCCTCAGTATTCTTGCCAACAAGTTAAAGAAGTATGGGCTGGATGAATGGACTATAAGGTGGATAGAAAGCTGGCTAGGTTGTTGGGCTCAATGGGTAGTGATCAATGGCTCCATGTCTAGTTGGCAGCCAGTATCAAGCAGAGTGCCCCAAGGGTCGGTCCTGGGGCTGGTTTTGTTCAATATCTTCATTAATTATCTGGAGGATGGCATGGATTGCACCCTCAGCAAGTCTGCAGATGACACTAAACTGGGAGGAGTGGTAGATACACTGGAGGGTAGGGATAGGACACAGAGGAACTGCGACAAATTAGAGGATTGGGCCAAAAGAAATCTGATGAGGTTCAGCAAAGACAAGTGCAGAGTCCTGCACTTAAGAAGAAAGAATCCCATGTACTGCTACAGACTAGGGGCCACTGTTCCCTCTAAGCTGTGCATGTCTGCGCGCGCACACAGATCCTAAACCCCATGCACATGGCAAAACTCCGCATACACAAAAATTTGCACAGAAGCAAAAAAATTTGCACAGAAATTTTTTGCACACACGGCTTGTCAAAAATTAGAGGGAACATTGCTGAATGGCTAGGCAGCAGTTCTTCTTAAAAGGACCTAGAGGTTACAGTGTACGAGAAGCTGGATATGAGTCAACAGTGGGACCTTGTTGCCAAGATGGCTAACGGCATTTTGGGCTGTATAAGTAGGGGCATTGCCAGCAGATCGAGGGACGTGATCATTCCCCTCTATTCGACATTGGTGAGGCCTCATCTGGAGTACTGTGTCCAGTTTTGGGTTCCACACTACAAGAATGATGTGGAAAAATTGGAAAGAGCCCGGTGGAGGGCAACAAAAATGATTAGGGGGCTGGAGCACATGACTTATAAGGAGAGGCTGAGGGAACTGGGATTGTTTAGTCTGCAGAAGAATAAGGGGGGATTTGATAGCTGCTTTCAACTACCTGAAGGGGGGTTCCAAAGAATCATAGAATCATAGACTTTAAGGTCAGAATGGACCATTATGATCATCTAGTCTGACCTCCTGCACAATGCAGGCCAGGGAATCTCACCCACCAACTCCTGTAACAAACCCTAATTTATGTCTGAGCCACTGAAGTCCTCAAATCGTGGTTTAAAGACTTCAAGGTGCAGAGAATCCTCCAGCAAGTGACCCGATCTAGTGGTACCAGATGACAGAACAAGGAGTAATTGTCTCAAGTTGCAGTGGAGGAGGTTTAGGTTGGATGTTAGGAAAAACCTTTTCACTAGGAGGGTGGTGAAGCACTGGAATGGGTTACCTAGGGAAGTGTTGGAATCTCCTTCCTTAGAGGTTTTCAAGGTGAGGTCTGACAAAGCCCTGGCTGGGATGATTTAGTTGGAGATTGGTCCTGCTTTGAGTAAGGGGTTGGACTAGATTACCTCGTGAGGTCCCTTCCAACCCTGATATTCTGTGATTCTATGATTAACATTCAGTTTGTAGCATTAGCACTCTCTGTAATCTATACCGATTAAAAGTGGTATAATGAAACTCACTTACATAGTCAGTAGGAGGGAGTGATGCACATTGTGACCGTATGTCCCTTATTCTTCAGAGAGATATGCTTAGATATGAATATGGCATAACTAAGATTATTTTATGCAAGATGGGGCATGCGAGGCATCATTGAAAAGATTATGATTTACTGTATGTGATTATCCAGTTTATATGCATGAATCATTTCTGTATCTGAAGTTAGAAATATTGACTATGTAATAATTACAACTGTGTTTTCACCTGGGGAACGCCCACCAGACAGTAGGAAATCAGCCTGCAATGGGCCATTAGGAAGAACAATAGGATTTTGAAGTTACTAATCTCCCTCCTTCCTGAGAAGTTTCCTGGGATTCTGCTTGGACACTGCAGGGTGAGGTGATTGTGTCACCTGGTACTAGACCCCATCTTGGACGTCTAGTGTTTTTCCATTGAGAGGGGGTGGTGGTCAAACTATGAAACAAAGGATTCCCACCATCTGCAAATCCTATTGAAGGCTGAGGAGTGAGTTAAGCCTTGCCTACAATGCTACTTTACAGCGCTGAAACTTTTTTAGCTCAGGGGTGTGTAAAAACATCCCCCCCGAGTGATGCACATTTGAGTGCTGTAAAGTGGCAGTGTAGACAGTACAACAGCGCTGGGAGCTACTCCCCTCATGGGGGTGGGTTTTTTACAGCGCTGGGAGAGCTCTCTCCCATTGTTGGTGCTACAACTACACAGCCACATTAAAACGCTGTCGGGGCAGTGCTTTAACGTTGGTAGTGAAGACATACCCTTAATCTTGGCTCTTCTTACTGCCTCCCTGTCCAAGAGGGAAGACTGCTGAAAACACCTGAAAAAAACAAAGGAACTAAGCTTGGGGGAAGGGGACAGGGGCTGAGCCCAGGCGAGAAAGGTCAGCCTGTGAATGATATCCCTGGAGATTTCAGCTGCAAGCAGTGCAGTTTACCTTCAAGAAACTCTGCAACCTGCATAAAACAACATTTACGGTGAGAAATTACTATTTGTAGCCCATTTCTTTAATGTACTAAGCCTAGTTTGTGTGTTTGTTTTATTTGCCCAGTAATCTGCTTTAATCTGTTTGCTATTCCTTATAATCACTTAAAATCTACCTGTTGTAGTTAATAAACTTATTTTTTGTTTATTCTAAAACCCAGTTTGTGCACTTCACAACTGGTGTGTGTGTGTGGGTGGGGTGGGGAACTTTGCACATCTTCCTCCACATTGAAGGAGGGAGTGAATTTCATGAGCTTATGCTGTATATCTCTATACAGAGGAAGACAATATAATTTTAGGTTTACACTCCAGAGGGTATGTGCACCTGAGTTCTGGGAAATTCCCTGAGCTGAGTTTTCCCATTTCTCTGTGTGATTCTGTGGCTGGGTGTGTCACTACCTGGGTGCGTGTGTACACAGCAGGATAGGGTGTGGGAGCCCAGGCTGGTATAACGGGCAGACTTAGTGGGACCCCAATACATCAGGTGGTACCCCGAAAGGGGGTTCAATCTGTCACATCCATATACCTTTTAGGAGGCGAAAGACCCACATAGTTTACTATTAGAGAGATTTTTTCATATAAATAGAATTCTTCACTCCAAAGGAACCAAAGAAAATGGTGTACAAAGTATACAGCATCACTGAAATATAGCCAATTGGAGTTGGAGGGCAGTGACTAACCATGGATTCATACATTTAGGAAAATGAGGGAACCACATCCCACCAATTTCTTACTATCCTACTGAAATTCCCCTCTGTGATGCTGCAGGATTCATTTTCACTCTTTAGCCACCCTTTACTCACCAACCCCCACCCCCCACCCCCAGTGTAACTGCACCTTTACAAGTATCCATTACATCGCCCACAGTATAAGACTAAGAGAAAGAATATTATCCTTTATGTTTACAAAAAATACCTAGACACCTTGAATGCCCCTGTAGAGCAGACAGAACTTCATTTTGCCTCTTCTCATCAGAAATACCCATACACTGTGTAGAATTTGGATTATCTACCTCAGGAGAATGAAAAGCTGAGTCTGACCCACCTAGATTTGAACCTGTGGTTATACGAAATCTAGGGATGAGATCCTCATGCTGCTCTGGCCTCCTTTATGTCAGGTTAAAAGGCCACAGTGGTGAAAAGGGGCTCTAAAAGACCTGGAATCAAGGTGAAGAAGGATTCCCCACCCCTATTTCTGAGGACCCACCTCACAAGCCCGGATGTAAAGGAGACATAGCAGAGACAAAGCTTAGGGTAGAGTCACAAACACAGCACTGCAGAGATTCTGGGACCATGGACTGCTAGATACAGGGACAGAACTTTCACAGGGAAATGACTGACATCAATGGAAACTAGAGATAAGTGCTATACCTTAGACAGGTCCCCAGAGCTGTGTAAATTCTGCTGGGGGCCCTGGAGCAGACCAGCATCTGGAGGACACACAGATGGATTAAAGAGCTACATGAGTGCTGCCTCTCTCCTCTCAACTTCCTTTTGAGCTATGCTTCTTGGAGTCACAGTACAGAATTTCACCCTGAGGTTTCCCGTCTGATGCTTTGATTGCTAAGCCTTTGCTTGTTGCTGATGTTTTTTGCTCTCACCAGCCAAAAGCATGTGGAACACTTGATGCCACTGGTAAATGGTTTAGAGATTATAAAGAAAGACAAGACTATGTAACATAGCTTTGGGTATTTTTGCTGAACTTATTGCACATTATGTGGCCTGAACCTTCATAGACTGGAACAGTGAGATGGTGCATCAGAGTTGGGCTTCCAGCTTTACTGCCTTTTAAAACTGATGGACTTACTACAGCAGGCAAGGAGTGGGCTCATGGAGAAACAAGTTGTAAAGAAGAGCCGTGCACTCCTAAAACCTTCCTAGACGTTTTCTGCTGCCCTACTACATTCCCTTGAACATGGGAGCTAACAGGCTGACAGTGCTGTGTGATGAGGCTGATGTTGTGTTGATAGTCTTCACAGTTGGTTCACAATTTTCTTATGGCTATACCCTGAATACAAGCCACTTTGAATCAGTTTCCACTAACTGTTATCGTAATTTCAGATACAGAATATGTTCTACAGAGAACCCCACCGAGGCTATACTTGTGCCAACCAGAAACCACAGCCAAAAGTGTGGACTCCATCAAAATCGCTGAATGTGTTTGCCCCCAGGCAACTAGCAGTCAGAGTGTAATTACAGCTGGCTGCTTTCCTTGGATACAGAGTAGGAGAGATTTCCTAGCAGTTCTTTTCTATGTTACTCTTTAAAAAAAATATAAAGAGGAGTGGGTTTTGTTTTAGTTTTAGTTTTTAACAGTTTTAATCTGCATGGTTTATTTAGTTAGTTAGTTTTTGATGTAGATAAGATCCGGAGTGTGGACAAAAGTGGAATGAAAATGGAAATCAAAAAGTTGGGGAAAGTAGAAAAAAGGTTGAGAGTAAATGCCAAAAGAGGAGAGAGAATTAAAAAGTTACAAAGACCCTCCAAGCAACATTATATTTGACTGAGTTTGTAACCAGCTAGCAATATAGGCAAGTCTAAACCTTTGTTTCTACATAAACAGTTAACGTGTTAGTATGTAAATACATAGTTTACCTGTAGTTAGTATCCATAATGGGTAAAAATATTTTACCAATGCTATTAGCATAGCAAGGTATATAAATGGTTTGGCACAGTGCTTTAAAAACAAAAACAAAAACCCCAAAATAAACAACAAAGTAGACAGAACCCTAAAACAATACCCCACAGGATGCATATACCAGTTTGTGGCTCTGAACGAGAAAAGCACTTAAGTATGTGCTTAACTTTAAGTTAGTGAGTACTCATATTGACTTCAAAGGTCCTAATCATGTACATAATTTTAATCATGTACTTAAGTGCTTTGTTGGATTGGGGTCAGAGTACATGTCCTCTGATCACTTTATTGAGGCACTATGAGAAACCTGCTGAGTTCTTCCAGAGCATATTCAAACAAATTGAGGTAGTATTGTAGTTATAGATGCACAAATGTAGCTGGCACATGGCTGCACTAGGAATAAATATGCTGTGTGGGAAATTTTAAGAAAAATACTAATGTGTCCAAGGTCCAATTTTGTGACTACAAGGCTGGGCTGAAATTTTCATACAGACAGGATGGAGGACTCTCTGCACTGGGAACCCAGACACTCAAAGATGCATAAAAATGACATATAAATATTTTTAAAATTGAAATTTTCCAACCTCAGAAAGGTTAGGTAAATCCTTATTTTATCAAAACCACCATTGCTACTGAAAATATGACACAGTTTAGACCCTTTGTGGCTTTAAAATTCTTGACTCACCTGGGCCTCTAAGATGGATAGTGCTTCATTAAGATCCTGGTCTACATTAAGAATGTGAACGAGGTTGAATTTTACCTGCACAGCTACAGATACAGAATGTTCCACATAGCTCCACTGAACACTAGCCACTTCCATATTCACCTCCTACCCAGAACTTCCATAAAGGAGCTAGTGCCTCTCCTGTGTGAAATTAGTTAGGGAAGGATGGTTTCAAACTTAGCTGCATGCTCTTTTGTAGTGTGAGATCTAGTCACACATATTACATTGGCACACTTGTGCCCTCTGATTTCTTTGTTGTTCCCATTTCTCTTTATGCTCCTATCAAGCTTTAAGTCTTTTCTCCAATTTACCACAAAATGTTACTCTGCTTACTCTTTTTAGGTTTAACTTGGAGAAAACTAGAGACATTAACTAAAATCAGGCATTGAAGTAGACTGTGTAGCGGTGTACTGTGTTTCTGTGCATGTATGGGTGGATAGATAGATAACTACAATTAAGTCCTTTGACAGATCCGATCCCTGTTTGGGACAGTTATATGGTACTGTAATAATAATAATAAATAAATAAATAGATAGATAGATAATGATAATTGAAACTTCCTTTGAAGTCAGTGGAAAACGTGTCCATATTTGAAGGCAAAATTGAGCCCACTGTCTTTCAAAATATTTCATATGGAGGGTGATTTTCAAAAGCACCCTAGGGAGTTAGGAGCACAAATCCCATTGAAAGTCAGTAGAATTTGTAAACCTAAATTCTTTAGGTGCTTTCAAAAATCTCCCCATATATGCAGTGTGGGTAACTTAAAGATATCTGTACACTTAGATTACCTCTTTAGGGCAGAGACCATCAGTTTGGTATGCTTGGACAGCACCTTGCACAATGGAGTTGAAGATGCTACATTCTTCTGCAATACAAATAATAAATAATCATCAGCATCATCCCAGGAGCCTTACTTTTTGAATTTCCCGACTCCTTAATGGAAACTTTTCACTAGAATAAGCTGATACATCCCAAATCCTTGCCTAAATTCACATACAGATATTAGTTGCCTATGAAGTCCAGACAGAGTGGAGGTGGAAAGTGGCAGTACATAGTAACCTTACAGAAAACGTTTAAGAAATAAATGCAGAAGAATGCTGTATTCATCTAAAAACTATGGAAGGAATTTAGGTAGACAGAATGTTTTACCTAAATTGGAATTTGGCAAGGGTTTGAGATGCAACAACTTATCCTAGTGAAAAGCTGTGCACAATGTGGGAAAATTAAAGTTATCTTTGTACTTAGATAACCATTTCAGGGCAGGGACCATTCACTTTGTTACCCTTGTAGAGCACCTTGCACAGTAGGGTGAAAGTAGTCTAATTTCCAGAGGTTCTGAAGACTTGTGCTCCCATGAACTTCAATAAGATTTATGGTTTCTGAGAACTTCGGAGATGTGAAGCAGGACATCCAGTATTCCCTGCCTGACTACAAAGTTTTATAGAGATACACATGACTGGAAACTTACCAAGAAAGTCAGAGTATCTTAGATCCTTAGGTTTAGTGATTCAGCAGAATGCTGATGCTATGGTACGTAGGCACGAATTAACATTATTTTAAACATGTTAGATGAGTCAGGAAGCTTCTCATTCTCTTTTCACTCTCCTCTCTGTGTGGGCTAATGTCATGTCCTAAAATACTGCAAGTTGTCTTATCACCACCATTTTTGGAGGAATTGCATCTACAGGCAAAATGCTACAATCAATGTGAATGAGACATGCTGCATTTGTGGCAAAGGAGCTTTTTCCATATTTACCTTGCTACTATTCTTCATCATGTAAGTACTGGTGCCCTTATTAAGCCTTCTTAGAATCAACAAGTATGCTAGTTTTTCAAGGTATAGACAGAAGTATGTTCTGCAATTTATTTAGCAAATAGAAACTCTTCAATCACTGCTTTGTGTAAATATAACAATAGATTTTCATTTTTTTTAAATGTAAACCTTGCTTCAAAATATGATCAAATTAATGTGTCGGTACAGTAAAGAGAAATTTCTTTGCATTTAACTTTGTATCATGTATCAAAGGGTTTCATTCTCTTGTCACTTACACTGGTTTTATACTGGTGTAGCTCTATGGACTTCTGTGGAGTTACTCTTGGTTTGCACCACCGTGTAAGTGAAAAGAGAATCTGATTGTGGTAAGTATTTCAAAAGTGATGAGAGTCACAAGCCATAATGGGATGAGTTGCAGGCCAGGGTAAGAGTTTTGGCATCACCGAACTCTTCTAAGAATAAGAGGATGAAACTCAGAAAAATAAAAATAGGGTGAAATCTTGGCCACATTGAAGTCAATGGTAAAATTCGCATTGATTTCAGTATGTCCAGGATTTCATCCCAAGCCTCCATATCAGGAAAGTTTATGCTGAATATCAGGAAAAATTCCAAATAATGGGCAAAAATAATGGTGTAAATCAGCAGTAATTCAACTAACATCAATGGAGTTAAAATGAAGTTAAATGAGAGGAATATCAGGTGTAGTTCAATCTAATTAGAATGTGGAATAGTTTCCCAAATCATAATTCCTATTATTTGTGTGATTTAGAAAGAGACTGGGCAAAGTGCTGGAAGATGTGTATTTCTATGGAGAAATCCTGTTCTAACAGGAAGATAAATTGCCTTATAAGTACAGTGAGTCTAGAATTTTTTCAACAGAAAATGTCCTTTTTGCAAAATTAGAGTTTTCCATCAGAAAACTGGAAGTGGAATTGACAAGAGCTACCCAGGCAGGAAGCCAAAGAGCTGCAGCTGGGCTGTAGGCCTGGGAGATGGGCAGGCCGAGCACCCCGGCTCTCTGCCTGATCTGCAACCCAGCTGCTTCTTCAGCAGCTGGGCTGGGCAGGAGGAGGGAAGCCTAGGTGCACAACCCACAGCAACCCTTCTGGAAGGCTCTTGTTAAATTTCACTATCTTTCTGCAGTAAAATTGACAAAAACCTTCCAGGAGGACAGCCAGCAACTTGAAAAATACTGTTCTGATTCTCCTAAAATAGAATGTTTATGGAAATCTATTTGGTGGCGCAGGAAGGAGGAGGGATGGACACATTTGTGACTTTTTTCCCCAATTCAGGAAAGAAAAGAAAAATTTAAAATGGATTTTTTCCCACAGGAAGGGATTTCCATTTTCTGGCCAGCTCTACTTACAAATCTTCCCCATCTCTGCCTCCTATGATAAACATTTTATAAGAAATAGATGGTTGGCTATTAACAAATATCTTAATCATAACAATGTTACCAAGTGCCACAGTAATATAAGATCCTGACAGGTTAAAATCCTTATTAAACAATACATTTCACTTCCGCTGAGAGCTAAAGACATATTTTGCATGGTGCTCTCAGCAAGCATGGTTGGAATTTTACAGTTAAAGATGTGAAGAAGAAAGAGGCTTTAGAAATGCTTTAGAATTACATCTTGTGGTCTTGTTGTTGCTGCTGTGTACTGTAACTAGAGATATGTACACAGGTCATATATTCATCACTAGGAACTGAAAGGCTTATGTTTAAAAGGACCATATTTTTGTGTCTGATTCTACATCCACAAATAATACCACTTATAACGTAGTACATGTTTGATGACAAGTAAATACATAACTCCCTGAATTATAATTGAAATCAGGTAATTAAGATGTCTAAATGCTAGCATTTGCACCTTCATTTAATTGTTGTTACAAAGTTGCAACCACAATAATTAAAGCTTGTTTCTGAAAAATCAGGCCTTAATGATTAAGTGAAAAATTTTCTATTTGTTGTGGTCTGAGTTTATGGTTATGTGTTTCCCCTCTAACAGCTGTTATCAATAAGCAACACTGAAAATCAGGGAAAGGGAGGTGTATCCTTTACAGTGCCTTAAGTAATTAGTGATGACATAAACCTGTTAAAGGGAAAGCAGAGAATCCTAGACATTGCAAAGAAAAAAAATGAAGATCTGACTTAAAACTGATTTGCTTTACCATGAAGGAAATTGTAGAGGTATCTAAAGCATGTAATCTACAGCACTAGATCTAGTCTGGAAATCACATCCTGTGAAATTTACAGTACTTTCTGCTTATCTTGCTTCTGACTGGGCTGTAAATACCAGGTGTCCAGCCTCTGCTATGGTGTTTCAGCTGCTCTTAGCCTTAGCCTGCTCTTAGCTCTTATCAGAGCCCAGAAGAGCAGGAGAATAAGCAACAATGGGGAAACGTTTACTCTATACTTTAGAGCCTGTTTCGGTGTTCAGATATTGAAATGGGCAAAGTTTCTAGTGGAAATAAGGTTGTTGTTTCTTTGGAACCATTTTACCTATCCCTAATCTACATCACAGTACACAACTGGCAGTTTGGGGAAAATCCAATGTGAATAAAGGATACCAGGAAACAGTCTGTCACTCAGGCTCATTAGCTGGATGTTATCATTGACTCAGCCCTCTCGATAGCTGACTGGAGGATGACAATTCTGTTTCGTAGAAAGACAAGGTGTGTGAGGGAATATCTTTATTCAAGGCATCTTTATTATATATCTTTTATTAAAGATAGTACCTCATCCACCTTGTCTCTCCAATATTCTGGGACCAACATGGCTACAACAGCACTGCATACAATTCTGCTTCACTGCAACTGGAATGAAATCAAAACTTTTAGAATGTTTTCATGAAAAACATGTACATGTCACTCTATAGCCTGGCAGTTAAGATACTGGTCTGGGATATGGAAGACCCACATTCACGTTCCTGTTCTATCTGATTAAGAGCAGTGCTTCCATCCTAGATAACTCCAAATCAGGGGCTTGAAGCTGTCTCTCCCACATCCCACACAGTACGCTAGCTACCTAGCTATAATGTCTCCCTCTCCTTACCTTTCTTAAAATCTTCCCATTTCAGTTTCAATGAAACAGCATACGCTGGCAAAATTTCATTTTGTCAAAAATGTTTTCCCTGGCTTTAGCCCTCACCCCTCTGGATATCAGACTGTATCTATATCTTGCTGTTTCTTCCTCTACAGCATCTCAAAGATCTGGTTGTTTGGCGTTTATATGGGCTATTAATGCTTTTATCTAGGCCCTTATCTCATACCTTGATTGCGATAATCTCTTCCTCTCTGGTCTGGATGCTTCCAACCTTGCCACTAAGTCCATTCAAAACGTATTCCTTCAAGAATCAACTCCCTGGCTTTTTGTTTTGACTACTTCATTCCCCCCGCCTTTGTATATCTCCACTGTCACCTGATTTTACACTGCATCAAGCGCAAGCTCCTCATTCTCACATTTTAGCGCTCCCCACCACCATAAAGCCCTTCCCAATCTTTCAAATATAACTGCTTATCACAAGTCAGCACCTGATTTTGCTCCCCCAATGATGCTGGCTTTGATCACGCCTTTCCCACAAACACCCTCATGCTTTTTCCCAATACACCCTTTATACTTGGGAAAAACTCCCTCTCAGAATTCACAAAGCCACCACCTTATCCTCTTTTAAATCCTTCTTTAAAATCCACCTCTGGCATGGTGCCTATAGATCACTACCATCTGGCATTGCTTAGGCTGGTGCCACCTGTGCCTATTGAGATCACTGTTATGAGTAATTTACGAATATACTCCTGTCACTATTATAATTTCTTCTCCTCTTTCCTATCCACTTG
The DNA here is from genome assembly GCF_009764565.3 of Dermochelys coriacea. NCBI lineage: Eukaryota > Metazoa > Chordata > Testudines > Dermochelyidae > Dermochelys > Dermochelys coriacea. Next base: position 50,224,398 of record NC_050073.1, read on the forward strand.
TCTGTCTGTTTATTCTCCCACCGTGTTTTGCCTAAATCTTAGATTATGAGTTCTCTGATGCAGGGACTGTTTTTGTGTTATTTGTCTGTATGGTAACCAGTACAATGGAGCCCTGATCCCTAATTGGGATTTTTAGTCAGTTTTGCAATAGAAATAATAATAATGGCTCTTCTAAAATAGTTGCGAATAAGAATTTAATGCTTAATTCATCATAATGTATTTATAATCATGAAAAGTATGGAGAAAGTGAATAAGGAAATATTTACTCCTTCACATAACACATGAACCTGAGATCACCCAATGAAATTAATAGGGAGCAGGTTTAAAACAAACATAAGGAAGTACTTTGTCACACAATACACAGTCAACCAATGGAGAATAGGTCCATTTGTGGCTATTAGCCAAGATGATAAGGGATGCAACCCCATGCCCCCAGTGTCCCTAAGCCTCTGCCTGCCAGAAGGTAGGACTGGACAACAGAGGTTGGATCACTCCATAATTGCCCTGTTCCATTCACTACGTCTGAACCATCTGGCACGGGCCACTGTGGATGAGAGGATACTAGGCTAGATGACCAAGTATAGCCATTCCTATGTTATACATTTAGTCTCTTAGGCTAGGTGCCTTCACTGCGTAGGTGATCCTTTATAAGATCTGTCAATAAAAAGCAAATCATAGTGCTTCCAGATGGGAGGCAATTAAATGCAATAATTAATTCTGCTTGATGCCAGCATTACCAAAGATGCAAACTCTGAAACAGGTGCTGAGAGTTGAGATATGAAGAAATTGCAGGAATCTCCCAGCATGGAATCTAGAGACTGCTTGCAAGGAAGGATTAAATAAATAGTCCCCGAGCTTATTCAACATCATCACAAGGATAAAAGGAAGAAACTGGAGCAGGGAGGAGAACCAGCCACTAAAAATGTATCCAAAGGGCTCAACTACCCCACTCTTGGAATGATGAGGAGCTGCTCCACCTCAGACAATCAAGTTTGTTTCAGAGCTCCCTAGCATGCCCCCAGAGTATGTTCACAATTCTGTCTCATAGAATGGTACAGAATGTGCTCCCCTGCACATGCAGCCAATTCTGATATTCAGCTCTAGGATGGTGCAGTTGCACCTTATCCTCCCAGCACTCTTTGGAGTGGCTTAAGGTTGTGGTGCTGCTGAGTGGCAGAGATAACAGGGACTAAAATGGTGCACAGCCACTGCATTGTGGGTGCAAAAGGATGATGAAATCTTTCAAGTTTACATCCCCTTGTGTGTGGCGTGTGGTGGCTGGAGCCCAAAATGAGTTCTGATCAAATGGATGCAGCAAGATCCTACTTTGACTGGAAAAAGCAAATTGTAGTTTTCTTGTATTGTATTATATCACTGCAGACATTAGATATGGAGAAGAGCTATTTGATCATGCAGTCCATTTCCCTGAAAACACAAGATTGTTCCCTAGTGTATATTTTAAAGTATTTTGTTCACCCGAACACTTTTGTGAGAGAGAGAGAGAGATTCAAATTAGATCAAAGATTCAAGTCAGGAAAATGCTGCTTGGTAACACAAAGTTGTGGATACATTTTTCTCTCTGCCTTTCAGCAGTGTTTGGCCAAACTCCCATTGATCTCCCAGTTATTATTAGATAAAACATTCATCTGCCTTTTCACCACTCCTACAGCCTCAGGCATCACCTTAAATAAGCTGCAATTGAACATGACATTTAATGTCAAGCTCAGCACTGCTAATGCAATTGCAATTGTCTCTGGGACAACCTGTAGCCTGACCTCCTTTTCTGATGTATGTGTGCCACACATTCCCCTTTCTATCCTCATTCTGCATTACGGTCTCAGACATTCTACATGGCTAATACTGAACATTTTATCCCCCCTTTTCTCCCCCAAACTAGGTTTTTTTCTATTACCTCACCAGCTCCTTCTCCCTCTACAGTGTTTGACAGACATAGACCATGTTTGCAAAATCTCAGGTGAGATCATCATGCACCCAGGGTGCGTTTCATCAGTTCCACTGCGGAATCCGACAATTGGGGTCAAGTTTATTCCAAACTTGCTGAGACTTTGAATTTATTTATTTATTTAAGAGGAGAATGAAGAAGACTTCATCCTGCCCCCATGAATGCTTCATATTACATCACACACTCAGTACTATTGCCAAATTGAAGTGCATTATATGTGTGTGTGTATATATATATATATATATATATATATATATATATATATATATATATAAATGCACTTCAATCTGGCAATAGTACTGAGTGTGTTTCAGTGCATACAAAGGAGACGGATTACACAAATGAAGGGCAAAAAGAAAATAATGAGTTCACTGCACAGCAGCAGCTCTATGACTCCTGTTTCACAGGCACACACAAGCAAACCTTAGTGAACCAATACCTTATGTCCGAGTGGATTTGTCTCTATGAAATTATGAACTCCATTTTGCAGTATGTGTTGAACTCGACTAAACTTGCCTGAGGACAGCTTATTGCATTGCATTCCAGAGAGTTGCCTTACCTGGGAAAGTTGCTTAAAATCTCCTCAAAAGACTCTAATGGAAAAGCCATCGAGATTGCAATCTAGGGTCATCGACTTTGATTGTCTCTCAATTACTGGCAACCTCATGGAACCATTTTTTTTCTACGGAGGAGCCAGAACATCTGAATGGAGCACATGAAGAGATGGATTAACCCATCAGTGGCAAACATACAACTATCCTCTAATTTGAAGGAGGATAGATGGAAGGAAAGATGGGGGAAAATACATTTCAGTTATGTTTCTCCCATACATGTCACTACAGCAAATTCCTATCCCAGCCTGTTCTCTTACTGCTGTTGGAGAAGAAAGTGGGTTTCTTTACCCAGTGTCCTCCTCTACCAGTGGCTCTGCTGGGAATGGCAAAGTGAGTCTCAGTTGGGTCTGAGGACTATCTCTGCCCTTTTATCCACTGGTGTGGATTTACACAAAAACTGAAAGAAGTTCATTCATCGAGTGAGTGGCATTGCAATCTGGCACATAAGATCACAGCACTACTTACATTTGGCCCAGCCACCCTTACATCATTAGGGAGGAGTGTACTGGGCAAATTTGAGTGGCATTGAAACCCTATGGACCAGATTGCAATGCCACTCACATCAGTGAGTGGAATTGTTTCCCACATCAGTAAAAATAGATACAATGAAAATGTAGGGTCCTCCCACAAATTTGGCCCTGGACATGTGCCTCCTTTGTCTATGCATTGAACCAGCCCTGAGAACATGGCAAAAGAGAAAGACTACTTAAGAGCTTGATGATGCTCTGAGAAGAGACCAACAATTGCCACACATAAGGAAGACATGTAAAAGAGAGAACGTAGGAGGGACACTGCCCAGTCTGCAATTCAGACAAATCTCTGACTCAAAGAAGAGGTGAGATCAGTCATGAAGAGGGCACATCTCAAGAATTTTGTTGTTTTCAAAGATCTATAATTCTCAGGCACTTAAAGAAGAAAGTCAGTATGGTTAAGAAATTCCTTTGCTAAACCTGTGTTCCTTTCTTTCCTGACATATTGTCCCCATCAGAGGTTAAACTAGAAGGGCAGATTGGAGCTGTGGTGAAACATTTATAAGCAACTGGGGGGCTTGTGAGGACTCAGACATCGGTTTTCAGGCTCTAGGCTTGGAAGTGGCACCTGACATCCCAAAGAAAGGCATCAGTAAAAGAGATCTGAACCAGGGAGTGTTCCCTAAAGCCCCAAAGCCAGATACAGTGACTAGACTCTATCCACACCTAGTTGGCTTGAAAGCATGTGGGACCCAACGACTGGGTCCATTTGTAATAGACTGACCACTGTACAGAGTACTCAGGCCAGGTTGTGACACACTGTTTTTATTAACATATATAGTAAATAACTTTGTGAGCAAAACTAAACCAATATGGGGTTTGATCCTAAGCCTGGTAAAGTAAGCAGAAGTACACCAACCGATTTCATTGGGCTTTGGATCAGGCCACAGTGAATATGATTAAAACCTTTTAATTATTGAAACCATACAAAAATACTTATACACTAAGCTCAAATAATGTTTAAGGTCTCACTAACATCAATAGATGCAGAGCAATTTCAGACCTATAGTTAAAATGTAACTCCTCTCACAGATAGCACTGCTCACTTTGAGCCATATGGTCCAGTAGGTAAAAACACCCTTAGGCAATATGTAAAAAAAGAATCAAGACGTTCAGGACCCAAATGTAAACTAACATAAATGTCAGGGTTTTTTAAGATTGAAAATATGTTCCCTGATTTAATTAGTGTTGGGAACCTAGTGTATGAGCTACAAAAAAAAAAAACTGGCTAGGAACAGGAAATAGAACATCATATTTACAGATAATTCCAATTATGTATCTCATTGTCTCAATATTTTATAGGTCAGATTTTGCTCATTTTATTCATGAGGAGTGGTACCTCACTTTTTGAAATCAATGTGATTACTTGAAGACTAGGGTACTAGTCATTGTAAGTAAGGTTGGCAAAAATCTGGTCCTATATTTCTATTATACTAGGGATAAATATCTGCATGGAAACAAACAATTCAGATCTCTTCTGCTACAATACAGGTGCATATGAAACACTATGCTTTGGCCCAGTAGTGGCAGATTCCCACAATTCCAGTGGAGACAGGAGAGACAAATCCATGATTCACCTTCTCTTGCCAATGTCCTTGCTGGCTGGCAGGGAGACACAGGTGGCCTGGCACTGTCCATGCTGACTTATTCCAGTGTAGAGCTGAACTAAGTGATGCTCATTCCTGGTGAAAAACACCCATGTACAAAAGGCTAATACCATGCCTATATTTACCATTTAAATTGCACTTAAGTACTATTTGGGTACTTAAATGGCATAAAGACCTCATGCTGGGTGAATTGCACTCCACACACGTAGGACTTCTGCCATTTTAGAAGAGCACTGGACAGAAAGCTGATGAATAAGTGTAACACACTTACTTTCCCTGGGGCATGTCCCTATTCTGTTCTATCTATCTTAGGGTTTTATACTGCTACCTGTCATTCTAATGGCTCTTTTCTGCACCCTCTCCAATTTATCAACATCCTTCTTGAATTGTGGACCCCAGAAATGGACAGAGTATTCCAGCAGCAGTCACAGCAGTGCCAACTATAGAGGTAAAATAACCTCTTTACTCCTACTCAAGATTCCCCTATTTATGCATTCAAGGATTGCATTAGCCCTTTTAGCCACAACACTGCTCTGGGAGGTCATGTTCAGCTGATTATCTATCATGACCCCAAATCGTTTGCAGTTACTGCTTTCCAGGATAGAGACCCTCATCCTGTAAGTCTGGCCTACATTCTTTGTTCTTGCATGTATACATTTATATCTAGCCATTTTAAAAAGTATATAGTTTGCTTTCATCCTGCTTACCAAGCAATCCAGATCATGCTGTATTAGTGACCTGTACTCTTTGTTTTTTACCACTCCCACAATTTTTGCGTCATCTGCAAACTTCATCAGAGAATATTTTATTTTTTCTTCCAGGTCTTTAATAAAAATGTTACAGAGCTTCAAGCCAAGAACCATAGGGAGAGGGGAGGGTTGTGACCAATAAACTTGTTTGACTATTAATCTAAACCAACAGGGCTGTGTTTGCTGTAAACTGAATGTCAGCTTCAGTTAATGTGACAAATTGTTATGTATTGTCTCCTTAAAGGAGCAAATGAACCATATTATTTCTCTGAACTGCCCAGGAGATGGCTGAACATTGCACAGCAGAAGGGTTTGGGAAAATTTGGGACTGGGAGTGTGTTGGGGGTCACTCTGCAAATAGTGTCAAGACTGGTGGAACCCAGAGTTGGGCTGTGGAGCTGCAGATGGGTGGCTGGGATCAGAGCTGCTGAACCAGGACTGTGTAGCACACAGACATTCAGGGTGCGATCTGAATGCTGGTAGTCTGGTTGTGAGTTGTCCAGTTGGGAGCTACAACAGCAAAGCATTCTGAGGCACCCAAGATTACAGGGTATGCAGTGTGACAACCCCTCACTGTCTGGATTGCACCCCAGACAATAACAGGGTTTGGGAATAGAAAGGGTATTTATACTGTGAACGTTATGGTGGAAAAACTCTCTCATTTCTCAGGTTTTGACCATCCTTACAAAAGTTATGATTCTAGATTCAGCTGTTTTCCTCAGGAAGATTGTTAAGGGGATCCAGCTGTGGAACTGAGAACATTTTTCCCCCAGCACTCACACACACACACTTTCATAGACTGAAGTTTATACTGGGCTTTGTGATATTCATTGTCCCAGAGGAATGTATCTGTTGCAGTGATACATATATTGAAACTTGGTCTTTGATGTAGCTATGACATGGATCATTAATTTTTGCTTTTAAATTAGCACTAAGACCTTAAACAGGCATCAGAAGCTGACCAGGAGGCAGTGGAGGGCTGTCTGCGGGGTATGTACCCCACACTGGCCCACAGACCAAAGGGTTAAATACAGACATGGCCAGCCACTGCTGATAGGATGCCTCATAGCATCTGGGAGGATAAAAGGGCTGAGAAGCAGAGGGATGCACTGGCTACCAGAGGAAAAAGAAGGCTAGAGAAAGGAGCTCCTGCCAGCAAACTACTTAAAGAGCTGCCCAGAGGCAACAGCCCAGGAAGGGATGAACTTACCAATAGGCTGGAGAGCCTGCACAAATCCAGGGAAGGTAGGAAGAAACTCAGGGCACTGTCAGAGTTGAAGAACCCTGACCCTGCTTACCTAACTTGAGGGCCCAGAGCTGGAAACCAGTGGAGTCGGTGGGCCTGGGTTCCTCCACCAACCCCCTGATGGACTTTGGAGAAAGGGTTTTCAGACTCAAGGGACCAAGAATAGACGGAGAGCCCTACTGGGCTATGTGAGCCCACGGGTTGCACCATGCTTGGCCAGAGGAGGGTGCTGTCACACTGACACCCAGCCTCACCAGGGCTTAGAGCATAGGCCTGATACGCTCTCAGTAGCCTAAGCCACTGAGAAGATGGGCATTCTGTATCAGCTGGAGTCTGTGTATTGTCTTCAGATTCAGATACAGTGAGTTACAGTAATCCAGCCCAGGGGCAAAAACACATGGATTCTCCTTGTCCAAGAGAAATAGATGAAGTTTCCTCACAAGACAGAGCCGAAAGAAGGCACTTTTTAAACTGATGCTACCTGGTCACTCAAGTTCAGTGAGAAGTCAAACAGGATTCTGAAACTTGGACAAATAGGGACCATATGCCTTCAATGGGAGAAGAGGACAATATCTTGGAAAATTCTTTGAAGAGTTTCTTCTTTTTGATCAGCATCACTTTGTTCTTGCCTGGTTTTAGCTTGAGCCAGCTGCTCTTCATCCAAGAGCTAATTTCTTGTAAGTATTCTGTTCTGCCCCTGAATCACAGAAAGCCGGTGAAGGTAGTGACCTGATAGTTTAGTCAATTACAGTGAACTGAAGCATATTCCTGAATGTCCATAGTTTGAAGTAGTGTTCAGTTTTTTTCTCTACCTCCCCTCTCTCCTTGCTTGCTTTGTCTATGGCACAGGACAAGAGAGAAGGTATTCCAGGATCTTTGTTTCCAAGACCATACCTTGTGCTGCTGCTGATTCCCACTCCTGAAATCAGAGTCCTCTGTTTGTAATTTCCTTGCTGAATGCAGTAGAAAGGACTGAAATCACTAACAGAATGACAGGTTTCAGAGTAGCAACCATGTTAGTCTGTATCTGCAAAAAGAACAGGAGTACTTATGGCACCTTAGAAACTAACAAATTTATTTGAGCTCAAATACATTTGTTATTCTCTAAAGTGCCACAAATACTCCTGTTCTTTTTTACGAACAGAATGATCTTCCATATTCAGTGTTTTTGTAATCACACTGGTCTCAGGACATTAGAGACAAAAGGTGGATGAGGTAATCTATTGTACTGGACCAACTTCTGTTAGTGAAAGACAAGCTTTTGAGCTACACAGAGCTCTTCTTCAGGTCTTGAAAGCAAAAATCCTGTTTCTATGCAGGTACCCATTAAACAAAAGAGAGGGGGAGAATATACCACATAGGCATGAGCTGTTTCTGAGTAAAATGGTCCTCAAAAGTTTTCTGGGAAGGATCAGAAAAGGGTTTAAATATTTTATCAAGTTAAAAATTGCAAAACAAAAGATGATTTTTAAAATTGTTCCTGAGTTAAGATATTGGATGTCAACTTTCACCCTCAGGGAATTTTCATGGCTTAGTTACAAACCTTGAAAACTGCAGGATGGGGGAACTTATAATGAAAATATCGACAAAGCCATTAACAATGGCAACTTTAGCAGCAGCCTCTACCATTAGTTATTGCCTGGAACTATTGTCCTCTTTCATGTTACGGTAGTTATCATTTTATTCAGTCAACAAATCAAACTGAATGTATCAGTTATGCTACGGTATAATGAGCACCTGATGCCTGAACATTTCTCAGTAATGTAGTCAATGGGTTCATTTTATCATTCATTTATTGCATATTTTGTGATTTTATGATTAACTCATATGTTTTGCCATATATAATCATTGTATGCTAAATAGATTCAAGTGTAGGATCAAAGAAGTATAAAATGAATAACTATTTAGAAGTGATAAGTATGCATTAGGTATCTAAGTAAAAGCAGGGCTGAAAAGCAAAGCCTACAGGCTGAAGCCTGTAAAATGTCAGCTTAGCTATACTAGGCCATAGGCTTAAGAAATGCTTGACATAAGTAAATGGCCAAAGAATGACCCTATGCCACAAGATCATGAGAAAGATGTGCTAATGGGTGGTGATATGAAAAACGGATTGCAATGTATCATTCAAAAATCATGAGATACCTTGTTGTAATGTCTTTTTCTAATGTATCCTCATCACAGGGTACATGTTATACATAGAATCTAATGAGAATAAAAGGAACTATAAACAACCTATGAAAAATGGTGCATATTCGTACGGGGGTGCAATACAGATAAGGAAAAAGAGGGCTAACACCTTCATACACATGCACAGAGTGTTAGATGTAGTTAGAATTACAAGATAAAAGAGAGCTCCTGGATGAGATAAAATGGGCTATCGACGGGAAACTCCAGCAGGCACCATCCATCTAGTGATGATCAATTGGCAAGGCATCCATCAGACCCTAAGAATATTGTTAAGGATGTGAGTATAACTATATTGGTTACTTGTGCATAGGTCTTTATAGGATTTCGATATGCATGGTAATCATAACCTTAATTGCAACTTTAATAAATCTTGTAAAAGAGACTAGGCCTAGTACTTGTGAATGCATGTGTGGTCACTATCCTTGATTGTCATGTGTTCCTATAGGCTCTAAATCTGAAGAAAGTAGCAGAGGAAACTTTCACTCTGAACTTGAAACTGAAACCATCAAAGCCAAACACATGGTGGTGTAATACACCATTACTAAATTAACTTTAAATAAAAGGCTACAATAAGGTACAGGGTGGCATGACATATCTTTTAGCACCTTGGTAAATTTTGGAATAACTAATATTTATCCCTTAGCACAGCCACAGCTAGACCTATTCTGTTGGCACAGTACTTTTTCCTCTGGAAAGGTATTGGCTGTTACTAGTTTCCCAATGTCCTTTGTTTGTCCTCTCCCCTCTTCTCATGGGGAACCCAGATTTCTTTTTGGTATACACATACACCACTTGATTTTACCGGTTCTCATCTAGTATAAACTGGAAGTCAATGAAGCATTGAAGTCAATGGAGCTAACTAACATCATTCCAGTGACTTCAGTGGAGCTATGCTGACTTCTACCAGATGAGGAAGTACTTCTCTCTACATTTACTCATAAGAAAATGTTGCTGCCCGGGAGGAAGATACCTCAGAGAGTAGGGTGGAAAGAAGACCATCCACCAGGATATCTTAGGGCTCACAAGATTTACAGATGTCTACCGTCTGGAAGGCCAAAACCTCATTTCCTTGAACGTGAGAATGTTCAAATGCAGGAAGTGAACCTCATGCCTTATTATATTATTTTCTCCCATCTGTAGGTTCTTCTGAAAAAGGGAAGCTTTGGGGCAAGTGTAAAAAGATTATCCATTATCCAAGGGACAATCCTGACACCATTGGGTATACTCAAGTCTAAATCTTGAAACATCTTCATGGAGAAGCATAATAACTTCCCAAACATCACAGTACCATAATGCAACAGATTTGCCATCTGTAATGGCAACAGGAAAATTTAGGTGCTTAGACACCAAAGTGATGTGCATGGGATAGATAGGTAAAACACTGACTGAACTCCGATCTCTACAAGACATAGAAACAGCATGGTCTCTGATCAGAGAAGCTTGCAATGTAAGGCAGTGACACATCATCTGACTTTGTGGGAGCACAAGGAAAGGCAAGATGTGCATCCTAAAAAGAAATCTTGCAAGTACAGGTTTAATGGAGGAAAATTTCCACACACACACACACACACACACACACTCTGTGAAACAACCTCTGAACACTGAACGGAGAATATAACTGGGGAAGCACAAACTGGCTTAGACAAAATAAATAGCAGCATTGTACAACTGGCTGCATGCAGAGTGATTTCAGTTTGCCAATTAGTGAAGCACCAGATATTAGACTCTCCCTCATTCTTGGCTTGAAACTCAGCATCATGACACCTGCTAGCACAGAGTTAAGATGTAAACCACTCACACTATAAGCTATTTTTATGCAAGCTTGGCACTGGAGTCTCCCTCCTGGAAAGAAAGGGGGAAAATGAGATGTCAGGCCCCAGAGGAGGCAATATACATTTGGTGCAGAATCTGACAATAGTTAGGTGAACAGTGCCTTTTGGCTTTACTGTCAAGAGAAGTAACCTGTCAAAGCTCCTGATGCAACTGAGACAATGTCTCAAATTGGCCTCCAGACACCAGGAAAAAAAATGCTCTTGGAATATTTTGTACTACACAGTGGAAGAAATGGAGTGGCATGTTTTATTTTTGCATCTACCAGTGGTTTCAATCCCAATGGTCTCCATTCCCAACTGCAGACAGAACAAACTGCATTCCCAACTGCAGCAAGATCTCTTAAATACAGAGGTACTAACTACCTGCCTTAACTAGGTGATACAGGGCAGCAGCCAGGTGCTTCTAAACTTAGATCTAGTTGATCCTAAGGAGTGGGAAAAGGAATTACCAAGGCCCTTGCATGGCTGTACAGAACTTTAAACACTAGACTACAAAGCCTGAGCAGCTACATACACCTAAAGATGAAAGAAATCACACCCAGGTTAGTTTCATTGAAAGTAAAGTGAGAACATAAACAAAAATATGTCTATTTACTTATATCAGTTTTTGTAAATTCTCTTTTCCCCTCTAAATGTCCTAATTTTGGTGCCTAATTTTCCTTCAAGTCGAACAACACTTGCAGGGTTCTGTTAATATCAGTGATACAGGTGCACCAACAGACATGTTTACCACTAGGATATGGGGGTCAACCAATACCCAGATATACCTGTAATCTATGAAGATAAAGAGCTGAACTCAGGTTGCCTGTGGGGCAGCACAAAGAACCAGGCATTGAACAGATTTTTAACTGGTCCATTAGATTAATGAAGAAACAAATTATTTTTGTGAAGGGAATTTATGGTTAATTACTTCCTCCCAGCAGAGAATTTGAAAAGGATTCGCTGTGGCTCTGTAAAATTAGGAGCCAGGACTCCTAACTTCCCTTTCTAGCACTGGGAGAGAGTGAGATTATGGTTAGAGTCAGGGGACAGTGATTCAGGCATTCTATTCCCTCCTCAGCCTTCATTTATTTGATGACCATCAATGAGTCACTTCAGCTCTTGTAGCTAGGTGTCATCAGAGGGAAAATAATACTACAATATATGCATGTAACTGTTGCCATGAAGTGCCCTATGGCTAGAAGAGGCAGCTTCAGAAACCTCAAGTTGAGTAGCATGTGGTCCAGTTGGAATAACAAATTAGAAGATTTTGTAGTTGACATTTTAAAATAGTCCTAATTGTGCATTTCAGTGTGTGATTAAATCTGAATCATTGCATGTTATTTAAATAATTATCAAAGGCAGTTATTAATGTTTGTCAACGTTGTAACAGGTACCTGCTTCACTTGTCAGATGCAAGAGATTGCTTCTCTCCCCCAAATTCAAGGCCACCTAATTTAATAGTACAAAATTTACTCACAGCCCTTGTTAATGAAATATCATTTAACAGAGTAATTAGATGTGCCATCAAATTATTTTAAAGAGTCTGGGAAAATAAGAATTAGGTACAAGTGGCTGCAACTCCATTGACTTCAGTGGACTTCCATGCCTGTTAGTTCAAAATAAATCAGTTGGAGCTTCAGGCTTGAGGAAAAGCAAATTAGCTCATATATTATGTGATGTAATATATATTACTTCTGGACTATTTGTTCTCATATATTACCCCCCTTGTCCCTTTCATGGCAGTAGTGCTCTACAGGAAGAAGCTCTGGAAACTTCTCCTACTCTGCATCTTGACCTTAATCAGAAGGTGAATGCCTTTCTAGGAATAAAAGGATAGCTTAGTCTCCATGACCCACTGATTTCTTGGCTTCTTTACTGAGGCTGACAATTAGTGTAAAATGTGATGGTGGTATGTGTTCGTTAGAGGGCTTATTCCTTCACCCTCTCACTTCCCTGGTCCTTCTTGCATGAACAGAGAAAGCAACAATACCCAAAGTCCAATGGTTTAAACAATTCAATGTTTATTGGGGTGAACTTCCAGCAAGCAATGATTCCAATTTCCTTCCTCAGTGTCCCCCTTCACAGCTCTGATGCCACAGAGCCTTGCCTGTGTCCCTGTTCCCATTTCCCCTCTTAGCAAAACATGATTCCATTTCCTGACCCCCCCCTTACTTCCTGATTGACTGCAGACTATACAGTAAAACTTGAGTTCTGCTTAGCTATACCTTAACCAATCATTTTACTGAAATTTACCTAACCAATCCTAACATATTATAACATAATTCTCTAACCAATTATATCCCACTACCCTTATTAACTTACACCTAGCAAAATTAATTATACAGCAGACAGAAACAATTAGAGAACCAGACAGATTAACAATAGATAAGTGAGGGCCATAAAGATAAAACATACAGAATGAGAGTTTCACAACCACAACCATTGATAAGTCATTTCTTGCCAGACAGGATGCTATCAAAGTAAGTTTCTTTAACCATCTTTATCTGGTAATGATAGGCATAATCAGGACAGGATTGTATTCCTAACAGCCCAATAGCACCTTATTTCAATGTGACTGGTTTGGAATGTGAGGATGTGACCGGTCGCTTCCCAGCTTATGGCTGCCTCTGCTGCTTAGCCAAAGGCCTTAGCTTAAGAACAGGCCTCAGACTGTCATAGTGAGAGAAGGACCTTACACAGGCAGACAGTGATTTTGATACTTTCTTTTATAACTTCTATAACTAGCTAAATGATAAACATATCCCTAAATTCTTAAAGTATAGGCCTTTACAGGCAGGCCTGCATATCTATATCCTAACAGTGTTGTGTAGATCTTTGCCCATTAGAAAATTGACTAAGCCATCATATTTATTTCCAATTGGACAAAAACATAATATAGTGGGTAATTACTCTGGGATGGACTTGAACTGGTGATTAAGAAGTGAAAGAAAGTCAGACTAGACAATCATCATGAATTCTTGAATTATATCTATGAATTATACTCTTATTCCAGGTCCCTGAGGCACCCATTACCTTCTTCCAAGCTACTCTGAAAGCCATTTTGAGGAAATATTTTACCTATGTAGATAAGGCTATGTCTACACTGCGCATCTTACAGTGGCACAGCAATATAGCCTCTCTTGTCAGCAAGAAAGCTCTTCTGCTGACAAAATAAAGCACCCCCAATGAGGGCTGGTAGCTTTGCTGGCGGGAGAGTGTCTCCTGCCAACAAAGCACTGTCCGCACCAGTGCTTTTCGTAGGTAAAACATTTGTCGGTTGAGGTTGTGGGTTTTTTGCACCCTTGACTGACAAAAGTGCAGTGTAGACATAGCTTAAGATTCCTTGTTAAGTACAGATTTACTATGGAACTGTCTAGCTGCTGGGAGTACGCAGGTTATGTGAATCATTCTGGTGTTTAATCTTAAAACACGAAAAGAGGAAGACAAGTTGAATAACTCTCTTTATGTTTTACATAACTGAATTAGCCCATTTCACTCAAAGTAAATTCCTACTGATTACTGAAACACCCACTAATGAAAACAATGGTAAGCAATTAGAGGCAGCAAGTTGCTTGAGTCTAGAGTATTTGCGTGCTTCCAGCAGCCAGAAGGAATGTGGCCAATGATAGCATTAACCATTGTCTTCCCACTTCATCCACAGAGCAAAGGTCTGTTTGAAATACAGTGTTCATTCTGAGATTAATATCGTATGATATACAAGCTGTGGTAGCTAGTCAACTATCAATAGATTAATTGGGAGGCAACAGCAATAGATTAATTGTGGTGTGGTGACGTTAAGAGATCATTGGTCTAATTTGCCACAGAAGTTGAGGTGATATGTAATAATGTTATGAATGCTGAGATGTAACAATTTTATGAACATTGTATGTGAATGGGTCAAAGAGGGGAAGTTATTGTATAATAATTTCCTGTGTGACTGTACTGATCTAACTTATATTGGGGGGCCTGGGAGGATAGGGAAACAACACAATGGCTTCCGATATGAACACCCAGCATGCATTTGAAAGTCAATGGCCAAGCTACTATATTCAAAGATCTTGTCTCTAGCAAAGAAGTAAACCTTGTTTTGCCAGAGCTGGGAATTATCAAATCAAAGGTCTGTAAGCAGTTAAAAGGTGACTTGATTTCTGTGAAGGGGGGTTAGTTGCCAAGGGCTGGCCAGGAAGTTGTCAGTGAGTTCTGATGGAGAGACAAACTGACACATAGGGTGATGCTCTGTGGAAGAATCTGTAGGCAGGTAGTGTTTCCAGGGTCCCCACGTGGAAGACAGTTAAACACCTGGAAAGCAGACATACTTATAGGCTGGTTTATTGTTCTTAAGATATTTTTCTGTTCAATTATTTTGTTGAATAAATGATACTTTGCTTGAAAGAGGCTGTTTGGTCTAATTGACCCGGAGGGTTCAGAATTGCAGGGTCCAGACCTACCTCAGACTTGTTGAGGTAAATCAGTTTTAGCATTGACAGACTAAAACCTGGGGTCTGGGCTGAGAGTGGGAGCCAAGTTACAGCTGGTAGCCTGAGACCTAAGAGAAGGGTGCACTCAGTGAGGCCAGGAGGGATCAGAGATGAATTTCCCCTGATAACTGTTGACATTGTTTCCACCCAGCTCTGCCACGGTCTCTGTATGAGATCTTGGGCAAGCAGTGTAAGCTCTCTGTGCCTCAAAGGCAATAATAATATTTACCCTCTATGGAAAGCTCTATGACAGTGATATCAGTGCTATAAAATTATTACAGTGCTATGGAATTATTATTATTCTCTAGGAGGCAGCCAAATTAATATGCATGACCCATAACCAGGCTGTGCCTTCTAAGATCTAAAATCAACATTGTTAGCTTTGGTACTAACAACAGTGATACTCTCTTAACACTATATTGCATATTTTCATCCTGAAGGAATCCACAGCTGCTTTTCAAGACTGACATAACATTTAATCACTTCTCCCACCACTGGGGTGGACCACAGCAGCTGCATAACAGTATCACACAATAGTTATGAAGTTATAAATAAAACTTTATCAACCTACTGAAGTTAGGGAAAAAAACACCATGGGATGTCTAACATATGGCCAGGGCCCCAATTTCAAATCTCATCTGAATCACGAGTCCATTATATTTGATGAAGCCAGCATAGGCCAGTGGTACAAAAGATCTCAGCACTAATATTTTTCAGCTCTAATATGTTTCAAGCAAAATAGTACTGTTGCTCATCCAAACTTAATGAGGAACCTAAAGTAACTTGACTCAAAAGAATATCCAGACACAGCCTCTCTCAATTAAGGACCACTTTCTCAGCTCCGGAAGCACACCAATTCTTTAGCACCCCTTCCCCAA
This sequence comes from Dermochelys coriacea, assembly GCF_009764565.3. Lineage (NCBI taxonomy): Eukaryota > Metazoa > Chordata > Testudines > Dermochelyidae > Dermochelys > Dermochelys coriacea. The sequence goes on from NC_050073.1 coordinate 50,240,464, forward strand.
CTCCTCCCTGCAAAATCCAGTTCCTTCATAAATGCCCCCCAAAAACTCCGCCACCCCCAACTGAGTAAGGCTCTGGCATAGGGTGACCAGATGTCCCATTTTATAGGGACAAGTCCTGTTTTTCTGGACTTTTTCTTATATAGGCCAATACCAATTACCCGCCACCCCCTATCCCATTTTTTCACATTTGCTATCTGGTCACCCTACCCTTGGAGGGAGTCTGGGTCGGGGAGGGGGCCTGGAGTGCAGACTCCGGGATGGAGTTTGGGTGCTGGGTGCAGGCTCTTGGCTGGGGCAGGGGTGCAGGAGGAGGGGGTGGGGTTGTAGGCTCTGGGAGGGAGTTTGGGGGTGGGAGGAAGTATGTCAGACAGCTGCAGCGGCACAGGAGCTAGCAAACAGAGCTCTAAACAGGGGAGTTTGAGTGGGAGTTCTGTTGGAGAAGAAGGTAGTTGTACTTGGTTTTGTATTTTTAGTATTTGTATTTGTGTGTGTGTAGGGGTTTTGTGCTGGAGAGCAGCTGAGCCTGATTAGGGGGTAGGGCTTTGTGCTGAGAGAGCAGCTGAGCCCTGCCTAGGGGGTGGGGCTTCTGACTAGGGGCCCTATAAAGGTAGCCAGCCAGTCAGGCAGCAGCACAGACAGCTGCAGCGGCACAAGAGCTAGCAAACAGAGCTCTAAACAGGGGAGTTTGAGTGGGAGTTTGTATTGTGGTGCTTGTTTGGGGTTTGCTTTTGCTGGGTGGTCTCTTTGGTGTGGCTTGTGTTTCCCAGATTAACAGGATTTAGGTGGGAAGGAGATGACAGATACAGAGGCAGCTGTGGGAGTGACTCCTGCAGTGAAAGACACACTGAGGATGACTGGATGTGGAAGCTGTGGTATGTACATGATCCTGGAGGGGGGAACCGATAAGAGTTTTTTCTGCATGAAATGCCATCTGATAGAGCTGATGGAGGAAAAGATCTGAGGTTTGGAGATGCAGGTGGAAAGTCTGGTTGAGTTTAGGAAGGGGTTTGAGTAGATGATGGAGCAAAGATATGAGGTATCTGAAGGGAAAAGCTCAGACTCACAGATGGAACCAGGGCTGGGGAATTTTGAGGAGAGACTGGATGAGGAAAGTGGTCAGTGGAAACATGTGACTCAAAGAACCAGGCAGAGAAAAAGATGGGCTAGTGAAGGAGAAATAGAGCTTAGGAACAGGTTTGCAGAGTTGGAAAATGAAGAAGGGGCTCAGCAGGTACTTGTTGAAGGTGGAAGGGTAAGGAAGAAGAGAGAGAGCTAGCCCTATAGAAAAAGGGAAGAGTCAAGGGAGACTACACCAAATATGAGCCCCAGGAGGATACAGGATGGGTTGAAAAAGATTGTAAGGGAAAATAGGAATGGAAAGAACTTGCAGCCAGAGAGAACAGGGAAGACACTGGAGAATAGCACTGTCACCAGGAAAAGGAAGGTCTATGTGATCGGGGACTCTTTACTGAGAAGAATAGACAGGCCTGTAAATAGAGCTGATCCTGAGAATAGAAGGGTGTGCTGTCTTCCGGGTGCTAAGATACGGGATGTAGACCTGAGGTTGAAAAGGATCCTAAAAGGAGCGGGAAAGAATCCCCTAATTATCCTTGGTCCTGCTTTGAGCAGGGGGTTTGGACTAGATGACCTTCTGGGGTCCCTTCCAACCCTGATATTCTATGATTCTATGATTCTATCCTTCATGTGGGAACAAATGATATGGCTAGATTCTCGCTGGAAAGTATTAAGGGAGACTATGCTAGGCTGGGAAGACGCTTAAGGAAATTGAGGCTCAGGTGATCTTTAGCGGGATCCTTCCTGTTCCTAGAGAAGGGCAACAAAGGTGTGACAAGATTATGACTGTCAACAGATGGCTTAGGCAGTGGTGCTATAAGGAGGGCTTTGGGATGTATGACCACTGGGAGGCATTCACGGACAGAGGTCAGTTCTCTCGGGATGGACTTCATCAGTAGGGAAGGAAATAGACTTCTAGGATCGAGGCTGGCACAACTGATAAAGAGAGCTTTAAACTAGGAATTGGGGGGATGGATGGGAGATGTCCAGAAAATCTCCACGCCAGATTTTAGCATTGAGAGGGAAGAAGATGAAGTAAGAATGGATACAGCCGTGGGTAGGAGAATGTATATAAGGAGTGAGGGCGGTGTGGATACTAGTCTAATAGGTTATACTGGATGTAGAATGACTGTGCCTAATAGGGTACAAAATGTGAGTGAGGCCAAACAGCAAAAATTAAGATGTTTATACACCAATGCGAGGAGTCTAGGTAACAAAATGGAGGAACTAGAGCTACTGGTGCAGGAAGTGAAACCAGATATCATAGGGATAACAGAAACATGGTGGAATAGTAGTCATGACTGGACTACAGGTATTGAAGGGTATGTGCTGTTTAGGAAAGACAGAAACAAAGGTAAAGGGGGTGGAGTAGCATTGTATATCAATGATGAGGTAGAATGTAAAGAAATAAGAAGCGATGCAATGGATAAGACAGTCTGTCTGGGCAAAAATTACATTGGGGAAGAAAACTAGTAAAGCCTCTCCTATGATAGTGCTTGGGGTGTGCTATAGACCTCCGGGATCTAATTTGGATATGGATAGAGCCCTTTTTAATGTCTTTAATAAAGTAAATACTAATGGAAAATGCATGATCATGGGAGACTTTAACTTCCCAGATATAGACTGGAGGACCAGTGCTAGTAATAATAATAGGGCTCAGATTTTCCTAGATGCGATAGCTGATGGATTCCTTCATCAAGTAGTTGCTGAACCAACTAGAGGGGATGCCATTTTAGATTTAATTTTGGTGAGTAGCGAGGACCTCATAGAAGAAATGGTTGTAGGGGACAATCTTGGCTCAAGTGATCATGAGCTAATTCAGTTCAAATTAAATGGAAGGATTAACAAAAATAAATCTGCAACTAGGGTTTTTGATTTCAAAAGGGCTGACTTTCAAAAATTAAGGAAATTAGTTAGGGAAGTGGATTGGACTGAAGAACTTATGGATCTAAAGGTAGAGGAGGCCTGGGATTACTTTAAATCAAAACTGCAGAAGCTATCGGAAGCCTGTATCCCAAGAAAGGGGAAAAAATTCATAGGAAGGAGTTGTAGACCAAGCTGGATGAGCAAGCATCTTAGAGAGGTGATTAAGAAGAAGCAGAAAGCATACAGGGAGTGGAAGATGGGAGGGATCAGCAAGGAAAGCTACCTAATTGAGGTCAGAACATGTTGGGATAAAGTGAGACAGGCTAAAAGTCGAGTAGAGTTGGACCTTGCAAAGGGAATTAAAACCAATAGTAAAAGGTTCTATAGCCATATAAATAAGAAGAAAACTAAAAAGGAAGAAGTGGGACCACTAAACACTGAGGATGGAGTGGAGGTTAAAGATAATCTAGGCATGGCCCAATATCTAAACAAATACTTTGCCTCAGTCTTTAATAAGGCTAAAGAGGATCTTGGGGATAATGGTAGCATGACAAATGGGAAGGAGGATATAGAGGTAGATATTACCATATCAGAGGTAGAAGCGAAACTGAAACAGCTTAATGGGACTAAATCGGGGGGCCCAGATAATCTTCATCCAAGAATATTAAAGGAATTGGCACCTGAAATTGCAAGCCCATTAGCAAGAATTTTTAATGCATCTGTAAACTCAGGAATAGTACCGAATGATTGGAGAATTGCTAATATAGTTCCTATTTTTAAGAAAGGAAAAAAAAGTGATCCAGGTAACTACAGGCCAGTTAGTTTGACATCTGTAGTATGCAAGGCCCTGGAAAAAATTTTGAAGGAGAAATTAGTTAAGGACACTGAAGTCAATGGTAAATGGGACAAAATAACAGGTTTCAGAGTAGCAGCCGTGTTAGTCTGTATTCGCAAAAAGAAAAGGAGTACCCGTGGCACCTTAGAGACTAACAAATTTATTAGAGCATAAGCTTTCGTGAGCTACAGCTCACTTCAAAACTTGAAATGCATCCGATGAAGTGAGCTGTAGCTCACGAAAGCTTATGCTCTAATAAATTTTAGTCTCTAAGGTGCCACGGGTACTCCTTTTCTTTTTGGGACAAAATACAACATGGTTTTACAAAAGGTAGATCGTGCCAAACCAACCTAATCTCCTTTTTTGAAAAAGTAACAGATTTTTTAGATAAAGGAAATGCAGTGGATCTAATTACCTAGATTCAGTAAGGCATTTGATACCGTGCCACATTGGGAATTATTAGTGAAACTGGAGACGATGGGGATCAATATGAACATCAAAAGGTGGATAAGGAATTGGTTAAAAGGGAGACTGCAACGGGTCCTACTGAACGGCGAACTGTCAGGTTGGAGGGAGGTTACCAGTGGAGTTCCTCAGGGATCGGTTTTGGGACCAATCTTACTTAATCTTATTATTACTGACCTTGGCACAAAAAGTGGGAGTGTGCTAATAAAGTTTGCAGATGATACAAAGCTGGGAGGTATTGCCAATTCGGAGAAGGATCGGGATATTATACAGGAGGATCTGGATTACCTTGTAAACTAGAGTAATAGTAATAGGATGAAATTTAATAGTGAGAAGTGTAAGGTTATGCATTTAGGGATTAATAACAAGAATATTAGCTAGAAGTTGGGGACGCATCCATTAGAAGTAACGGAAGAGGAGAAGGACCTTGGAGTATTGGTTGATCATAGGATGACTATGAGCTGCCAATGTGATATGGCTGTGAAAAAAGCTAATGCGGTTTTGGGATGCATCAGGAGAGGCATTTCCAGTAGGGATAAGGAGGTTTTAGTACCGTTATACAAGGCACTGGTGAGACCTCACCTAGAATACTGTGTGCAGTTCTGGTCTCCCATGTTTAAAAAGGATGAATTCAAACTGGAGCAGGTACAGAGAAGGGCTACTAGGATGATCCGAGGAATGGAAAACTTGTCTTATGAAAGGAGACTTAAGGAGCTTGGCTTGTTTAGCCTAACTAAAAGAAGGTTGAGGGGAGATATGATTGCTCTCTATAAATATATCAGAGGGATAAATATAGAGAGGGAGAGGAATTATTTAAGCTCAGCACCAATGTGGACACAAGAACAAATGGTATAAACTGGCCACCAGGAAATTTAGACTTGAAATCAGACGAAGGTTTTTAACCATCAGAGGAGTGAAGTTTTGGAATAACCTTCCAAGGGAAGCAGTGGGGGCAAAAGATCTATCTGGTTTTAAGATTCTACTCGATAAGTTTATGGAGGAGATGGTATGATGGGATAATGGGATTTTGGTAAATAATTGATCTTTAAATATTCAGGGTAAATAGGCCAAATCCCCTGAGATGGGATATTAGATGGATGGGATCTGAGTTACTATAGAAAATTCTTTCCTGGGTATCTGGCTGGTGAATCTTGCCCATATGCTCAGGGTTTGGCTGATCGCCATATTTGGGGTCGGGAAGGAATTTTCCTCCAGGGCAGATTGGAGAGGCCCTGGAGGTTTTTTGCCTTCCTCTGTAGCATGGGGCATGGTTGACTTGAGGGAGGCTTCTCTGCTCCTTGAAGTCTTTGAACCATGATTTAAGGACTTCAATAGCTCAGACATGGGTGAGGTTTTTCATAGGAGTGGGTGGGTGAGATTCTGTGGCCTGCGCTGTGCAGGAGGTCGGACTAGATGATCAGAATGGTCCCTTCTGACCTTAGTATCTATGAATCTATGTGGGGAGGGGCTGGGGGTGAAGGCTTTGGGGGGGTTGGGAGATGTGGCACTTACCTGGGGCTCCAAGGTGGGGCGGGGCAGGGGACCTCCGAAGGCTGCTGCCCCCAGGCACTGCCCCCACAGCTTCCCATTGGCTGCAGGGGTG